>NC_080678.1:17803848-18106878 GCF_030445035.2 Dasypus novemcinctus
GAATAATATTTTGATGATGTTTTTCCATAACCTGTAACAAATGTTCCACAACAATGCAAGGTGTTGATGGAGAGGTGATGTATGGGAATTCTGCACGTTATGCATGATTGTTTCATAAGCTCACAACTTCTCTAAAATGTATATATTTTTAAAATGAAGTGCTGATACATGCTACAGTAAGAATGAACATTGAAAACATTATGCTAAATGAAAGAATCTAGTCACAGTGAACCACATATCATATAATTCCATCTGTATGAAATGACTAGAATAGGAAAACATGCAGAGACAGAAAGTAGATTAGTGGTTGCCAGGGGCCAGGGGGAGAGTGAAGTGGAGAGTTACTGCTAATAAGTACAGGGCTTCTTTTTGGAGTGATGAAAATGTCTGAAATTAGATACCTGTAATGGTTGGACAACTCTATGAATATACTAAAAATCAGGGCAGTGGACTTGGCCCAGTGGTTAGGGCATCCTTCTACCACATGGGAGGTCTGCGGTTCAAACCCCGGGCCTCCTTGACCCGTGTGGAGCTGGCCCATGCGCAGTGCTGATGTGTGCAAGGAGTGCCGTGCCACACAAGGGTGTCCCCACGCAGGGGAGCCCCACGCACAAGGAGTGTGCCCCATAAGGAGAGCCGCCCAGCGCAAAAGAAAGTGCAGCCTGCCCAGGAATGGCACCGCCCACATGGACAGCTGACACAACAAGATGATGGAACAAAAGGAAACACGATACCCCATGCCACTGACAACAACAGAAGCAGACAAAGAAGACACAGCAAATAGACACAGAGAAGAGACAACTGGGGTGGGGGAGGAGGGGAGAGAAATAAAAAATAAATCTTTAAAAATAAAAAAATAAAAATAAAAATCAGTAGCTCATACACTTTAAAAGAGTGACTTTTATGGAATGTGAACTGTCTTAATAAAGCTGCTATTTTTAAAAGAAAGAGAAAATAGAAGATATGGTTTTGAAAATGTCACAATGGGGGAAGGTCTTGGAATAGAGGCAGATTCAAGTTTGCAAGGCCTGAAATTTATACAAGAAAAAGTAATTTTTAAAATACAAATACAAATTAGGTGCAAAGCTGGATATTTAGAATGAGAAAAAATTCACAAATTATGAATTTTTAAAAGCTGGCAAACATCCAGATCTTTTTACAAAACTATTATTAATCAACTGCCTATCATACATCTATAATTTTCTCATATTGTTGGCCACATAGTCTTTGTCTACCTTTTCATGAGACAATGATTTTATATCATTTTCTACAGGGAGAATAGAAAGAAAATCCAGTCTTCCCTGTAGCATAGCTAATCCAAAATAGTTTTTTATTATACATGGATTAGAAAGAAATTTTCAGTTTCATAATTTGTTCATGATCCATTATATTAGGATGCATAAAGCAAACATCTTTGTATAAAAATATATCTGCTATTTGCTACACATCTGTGCTACACAAACAAAAATTCTAATAAATTCTGTATTGCATGATTCTTATAAAAATTTAAGTGTGACATGATTATAACTGTATGTGTTGAATTAAAGTATATTCCCAAGGGGAAAGAACTTCTATTTTGAGTAGCGGCTAAAAATTATTCCTCTACTTTTTAGTTTTATGCCTGGTGATTGAAAGAATTTTCCACAGACTAGCTTCTGGATCCATATTTTTCAAACCTTGTTTCTCCTCCAGGACAACATACTTTCAGATGCCACAGCACGCACTCATCTTGTGCTATGACCTCCGACCTTACACCTTTAGTTCTGATATAGGGGGAGTCACATAATGGGTGATAGGGGATCCAGGAAAGCTACTCCCACGCCTAGAAGCCTAGAAACAACTTAACTATCCACAGAACTACTGCAAGCCACAAAATGCCTCCCACTAAATGTCCTAATTCAACTTCCCAACACCATATGACATAAGGAAAAATTTACGGCAATAGGGAAGTTGAAATAAAAAAGAAAGAGAAGTAATAACCACTCACTGTTGAAATCTTACTTTAAGTTTTATAAAAATGTATGGCCTGTGAGTATACTGCCCGGGCCTTGGAAGGGAACTATTTAAATGACAGAACTGGAAGCTCGGCCTTCATTGTTTCATGGTAAATTTGCCTGTTTCACGGTAAATCTGCCTGTATCAGACAGGAATCTTCAAAAAAACAGAACAAAGAGGATGGATGTGTGTGTGTATGTGTATACAGTTGGTACCTCGGTACTCATCATTAATTGGTTCAGGGAAGCACGATGAGTACCAAAATCGAGTACCAAACAAAAAATTTTCCCATAAAGAATAATGTAAATAAATGTAATGCATTCCCAAACCAAAGACAATGCACAGTTTTAAAGCAATATGTAAAAAGGTAGGGTTGTGTATCATTACTTTACATGAAACATAAACCTAGAAATTAATAAATACGTAGATTAAATAAAATAAAAACTTCACTTTACCTGTCCTGAGGAGAGTCAATGCCCTAATGGGATGGTGGGGGTGGGGAGTGGTAAGGAGGAGAGTTTACCTGGAGCGTTGCTTGGAAGGAGAGTCCCCTGCAATAGAACACTGGGTACTTGCACTTCAGGTGTTCTTTCTCTTTTCTGCCTTTTTTCAACTTGCACCAGAAGTTCTGACACATTCTTTGTCACATTCACTAAAAACTTACCCAACGGGGACTGCTTCTGTCTTCTTTTCAGAATTCCTCAAAAATGTGAAATTGTTTGGTCATTCAATAAATTCACATTTCTGCTTGTCAGAGCTTTGCCCAGATGGTACCCCTCCACAAAGTTTTGAACTTCTATGCATTCTGCACACATTTCTTTTATCAAGGAACTGGAGACATGCTCCCTTATCTCCTCCTCACCTGAAGAAGTCTCTCCAGCATCTCCTGTTGCTGCTCCTTCTGCAGTTCCTGCAACTCCTCAGTGCTGAGCTCTTCACGATGTTCCTCCACTAACTCAACATCAGCAGCATCGACCTCCAGACCAATGGATTGTCCCAAAGATGTAATATCCTGCACAACTGTACCCCCTGTATCTGCAGGCTTGGGGCCTCCTTCGAGGTCTCCCTGAGTCACAACTTCTGGCCACAAATTCTTCCATGCAGAATTCATTGTCCTGTAAGATACTTCATTCCAGGCCTTACCAATAACATTAAAGCAGTGCAGAACAATGCAATGCTCCTTCCAGAATTTTGTGATGGTACTGGGTGTCAGAGGTGACCTCAAAGCCCCTCTGGAAAAATGCTTTGGGTACAACTTTTTGAAGTTTAAATGACCTGCAGGTCCATGGGCTGGATGAAAGGAGTAGTCTTGGGGGGCAGGAACCTTACAGTGATGAAGCTGAACTTCTATTGTAAGTCATCCTCCAAGCCTGGAGGGTGGGCAGGTGCATTGTCCAAAAGTAGGAGAGCTTTCAGAGGCAAATCTATCTCCAGCAAATATGTTTTCACTGAGGGATCAAACACTTCATTTATCCACTCAAGGGAAAATTGCCTCATGACTCAAGATTTGCTGTTTGCCCTCCACATCACATGGAGTTTGCTTTTTATGACATTATGCTTCTTGAAAACTCGTGGGTTTTCACTATGATAGACTAACAGAGGCTTGATTTTAAGTCCCCCCTAGCATTCCCAAACAATGGAGTAAACCTGTCCTTCATTGGTTTGTGGCCTGGTAACACCTTCTCCTCTTTTGTGATGTGGGCTCTACTCAGCATTTGTTTCTAAAAACTCTGGTCTTATCACAGTTAAAAACTTGGTAGGGAATAAAACCCTCAGCCTCTACAGTCTTGAAATTAACTGACGAATTCATCAGCAGCCTTTTTATTAGCACTTGCTGCCTCGCCATGCCTCACGACACTACGGCTGCTGGTCCTCTTTTTAAAATTATCAAACCAGCCATGGCTGACCTTAAAAATTTCAACACTCTCATCACTGGGTTCCAGTTTGTTTTTCAAGAGATTGGCATACAACGCTTTCACTTTTTCACATATCATGGCTTCCAATACACTGTCGCCCACTAATTGCTTCTCATTTACCCAAATTAATAACAGCTTTTCAACTTGCTCGAGTGTTTGGGAATGCTGCTTTGTTACTGCTTTAACTCCTTTTGCAACATCAGCCTTTTTTATTGCTTCTTTATTCTTAATGATGAGGGAGACCATTGTTCTAGGCATACCGTATTCCCTAGCAAGATCAGTAATGTGATACCACTCTCATATTTACCTCATTTCTTTTTTTGCTCAATGGTGGTGCAAAGTAATGTTCTTTTCGGCTCAGTACCATCACTGCTCATTTTCTTAGGACCCATGATGAGGAAAAAAAATGCAAAAATACATAAAATGACCACAGAAGCTAAAATGAAACTACAATGGGATGTGTACAGGGCAAGAGATACCACGTGACTAACACGTGACCCTTTGTTTTGGTTGGAAAAGGTAGTAAGTCATGCAGCAACCAACATGGACAAGTTCTAGCTTATGTGTCAAGTACCAAACAAATGACGAGCACTGGGACAAAATATTCACATCAAAATGTGTTGAGTACCAAATTCGAAGAGTTTCAAGGCAGTCAAGTACCAAGATATGATTGCACATATATGTGTGTGCACATGTATATAAATGTGTGTCTGTGTATATGTGTTTATATGTGTGCATCTATACATGTGTGTATATATATGTATGTGAGTGCACATATATAACTGTGTGTGGATGGTTAGATATATAACAAGATAGATTGATTTAAAGAAATTGCCTAGACAATTGTGGGGGTTGACAAGGCCAAAATCTATAGGGCAAGCCCACAGATTGGCAGGAATTTAGGCTGCAATCTTGAGGCAGAATTTCTTCTTCTCTGGAAAACCTCAGTTTGGGCTCATACGGTCTTACACTGATTAGATGTGGCCCACCCACATTATCAAGGATAGAATCCTTTACTCAAAGTGAACTGATTGTGGATGTTAACCACATCTACAAAATACATTCCCAACAACATCTAGCTTTACAGTTTGATTAAATGACTGGGCTCTACAGCCTGGACAAATTGATACATAAAATTAACCATCACATTGCCTTTGTCTGAAAAGAAGTCTATGAGGAGTTTGTGCAACAGACAAAAGATAAGACCATGAGGAAAAGAATTTGGGTTGTTCATAAGGTGGTGAAACAGAGCCTGCAAGTTCAGAATTTCTAGGTGATATGCATTTCTACTTCTCCCACTGGAACCATCACTACCAGAACCAATAAATCAAATATTTATAAAATAATTCTTGTCTCACCTATTTCACCCATAAGCATAATTATATGAAAATATTTTGGAGTGGGAAATGGCAATCCCAACTCCCCACACATCTTTTCTTCCCTAACCCTCCTGTACCCTCCGTGCACTCTTAACGATGAGGCTGAAAATGACTGTCCTCGCAGCAGCCCTGAGGAGCAGGCTCTACTGACCCATTCTCCAAACGAGGAGGTGAGGTGCAGAACTAGTAAGCAGCATGCCTACAGTAACATAAACAGGGACAGGATTCCACCTCAAATCTACCGACTCCAGATTCCAGTTCTTTCTATCTAATCAGCTGGTAGAAATACCCAGGGACTAGGATGCAATCAACAAACAGAAAGGAATGGGCTGCCTTGCAGTTACTAGGTCTGACTCAGGGATGACTACATAATTTGAAGGGCCTAGTGGAAAATGAAAATGAAAAAAAAACACCATTCAAGGTACTAAAATATAAATTTTTCCTCTATTCCATGGTCTCTTTCTTGACTTACAGTCTTTTATTATTATAATAATTATTGTTACCTATTAATGTTACTCTAAGTTAAAAAATTAAACTTTTAAATTAGTAGCATGAATTTTACCATTCTTCTTTACTTTGTGCTATTCCCATTTTAAATGCAACTATAAGAGCATTTAACTTGTATCCAAAATCAACAAAATTACACAATTTGTACTTTGTCTATATATAAGCACATACCAATAGTGGAGATGCTAGACAAAACTGTTTTTATTTCAAAATACATGAAATTTTATTTTACTTCTTTTTTTTATTTTTTTTATTTTTATTTTTTTTAAAGATTTATTTATTTATTTAATTTCCCCCCCTCCCCTGGTTGTCTGTTCTTGGTGTCTATTTGCTGCGTCTTGTTTCTTTGTCCGCTTCTGTTGTCGTCAGCGGCACGGGAAGTGTGGGCGGCGCCACTCCTGGGCAGGCCGCTCTCCCCTTTCACGCTGGGCGGCTCTCCTCACGGCGCACTCCTTGTGCGTGGGGCTCCCCCACGCAGGGGACACCCCTGCGTGGCACGGCACCCCTTGCGCGCATAAGTGCTGCGCATGGCCAGCTCCACACAGGTCAAGGAGGCCCGGGGCCTGAACCGCGGACCTCCCATATGGCAGACGGACGCCCTAACCACTGGGCCAAAGTCCGCTTCCCTTATTTTACTTCTTGATACATGCATATCCTACCATGAGTAAGGAAGGACTGAAAGACAAGGGACATGGGTTGCCCTGTCTTTCCCTTTCCTTCTACATCAGCGTATGTGGTTGGCTAACATATGGAAGTCACATGAGTAAGAAAGGATGTAATAGGTCATTCTTGTTTCCTGAATGCCATCACCTTGCCATGTTCAAAGTCTGGTTCAAATAGAAAGTGTAGCCTCTTGGGAGCTGTCATAAATGTAACACACTCATAACACAGTCACCTTGTACTCACTTTGAGTGTCACTGACCTCCCATGCGGGGTACTGGAATTCTGGGCTCATGTGTGCAAATGGAGAATACATAGGATGGAAAACACACACACTGCACATATCTCTCTGCTCACACACATGCTCCATTGTCCCATCAGACCTTTCCTACAAAACACAGGTTCAAGGAGAAAATTATCAAGAAATTCAAGATGGCAAGAGCAGAACATTAAAGCCAGCACAGGGCCCTGCTGGGACTCAAGGATATCAGCACCCTGCCCTCCACTGTACCTTCCTTACCCAGAGGTGTAAACTGGAGGAAGAGTGGGGGGACAAAGGACCTTGTCCATCCTGTTCAGAGCTATATCCCTAGTGCTGGGCTCACAGTAAGTACTGAGTGGATGAAAAACTAACAAATGAAAAAACAAATAAATAAGAAAGTATGGATGCCTTATCTAGTCCTGCTCCTTTCCAGAGTGACTAAGAAGCCAAAAGCTGGTGCAAAGCCAAGCAAGTAAAAAAAACTTTGATAAATGGCAGTGCTATGGTAATTATACAATTATATTTAATAATAATAATTATTACTACCAGGCTATGTAATTCTATGTTGCAGCTCTTTAACCCATTTCAGCCCTTGTGCTGTGCTGGTCATCCCATGTGCGCGCGCACACACACACACAAGACACACACACAAACTCATTCCCTCAACACAGCTGCCAACTGGTCTCAGGCTGAGCCAGGGAGGTCACCCCCTCCAGGCAGGCCCTCTGGCTGCCCACTTTCCACCTCCAGCTGCTATGACCTTCACTCCCTTTGAAAATGCAATCTTCCTTTTTGAAAAAAGGACTGTTTCCTACCACTTTTCCCAAAAATATTTCAAAGCCTTCCTTCCCTGTCATGACCCTTTCTCTGCCTGAAGGAGCTACGTGTCCCAATATCCCCCACCTCGGGGTGCGTTTCCTGCCTTCCCAGGAATTCTCCCCAGGGACTGCGGACAATTTTTGTCTTCCTGTCCTATTCTGTACCTCACCTTCCCATCTCTAACACGGGCCAGGGCTAGGCTGGTGAAAACGTGGTGACATCAACATGCCTCATCCTGCTGAGAGAGATGGAAACTGGCTCAAGCATTTGAAGAAACAATTTGGCAAAAGACACCGAGATTCTTCTCAATTCCACCTCTGGGAATCTCTCTCAAGGAAATCATACTAACTGCCCCAAAAGCTATTGGCGTAAAGATGTTTATTATGACCTTATTAACAATAAAAAGGCAAAGAGAGCCACCAAATGCCTAATAGAGGCGAAGAGTTAAGTAAATTGTTATACATCCACCTAATCAAATGTTGGTACCATTTTAAATGGTCCCAAAAATAATGTCATAACATAGGAGAAATTATAATATTTCTTTATAATGAAAGAGGTGACATAAAATGTGTACACAGTATCCCTAGAATGAAATTTCTTTAATCCTATCTATATGGAAAAAAGACTAGAAGAAAGGCACCAAGCTGCTAAAAAATGATTGTGTTGGGATAGGGCTACATAAATTTTCTATATCTCACATAAATTTTATAATGAAGATAAGTTTTCCTAACGGTCCTGTCTGCTCCCTGCCTCAGCCCATAGAATCAATCGTCCTAAAGATTAGCAAAGCAACTGGCTCCTTAGAGAGGAGTATTATAGTATAGAAATGCCAAGTATCATCACAGTTTTCTTTTTGAAGCTTTCTTTAGCATAACCCCTTGTTTACACAAAGAAATATTTGGGGAGGGAAATCAATGTGGTTTAATACTTTCACTTCTAAACCACACCACGCTTTCTATCTAGTTTTTGTTCCTCTGCCTGGGACACGGAAACCTCCTAAACAAACACACGATTATCAAGTCAGCATTTTCCCTGCCATCTGCGGTGCGCTCGCCCAGGGGTGGAAATCAGAGTGACCCAACAAGAGATATACAAAGCTGCCGGGAACTGTCAAAGGTGTGTGTTATTGCAATAACAATCTGGCGGCAGCAGGCAAAGCTGAGGAAACGGGAGCTTCTATAGTCAGGGTGCAGCAGCTGCTGAATTGCAACTGATGGGGGGAAATGTGTCAGTCCATGATCGGCTGAATTGTAAATCAGTGGTTAGTAAAGAGAGTGTCCACACTAAGGTGGTGTTGCCGTCATGTTTTAAACATCTAAACATCAAGTAGAGATAGAATTCCAATTAGGTCCAGATAACGTTAGACTTTCCTCTGCGGACTTCCTAGCAGAACAGCCCCTGTGCTTTGAGGGAGGTGAGGTCTGCATGTCGGTGTCAGAGTCCGCAGATTCCTGGCAGCCTTGCTGCATCAATGCATGCAAGACCAAAACAGCCAAACCTCAGCTGCTAAGTAGAATAGAAAGAACCCTGGCTTTGGAGTTGGAAAGACTTGAGGTCAAATCCAGACTCAGCCACTTACTAGCTGAGCCTCATTGGCAAGATGCTTAGCCTTCCTCAGCCTCAGTTTTCTCATCAGTAAAATGGGAATAATAATTCCTGTTTTGCAGAATACTTAGGAGGATCAAAAATTATATTGGGAAACATCGAGCTACCGTATGACCCAGCAATTCTACTCTTAAATATCTACCCAAGAGAAATGAAAACATATATTCATAAAAAGACTTGTACACAAATGTTTACTTATAATTTGAACTATCTTTTCTTTCTTCTAGAAACTGGGCAACAAAATTTCTTTAGTGTGATATGTTTCCTGCTCAAAAGATAATATTAGAAGCAGAAATTCTCTCCTTGAAAAGACTTATGAGCTTATCATTCCTTTTTACAGATGAGAAAATTAAGGCCCAGGGAATTATATTTCTTATTCCAAGAACTGTAAATAAGTGCCAATTAGAAGACACCATAAGGAGGAAGGTAGAGTAGCCAATACATTCCCCGCAAAGCAACACAAGTGTAAAAGCAATGAAGCATGAGAAGCCTGGACAAAACGGGTTCAAGGGTGTGCCCAGACACCAGGATGCAGGGGAGCCAAGAAAGACATCAGGCCAGCTGGTTCACAAAGGGTGCTGGGAGTCACAGGCCTGGAGTTGTGCAAGGCTGAGCTGGGGCTTTCTGACAGTTTGTGTAAATAAAATAAAATTAAGCTATTTGTTGCAGCATCACATAAACATTGCACTTAAGATATCCAAATTCAGAGAATTTGAGGGAAATGATCTGTTGTCAAATATGAGCCATGCTGCATTCCAGAAATTCCCTCTGCAGAGTTTCGGGGAGCAGCCATCCCCCAAAGCTCTGAAAAGCCAGAAGGGCCCAGGAAAGGCTGGGGAGAGCTGCCCCATACAGTAAGACTCTGCACACAGAGAAACCAAGCGGCCATTTCAAATAAAAACCCCATCTCGACATCTTCCAGGCTGCAGAGGGGGACTGCAATTTGGCCACCACTTAAATGGGCAGCTCAGTGTCCCGGGTAAGCAGCAACATGGATGCATTTATTAAAACACGGTTAATGATTCTCACAAGTTGCAAGCAGCACTGAGGAAGCCGCCCAGAGAAGCAGCTCCAGACTAGGGCCAATGCCAAGAGAACTTGGCAACATTAGAAAGCTTGCCTCAGAGTCTACTTACTGCCTACCCAGTATCCATTTGTTCCTTGTTCCTTCTTTGGCCAACCTAACTTTTAGCAATATGTATTGTTAGCAAGCTAAAAGGTCATATTTCCCAGGCTCTCTTGCAGCTGGTTGTGATCACGTGACTGTGTTCTAACAATGCATAAATGGAAGTGTTGCATGAGTCTTCCCAGGAGGTACCGTAAAAGGAGGTACACTCCTTCTTTTTCCACCCTGATGCCTGGAACTTGGATGTGAAGACTGGAGCTCTAGCAGCCATCATCAACACAAGGGTGACCGCCATGCCTTAAGATTGGCAGAGAAGTGATGGGGAAGGAGTCTGGGTCCCAGGAGACTTCGTGGGAGTTCCACACTCACCCTGAACTTCCTACTCAAGACTTTGTTCATGAGAAACAAGATTTTAATAATGTTTAATCCTGTTATTCCAAATCCTAATGGCTCTTGTTTTGCTTTTAAGCCATTAGTTTCCTCCAGAACTTTTCTTTAAAACTCCAGACAAAAAGACCTGAGACTTTATCTTCAAAATCAACTTCCCTCATGCAAACTACAATCAACCATGAAGATGGAGAAAAGGGGTCTTAGACAGTCTGGGCCTAGAGAATAACTCTGGGCACGCCACAAGGACTGGGCTTTTCTTTACCATTTTGTTAACTACAGGCAATTGAATTCATTTTTGTAAGTCCCAAGTTGTACCCCACCTGCAATGGTGTGTATTCACACACAAGTATATTTTAGGACATTTGCATCAACACAATAAACCACAAGCAAAGGATAACAAAGCCCTTTACCTTGAATTGCAGCACACGCCTGGAACTACGTGATGTGACTGGTTTCAGATTGTCACATGTAAGACCAATTCCTTAGCCTGACAAATTCAGGCGAGCAAAGTAGGCAGTTGAGGAATGCAGAACTCTCCTTAAAGAGAAGCAAAGCCGGCTGCCGGGAGACACAAGACCATGAGGATTTAAACACAATCCTGTTTTCCATTCCAGAAGCTTTCTAGTGCCTGGGCTCACATACTGCTGGTCTCTGGTCACCTGGGAACGCATAGCCACGAGCCCAGGAGGGAGAAAGCTCACCCAGGGAAGGCAAATAATACCCCCTGAGCTATCCTGTAGTATCCAAGGAGGCAACAGTCCTGAGCTGAGCCTTCTGCTTTCCTGGGCTTCATGCACAACACACCTGGGTTTTGTTTACTGTCTTGGTGATGTCCTATTTCAGGATGTGCCTGTGATGCCTTAGCTTCGACTACACGTCAAGCAGGTTTGTGACCACGTTGAGCGAGCCTGTAGCCATCACGTTGTGGGGATGCAGTGGGCAGCCACTTGCTGCAGACACTATTGCACTCACCCAGATCTCCCCAGACCCCCTTCTGGTGCTCTGCCAAAGGGGAGCTGATGCAAAATACCAGAAACCTGTTGGCTTTTATAAAGGGTATTTATTTGGGGTAGAAGCTCACAGTTACCAGGCCATAAAGCGTAAGTCACTTCCCTCACCAAAGTCTGTGGCCACGGGTTGGAGAAGATGGCTGCCAACATCTGCCAGGGTTCAGGCTTCCTCTTCCTCTTAAGGCTCTGTGGTCCCTGCTTCTTCCAATATCAGCTGTAGGCTGGGATAAGTCTGGTTTCTCTCCCGAGGCTATTTCTCTCCGGGCTCAGCTGCTCTCCACAAGACCCACTGTAGATTATCAGGCAAACGGCTCGTCTCTCTTCCCAGGACCTCTGCTGTGTCTAATGGACCCTCACATATCTGCTTCTCTGTGTATTTACTTCCCAGAGCTCCAGCATGAAAACTCTTTCTCTTCTGTCATATAGTTTTCCGTGTGAGTCCTACTGACATGGCCCAGTCAAAGCCTTAATCATTATTTAATCAAGTAAAAGTGAAACCTCTGAATCCAATATAATCTAATATACCCAGAGGAACAGACCAGTTTACAAACTTAAATCCAATATCTATTTTTGGAATTATAAACAGTATCAGACAGCTACTGGTCCCATGTTCCAGCATCCACGTGCTTTGCTGTGGGCCACTCCTAACTACACCCAGCTCAGAGGATCACCCTTGGGCACCCACACATACAGCAGAAACAGCTGAGCACTTGCCTCCCTAGGGCGTCCCACAGGCCCGTAGCCTGTGAACCACTGGTGTGGGGACCCAGCTCCCTGCCTCCAGGAGTGACAAAATCTAAGGGACAGCAGACACTTGGGCTCGGGCTGAAGCTGGCCTTCACCTGATATTCGACCCTTCCCAGACTCCGCCCCCCTCCCTGGTGGGCTCCCTCCCACCCCCTCTCCTGGCAGCACACCCCGCATACAGCACCTGGCTCGGGGTCTGCTTCTGGGGACCCTCCCTAAGAGCGCTCTGAAGAACCCTGTGCCCCAGATAGGGCCAGGCCAGGACTATCGCCAAGCTCGCGTCTGAGGTCTACTGAAGAAATTATACTTTCTGAGCATTTTATGAGTTGATATTTTCTTCCACAGTAAGAACTTTGGAAACAGAATCAGACATCGCATTAATTAAACAAGGCTCAGTGCTTTTCCCCCAACAGTAAACATTGGCACCTGGTTTACACACATCCATCTCAACCCTGTACATATGGGACCCTGGCTGGATAGCAGGGCAAATCCTGTGCAAACAGCAGCTGAGACGGCAGGTGATGTTGGGTAAAATCGGAAAGACTTCTCTTTCTAAAAACACACATACCATACCACCCCACCCATGCCTGAATCTCCAAGCCTGAGTCTGAAAAAATCCACCATTAGAAATTCATTCCTTTGGGTCAAAATTATTGCATCTCCAAAACTCCTCTTTCAAGATTATTTTTTTAAAAACTAGCTGTTTGCTATTAACATCTTAGTGGGAGTTGACTTTATCAAAAGGCTGTTATAGAGATCTCATGGCAATTCAAGCTAGGAGGTGAAGAAATATTTTCAAAGGCAGAGAACCAGGCAGTGAAAGCTAGGAGACTGAACAGTGGTAGGCAAGGGGAGCAGAAGTAAATGGAGGAATTATAAACAGAAGCTAAGGAGCCAAAGGTGACTTATCCTTCATATTTTAAATCATAGAATTTTTTAAAAATAAAAATAAAATTTTAAACCACAGAATCATAAAACTTTTAAACTGGAAGAAAACCTAAATATCATCTAGCAAAAGTTTCCTAATATACGTTGGCAACTTATTTTGCACATAAATATTACTGAAACCCTAATAGATAAACCAGAGAAAGGGGAGTTGCTCTAGGAGCCTGCAGAGGGAGACACCCCTCCCCAGGCAGCTCCTTGCACAGCCACAGAACCCTGAGACTTCTCCACACCATCTGGAAACTGAGGCCACACCATTGCTGCATGGTCAGAAAGTGGTACCTATTAACGTTAATCAGTAAAACAGTAAAGGCTACCACATATCTAACAATTACAAAGTGCCCGCACTTGCAGGCACATTAGAATGTACTTTACAAAGATTCTCTCACTTAATGCCCATAGAAACCCTAGGGGATGGGTACCATCAATATTCCCATTTTAACATGTAAGCAGCACGCAGGTTAAATAGCAGCTAATAAGCACTGGAGACAGGATTCAAACTCAGATAACGTGGCTCCAAGCCAGGCAGCCCTTATGCTTCTTCTCATAATTCATCCTCCCTGTTATGCTGATGGGGAAACTAAGGTTGACCACAGGACAGAGTGCACAATGTACAGTGAGATGGTTGGGATGGACCCAGCATTGGGGCTGGCTCCCAGCCAGGGTTCTGCAGCAAGTCCTTTGCCCAAAAGATGAGATTGGAACCTTGAGGATGAAGCAGCAGCTCCTTAGCATGGTCCCCCCAACCCTGCAGGTCCAGACGCTGTCGGTACCTCCATCTCACCTTCAGTCTCACCGACGTACGTCCCATGCTCCAGTCATGCTCCCTTTCCACCAGGCCCCCAAAACACCATGTTTGTTCCTTCACTACTTGTCCTCATTGTCCCCAGAGAAGGGACTCACAGGCAATGCCCTTCCCCTGCCCATTTGACCAACTTCTGCTCAGCATTCAAGATTTCTTACGGGCTTCTCCTCCCCCTTGATTCCACCAGGCTTTCCCTGACCTCGCCGTAACCCTCTTCACTCCCCTAACCTGTGCACACATGTTCCTACACATTGAAATGGACACATCCCCTCCTTCTTAGACCACGAGCTTCAAGAGCAAGTTCCCCTTGCTACTCACCTTTGTACTCTAGTACCCAATGCAGGGCTGGCACTCAGGTGTGCTCCACAGAGAATGAATGAATAAGCAAATGGTCATTTGGCTGACTGAATACTGATTATTAACTGATTACTGAGTATATTTTATATAAAAACAATTTTATCTCCAAGGAAAAAAATTCAGTAAAAAATTAAATAATAATTGCCTCTGCATAAGAAACTGAAAGATTGGAGAGCAGATGTGGCTTAGTGGTTGAGTACCTGCTTCCTACATGGGAGGTAGCAGGTTCGGTTCCTGGTGCCTCCTGAAAAAACAACAAGCAAAACAAATGCAAATACCAACTCAGAGAAGCCAATATGGCTCAGTGGTTGAGTGCCGGCTTCCCACATATGCAGTCCCAGGTTCAATTCCTGACCCCTGGTACCTGAAAAACAAAACAAAACTGCCAGTGTATGGCAGCCCACACACTACACTGCCATTTTCTGAAAATATAACATGCAGCTCCATTCAGTTGACACTGGGTTTCCACCATGCTAGAAGGTTTCCCACAGCTCATGTGACCCTCCATCTCTTGAGGGCAGAAGGCCTAAGACAGGAGCAGCCACCATCCTCGGTTGAGCTCTCCACCCCCATCTCTGTCAACTGGTGCCTAAATCCCTCCTCACACTCCTCTAGGAACAAGGAGCCCATAGTCTCTCCAAGACAGCCATTTCATCACTACACAGTGATGAGTATTAAGATAAAATGTAGAGAAAAACATCCTTCTATTCAAGTAAGCCTCCATGGAATTCTTCCCCACTACTTTTGGTTCAGTCCCAGATCCACTCAGATCCAGTTTAATCCTTCTCTTCTGGAGCAGCCCTTAGAATCCACTCAAGTCCCATCAGAGTCTTTGGGTTAAATAGCCCAGCTCTACCAGCCAAGTGACTCCCCACTATCCTAACTGATTTCCTCATCTTTTGTTCTGGTTTGTCAACAACACCCAGTGTCATATACTCTGCCACTGTTGATGCAGCCCAGGTTTTATTAATTCTTGTGGCAGCTACATCCCAGTAGCTTCAGTGAGCTATGGTCATCCAACTCCTCTGAGTTCTTTTTCATCCATGCTATTGCTAATCAGAGCTGGCCACCCCCACCTTTTAAATGGGGCAGCTGGGTTTATGGACCTTAACTATATCACAAGGGAATTTCACTTTGTTTATGTGCTCACTTGGCCACTTGGGGCTGGCTGTTGGTCGGAAGCCATTTCCTCTTTTTTTAGGCACACAATTAGTGAACACTTCCAGCCTCCCTTGCAGCTAGATGTGGCCATGTGACTTGGTCTTAGCCAACATTCTGTGAATAGAAGTCAATATATTTAAAACAGGTGTGATCTTAGAATGGCCAAATAATTGCTGAGAAATATTTCTCTTTATAAATGAACTGTGGCTAATAAAGGAGGAAGGAATGATAGAATAACACCATTTTACAAACCCTAATGAAATAATGGATCTATACAGTGATCATAAATAGTCAAAATAAAAACCACCTTCCATGAGGTAAAAAACGAAACAAAACAAAGCAAAACCCTGAATCTGGACCAGACTCTGGAAATAATTATCAGTTTAGAGGAAATACAGAGGGACATGTTAAACTACACAGTGGAGATGCAATCAGCAAAACCCAGACTGTGGGACACTCCACGGGACAAGCCACATGAGTTCTTCAACAAATAAATTGCAAAGGGCAAAAGTGGGGATGGGGAGCCTATAGATTAAGAGAGACTTAGCAAATACATCAACCAACTACAATGTTTACATACTTGTTTAGATTCTGATTCAAATAAACTATGAGAGGAGGAGATAGAGAAAATCAACATGAATCAGAGAAATTTGAACACTGACTAGATATGTGATGATATTATAGAAATATTATCTGTATTTTAGGAGTGATAATGGTGTTGTAGTTATGCTCTTTAAAAAACAAGAGTCCTTATCTTTTAGAGATATATATATTTACAATGCAATGGATGGGATTGGCTTCAAAACAATCCAGTGGGAAAGAGGAGGGAGGAACTGGGTGAGAGAATATAGATGAAACAACATTGGCCCTACATTGATAATTGTTTAGTCTAAACAGTAAGTATTTGGGATTCAATTTAATATCTCTCCTTTTTTATATGTTTCAAAGTCTCCACAGTAAAAAAAAAATGGAGATTAAAAAAAGTTAAGTGTGTCTCTTCCAGGTTCTTCACTTCTAGATGCAGGTCAAGAGTTAGAAGCCCATGAGGCCAACGAGGAGAGGAGAAGGAGCGGAGAGGAGAACCTCAAGATAGAAGGAGTCTGGGTCTCTGCAGGAAGACCAACCATGAACCTCACCTCAGACTATCATGTGAACCCTAGGAACATAGGAGAAAGCGGATAAAATGGATGCTCAGCATCCATGCAGCACGCATATCTACTGTGAACAGGTGGGGGAAATGTGCCAAGATAAGGAATCAGTTTGGAGGCAGTTTATAATCCTGGTATAGTGAGTATCCCAAAATATATAGCTTCCTCCCTCAATTGTAGCTCCTAAAAAATAAATAAATCAATTTCTACATGTATGAACCATTATAATCTCTCAGGTCTAGTTGTTTCCACACCCTAGTCTACAATAAAATACAGCAATAAATACTTTGGTCTTGATCCACAATTTAATCTACAGGATCTTTCCAAAACTATTCTTTCATCCAGAAGATTGTCTCCCCTTTCACTATTTGTGCATTCTAATATTTGAGATTGGAAATAAAAAATGCCAAGGACAACATTTTTAAACGTTGGACAATGTTCTGCACCCACCATTAAAAACCTTCCACCAGGAAGACCAAGTCAATTAAACAATATACTTTGAGCAATGATTGTTAGAAATGCACCTAATACACTAATCCCTGCTCTGTTCAGTCCAGAGATTATGTCTGTCAGATGTCTTGTTAATTCTACATAATTGACATTTAGTTCTAATAACTCTGTTAGAAAAAAGGAAATAAGGTCAGATTTTACTTATTCTTAGTAAACCCACACTAACTCCTATTGATCACTTTCATTTCCAAATAGTCCCAAGTAATTCTTTTCATTTACTCTAGAATCTTGACAGGCTTCAGTGTCAAGCTTACCACTCTATAGTTTTTGAAGGAAAAAAAAAGCTTTCTTTCCCTTTTTAAAAATCAGAATTACTTTTATAAGTCTCTAAACTTCCACCGCCCATCCTCCAAAATTCCTCAACTCCACACACTATGGTTGGGTGACCCCACTTGAAGATCCCCTGAGAAATATTTCCTTCCCTTCAAGAAGGAAGCACAATCCCAAATCATTTAGAGAATCTCAGTCTTTCAGCTTTGATTCACTTTTTATCAATATGTATTATACCATTCTCCTTGAAACTCTCTTCCTTGAGAGAGAGAAGAGAAAACCAGAGCCACCCTACTTCCTCTGTGTCAACTATGTCCATCATATGCATCTTCCAGAACAGTTAGTACTTCCCTTGAAAAGAAATGGAGGTTCTGGATTCCTTGCCTCCTTCCCGCTGCCCTTGTGCCCCTGCCCACCTCCAGCTTCAGGGGGTGTGTGCTGGAGACACGCCTGACATTTGCACACTCTTTACCACTAAAAGCCCCGCAGTCTACATCCACATCTGACTCCTCCCCCATCACCTGGGTGTACAATGCACCAACTTCAGAACAATGCATAAGATTTCAACCTCACTGTCAGGCTGAGGCTAGCAGACGACTGGATTTCCTTTCCTGTCAATCACTAGGCCCTACTAACCCAGTAGCATTAGATCAAAGATTGCAGAGGGAAGGTAAAAAGTGATTTGTCAGAATCCTGTTTTACTTAAAATTCCTTTACTCCTCCCATCAAAAGTCCTCCTCCTAGGATGGTGGTCTTGTAGGCTCCTAAGAACGGGCTTGCTCTTAGTTCAGGCCCATACCAGAGGTTATCCATGGATTGCAGATGATCTTTGAGCACTGTCTAAAGGGAAATGTATGACTAACAATTCTCTTGAACTCAAGCTATCTTGGTCATTATTACTCTGCACATCACCAAAAAGCCCTCTGACTGTCACTGGAATTTTTGTTTTAAATCCCAAATTACTTCCAACTTTAGCCCTTCAGACACTATCTATAGACACAGGTCTATTCTTTCATGGATGACAGTTCATTCAAAAGCTATGCCAGCAAAGAATAACCCTCTCTGCCTCGCTGTTCTCTTTCTGCCGTCTTGGAGCCTGTGGAGGCTGCTGGGAACAGGACTTCTAAAACAGCAGATATGTCTGGAAGGCTGTGGTCCAAAGCCACTTTTGCTGGCTATAAGTGGGGTTTCCGGAACCAGAGGGAGCACACAGCCCTTCTTAAAATTGAAGGTGTTTATGCCCAAGATGAAACTGAATTCTATTTGGGCAAGAGATGTGCTTATGTGTATGAAGCAAAAAACAACACAGTGACTCCTAGTGGCAAAGTAACAAAACCAGAGTAATCCGGGAAAAGGTAACTCGTGCACATGGGAATAGTGGCATGGTTTGTGCTAAGTTCCAAAGCAACCTTCCAGCTAAGGCCATTGGACACCGAATCCGTGTGATGCTATACCCCTCAAGGATTTAAACTTATTGAAAACTAAATAAAGTTGTTGATTTAAAAAAAAAGAAAAGAAAAACCCTCTCTGGGGCTACCTTAAATGCTCCCATTTGCTTTCCTCTCTACATTGACTTGGGGACCCCAGTTCAGTTACATTGTTCAATGTAAATCTTTTCTCTAGTATAGGACCTTGGAATTATGTCTATGTTTTCTCTAAAACATGTGATGTCCACCTCCTACAATTCTATGGTGTGCTCCTTGTTATATGCTGCTCTCCCTGGGGTCAGTAGGATGCCTTGGATGTGGTGACCAAATTGTCAAACAAAGACATCCAGATTTTTGAAATCATTCAAAAGTCTGTAAGAGCTGGGTAATCCTAAGAACTTTATGAACGTATATGGCATTCCATCAAGGGCAAAGGTCTTCAGAATTAGAGGGAAAAGACGTTAGTATATTTTAAGTGCAAAGTCTAATCAAGCCATTACAGTGGCTAGAACCATACATAGACAAAAGAATGAGAAAATACACAACTTGAACCCAGGGATGAGAAGCAGGTGACCACACCCTCTTGAATGTAGAGTCCAGTGGGTCCTGACAGACTCCCCAGCCCAGGTGGACCCTGCTGCTCATCGTGGCAGCTCAAGCTGTCAGCTCCCGAAATTGACTGACAGAGTGACATGTCTGTTTCCTTACACATCTTTCAATCTCAAGAATAGTTAAGTCTAGCAAGTTTCAGTAATGGCACACTAGCTAGACTTAGAATGGTAAGATATGTAACCTGAACTTAAAAGCCTGAAGAACACATTTTCCTATACACAACAATTACCTCAAGGGCACCAAAAAAATTCAGCATTTAGCACCACTGTCTCTTCACCATTCAACAGCTCCCACTGCCCTTCAGAGGACAACCTCCAATTACAAGTAAAGGATGCAGCAGACGTTCTACTTTCAGTTCTACTTTCAGTCCCCCATCAAGTCGCCAGGTGGTTGAGCCCTGAATCATGTCCACTGATGCTGTGGGCCATTTGGGGGAATCTGTGTCCATTTGTTCCATCTGGCCATATAGACTCAAGCAGCACCCCCACCCCCACCCCTCCAAAAACACTTTGACTCCTCAGTTCTTTTATCTTCACTTGCATGATCCTAATTGGCTTTCCCCACCAGCCCTGCAAATTTCCAAAAAGGGTTATATTTTCTTTATTTTAGCACTACCCCCAGTTTTACTCTTTTTTTTATTATTATTCATTTTTTAAAAATACTACATTCAAAAAATATGAGGTCCCATTCAACCCCACCGCCCCCACCCCACCACTCCCCCCACAGCAACACTCTCTCCCATCATCATAACACATCCATTGCATTTGGTAAGTACATCTCTGGGCATCGCTGCACCTCATGGTCAATGGTCCACATCATAGCCCACACTCTCCCACGTTCCATCCAGTGGGCCCTGGGGGGATCTACAATGTCCCGTAATTGTCCGTAAAGCACCACCCAGGACAACTCCAAGTCCCGAAGATGCCTCCACATCTCATCTCTTCCTCCCATTCCCCGCACCAAGGAGCCACCATGGCCACTTTTCCCACACCAATGCCACATTTTCTCTGTGGACCTTGGATTGGTTGTGTCCATTGCACATCTATGTCAAGAGGGGGCTTAGATTCCACATGGATACTGGATGCAATCCTCTTGCTTTCAGTTGTCGGTACTCTAGGCTCCATGGTGTGGTGGTTGGCATTCTTCAACTCCATGTTAGCTGAGTGGGGTAAGTCCAATAAATCAGTGTAGGAGTTGAAGTCTGTTGAGGTTCAGGGCCTGGCTATCATATTGTCAGTCCAGAGATTCAAATCCCCTAGATACATCTTAAACCCCAGCACCAACTACAATTCCAGTAAAGTAGCATGAAAGGCTTGTGAAAAGAGATCCCATCTGAGTCCAGTTCCATCACACAGAAACACCAGCTCCAAAGAAGGGCAAACTGACATGACAGTGAACCCCATCTGCCATGACCATAGAACCTGTGGGTCTCTTTAGCCCTCAAAAGAACCAATACCTGGGGTTGTATCTACTTTATCTGTCTCTGAGACTCTGCTGAGGTGTGCATAAGGGCAATCCTTCTGACAACCTCCAGACTCTTTTTTAGAGACTCATAGCCATATAAACTCATTTCTCCTTTCCATTATCCCCTTACATTAGGTCAAACAGCATTTTAAACTCCTGTTATTATATGTAGACAGGGATAATCTGCTGGTCCGCGTTGAAAGTTTAATTCAAGGTCATTTTCTAGTTGCATCATCAGCTGGTATTTGGTAGTGATCCCACGGTGCCAGGGAGGCTCATCCCCGGGTGTCATGTCCCACGCTGGGGGGAATGTATTGCATTTACATGCTGAGTTTGGCTTCGAGACTGGCCACATTTGAGTAACATGAAGGCTGTCAGGAGGAAATTCCCAGGCACAGTGCTTTTCTAGGCCTTGTTCTTATTTCAGGTGTATAGGCTCACAAGCATAGTCATTAGTACCAGGGGCTCACTGTTGGACCCTCATTCCTTCCTGGTCCTTACCGTTGCACCTGGGGGACTGCCGCTGCTCCCCTAGGGACCACGAGAGAGCACCCCCGACCAGGAACCCAGTACCCCCCCCAGCTGTTTTTAATTGTTTCCACTATGAGTATATCCAAACATTACCATGCACCCTGGACATATGCCCTATATAACTCCCTGTCAACCATATATCGCCTGTCAATAACATCCCATACCAGTATTCCTCCGCTGCCATTGTTGAACCACTCTGTGATCCAAAACTTCCTGAAAAGTGAAGCCCAAATATAATGTCAGGTTCCCTTACTAATAAAATGGAATATAGCGATGAGTTTAAAGGTTAGATTTAGAATACGTATCCAGTTTAACTCTTAAACAGAGTTGTTTCCTTCAAATAAGGCTGAGTTCCCCTTTCATAGCCATAGTTTCTAACATTCCAGAATAAAATGCTATTGTTCACAAGTGAGCTTGTATAATGAGGTAATTCAATAGATATTCAAGTATTCCAAATGAGAAAGCCATTGATGAGATCCACTAATTTGCCTGAAGCAGTAGTCCAGGAAGGTATTCAAACAGACCATTTTTGAAATCAGACTTTCTAAGTTTGAAATCTGACTCAGCTACTTAGCTGTGTAGTTTTGCCTAACCATTCTGACCCTCAGTTTCCCCCTCTATAAAATGTGTCAAGATAATACTCACCGCCTAAAGCTCTTGTGGGATTAAATGATGTAATCAGGTAAGAATTTAACACAGTGCCTGGTACATAGTAAAAGCACTAGGAAGTTCACAATCATTACAGATTCAGGATTGTTTGAAGACCATTCACTGGTTCACAACTCACTTTCCCACCCTTTCCCTTCCTTGCTTGTATTCACTTTTCATCTCCTCTGAGAGATCCCCATAGTAGGAAAGAAAGGATTATTTTTTAACTAGAATAATCTAGAAAATACTGGAATGTGAACCCAATACAGGCATATGCTAATTGTATGTAAATTTGGTTAATTATTTTCCACCCTCTCCCATACCTGGATGTGGCACTGAGAGGTTGCCCATGGGCATCACATGAGGTCTAGTTCCTACAAGCCCAAATCACAATCTTTGCCTAACAACCTCATAAAAATTTCATTTCAAACGAACCCCAGGCTTACCCAAAAACTTTGCAAAGTTGTTCTTCTACCAAGAAGAGTATCTGCCTCAAATATGCCTTTCAGGAAGAAAATCAAGGCCTTTTACAGTTTATACCTACAAATACAACATTAGAAAAAGCTCAGGTTCTCAAGTTCTGGAGATTTGGGGATAGTATTAACCAATTCAGCTGCCTTAATAAAAGTCAGACATGACAAAAGCTCAGGGGCATTATATTGTTCTATCTGGCTTCTTAAACAGCAAAGTTTAACTTTATGATACATAGAGAATCAGCACCAAAATAAAAGAAGTTCAGTAGCAGACAGTAGCAAATTATTTCAGTAAATAGGAATGGGAAATCTGAAGGTTTCTGCAACATTCAGAGTTGAATTGTGAAATATTTGACTATTGCCTCAGAGAAAGACACTCTCCTGGGGCCCAGAGGAAGAAGAGCCAGTGAAGTCTGGTTGTATCAGAAAAATATCTGCCCTAGATTAAATGGGCTTAACACTTCTAAGGAATGAAGAGAAGAGGAGAGATCATTCACTAATTCATTCAACAAGTATAACTGAGCCTCTAGTTGGGATGTACCAGGCACGAGTCCAAGATGGTGGTAAATAAAAGAGATGCGGTCCATGGCTTCATGCAGCTTAGAGTCTACTGGAAAAGCACTCATGATTCCATCAAAAAATCAAACCCACTCAAAATGGAGCAAAGACCAAGATATAAGTTGTGAGTGTTCAACATCCAACTCTCACCTCTTCAATTCTGTGCTCAGGAAACAACATCTCTGTCATAATTTGGCTTTCTAGATGTGGAAGAGATGACTAGCTACTCCCTAATACTTATTTTCCCTTCTTTCTTAATAATAGAATATCTAGTTGAACATACAGAGAACTTGACAGAGGCCACTTCTAGATATTTGGATCCACCACCTTTTAATATTTTGCCACATTTGCTGTAACATTCTGTCCATCTACCCACCTATACATCCATCCGTCTCTCATCTGTTCATCTATTTTCTAATCACTTGAGAGTAGGTTGAATACATGCTCCTTGAACATTTAATACTCTCTATGCATTTCCTAAGAATAAGGATATACACTCATGTAACTACCTTCAGTATAGTTATCAAGTTCAAGAAATTTCATAGACATAAAGCTTACAGCCTGTATTCAATTTTTTCATATGTCCTAATAACATCCTTTTAGGCTTTTTCTCTTCAATTACTACATCCAGACCAGAATCATGCATTACATTTAATTGCCATTGTCTCTTCAGTTGCTCTTTTTTATTTTAAATTGTGGAAACATGTAAACTTTCGCATATATGCTCCCGTCTCAACCACTCCCAAGCATACCATTCAGTGAGATTAATCACAATCACAATATTGGGCTGCCCTCACCACCATCCTTTTCCAGAACTTTCCCATCACCCCAAACAGAAACCGTACATCCATTATGCATTATCCCTTCCCCCAACCAAGTAATCTGTACTCTATTTTCTGTCAATAAATTTGCATATGCTAGGTTTTTCATGTAAGTGAAATCATACAATATCTGTATCATACAATAAAAATCATACAATATCCTTTATGTCTGACTTATTTCAGTCAGTATGATGTTTTCAAGGTTCATACATGTCATCACGTGTATCAGAACTTCACCTCTTTTAAGGCTAATATTCTGTTCTATGTATCTACCACATTCATCTGCTGGTGGACATTCAAGTTGCTTCCACTTTTTGGCTATTGTGAATAATGCTGCTAATAGCCCTCTTATGGTTGTACTTCATATGACATTAGTGTACAAATGTCTAAGTCCCTGCTTTCAATTCTTTGGGGCATATACCTAGAAATGGGATTGCTGGGTCATATGGTAGTTCTGTTTAACTTTTCGAGGAACTATCAAATTGTTTTCCACAGTGGCTGCAGCATTTTACATTCCCATGAAACATACTAAGATTTCTATTTCTCCACATCCTTGCCAACACATGTTAATTTTTTTAAAAGATTTATTTATTTATTTCTCTCCCTGCCCCGCCCCCCAGTTGTCTGCTCTCTGTGTCCATTCGTTGTGTGTTCTTCTGTGACTGCTTTTATCCTTATCAGCGGCACAGGAAATCTGTGTTTCTTTTTGTTGTGTCATCTTGTTGTGTCAGCTCTCCGTGTGTGCGGCGCCATTCTTGGGCATGCTGCACTTTCTTTTGCACTGGGTGGCTCTCCTTATGGGGCACACTCCTTGCGTGTGGGGCTCCCCTATGCGGGGGACACCCCTGCATAGCACGGCACTCCTTGAGTGCATCAGCACTGCACATGGGCCAGCTCCACACGGGTCAAGGAGGCCCAGGGTTTGAACCAGGGACCTCCCATGTGGTAGGCAAATGCCCTATCCATTGGGCCAAGTCCACTTCCCCACATGTTAATTTTGTTGTTCTTTTTTATTTAAGAATAGTCAGCTTAATAGGGTTGAGGTGGTATCTCATGGTGATCTTGATGTTGAGCTAGTGACTAATGATATTGAGCATCTTTTCATGTGCTTATTGACCATTTGTGTATCATCTTTGGTGAAATATCTGTTCAAGTCCTTTGCCCATTTTTTAATTGGGTTGTTTGTCTTTTTGTTGTTTAGTTGTAGGAGTTCTTTATATATTCTGGATATTAAACCCTGATTAGGTACATGCTTTGCAAATATTTTCACCCATTCTATTGCTTTTCTTTTTCCTTTCTTGATAATATCTTTAATGCACAAAAGTTTATTTTGATGAAGTCCAATTTATTTTTGTGAAAGTCAACCTCCTATCTCATTTGGATTACAATGAAATTTGGATCTCTTTCTCATTCACTCGAACCCCGATCCTGACTAATACTCTGTTTGTCCCTCTTATAGTCAGATTTTACATAACATATTACTCCAGTATCCAATTGGCAAGGGAGCAGGAGTCAGCCTTTCATAGAATGCTTACAGCCAGGGGTAAGTGCAAATTTCCCATAGTCCAGTTGGTTGGGAAGTCTGTTTGGGGCCAGCCTCCCAGTCTTACAACAATGAAACAGCTCAAATAGTCCAGAGGATGCTGAAACCTCACCATACCACAGCCAATGGAGGTAAAGCTAGGACTCCCTTAAGGGGTCTGAATAACCAGAACTCTCTCATTACCAAAGACATTATAGGTCAGGTCTACTTTTCCCATTTTACATTGACTTGGCCAGAGGGTTCCCAGGAAGCTAAGAGTCTTTGCTTATCCATGATGTTATAGTGGCCAACTTGCCCCAGTTTGCCCAGGACTTTCCCAATGCTAGCACTGAAAGTCCTGCACCCCAGGAAAGCCCCCGGTCCCAAGCAAACCAAGACAGTCAGTTACCCTGTGTGCTGTAGTCCTGCAGCACAGACAAAGGCTGCCTGCATGTCCCCTTCCAGATTCCTATAACCCAATGTGTGTTACTTATATCAATCATCACATTGTCACAATATATTGTAAACACCTGTGAGCTCTTCCCCCATTCCCATCACAGATCCTGGCATGCATTTGGAGCTAAGTAAGGGCTCCTTGAACTTGATTATCTTAGAATAGGGTGCTGGTATATTTTGAGATCTTTAACTGTTGAAAAGTCATCATTAAGAAGATGGCAGACTAGAAAGATATGGGACTCTCCTCTCCCAGAAAAATAGCTAGAGGACAGGCATAAATGGCCTGAAGCAAATATTTTAGGGTTTAAGGCACCAGGGGAAGCTTGAATACCACCCAGAAGAGAGAGGAGCAAAGGAAAAGCATCTCAATGGGAAAACTCTATGAGTAAAAGCTGAAGCTGCAGCAGCCAGCACCCATCCCCTCACCCTCATGGCAGACAGCTTTTACCTCTCTGCAGCTATGGACAGAGGGAGCCACAGGGGGCCACCCTCCAAGGAAAGAGGAAATAGAAGGAGGCAGCCTAAGGCTGATTCAGGTTTTGGACAGCAAATTTGGTCTTCTGTGTCCCACAAGCCCTTCCAGGTGGGAGTTGGCAGGGGACTAAAGAGCTCCAGCTCTCACAAATGCCCTCTCCACTGACCAGAACTTGTTGTTGAGGATGAAAAGAGGAATGGAATTATTTCCTACCCAGGAAAAGAGAGGGGCTGTCATCAAAGGTGGGAGAACAGCCTCTGAGAAATGTTGATTTGTGAGGCTCTGAATAGTCCTGAGGCAGGATCCTCTGTCACACTGTTCCAGCCAGGGTTGCAGTAAACACACTACAACTAGGGTTTGAACTGAGAGGTCTGCTAAAAAGTGCCATCTGCTGGTGGACCAAGGAATTGTATGAGAGGAAATTAAAAAGTAAATATGTGAGAGACGTTTCAGAGCCTGTACAGCCTTTCTCCCCAGTGCCCTTGGAAGCAGGTCTGTAACCCATTACTGGGTCTATGGTCTGGATTTGAGCAACTGAACAGGAACAGTCCTAAAGAGCTAAAGAGGCAAAAGAGAGAAACTGAACATCAGAGTAAACTCATCATCATAATCAGATACCTACACATCAGAAAAAAATTATAAGTCATATTAAGAAAATAAAGAAATGGCCCAAGTAAAGAACTATATTGAAGCCCCAGAAGAGACACAGGATTTGAGACAATTAATCAATAAGATTCATACAAATCTCCTAAATCAAATAAATGAATTGAAAAATAATGGCTGAAGAGATAAAGGACATTAAGAAGACACTAGACTATGAGTCTCCAAAAAGAGCTGGGAGGTTATCAGAGGGGTTGCCCTTATACACACCTGTGCAGAGTCCCAGAGACAGAAAAAGTAGATACAACCCCAGGTATTGATTCTTCTGAGGGCTGCAGAGACCCAGAGGTTCTGTGGTCATGGCAGATGGAGTTCAGTGCCATGTCAGTTGGCCCTACTTTGGAGTCTGTGTTTCTGTGTGATGGAGCTGGACTCAGATGGGATCTTTGTCCACAAGTCTCTCCTGTTACTTTTGCCGGAACTGTGGTTGGTACTGGGGTTTAATGTATGCCTGGGGGACCTGAATCTCTGGACTGACCGTGTGATAGCCGGGCCCTGAGCCTCAGCAGACTTGCAACTCCTACACTCTGGTTTACTGGACTTACCCCACTCAGCTAACATGGAGGTGAAGAGGGTCAACCACCACACCAGGGAGCTAAAAGTGCCTACAGCTGGAAGCAGGAGAGTTGCATCCAGCATCCATGTGGAATCTAAGTCCTCTCTTGATATAGATATGGAGTGGACAAAACCATTCTAGGGTCCACAGGATGGAGGAATAGAATATGGATTAGAGTGGACTTACTGACATTCTATTCATGAACTATTGTGATTAGTAATCGAAGAAAATGTGGCATTGGTGTAGAGAAAGTGGCCATGGAGGCTGCTGGGGGTAGGGAGTGGGAGGAAGAGATGTGATGTGGGGGCATTTTCAGGACTTGGAGTTGTCCTGGGTGGTGCTGCAGGGACAGTTACTGGTTGTTGTATGTCCTCCCATGGCCCACTGGGTGGACTGTGGGAGAGTGTGTGCTATGATGTGGACCATTGACCATGAGGTGCAGCAGTGCTCAGAGATGTATTCACCAAATGCAATGAATGTCTCATCATGATGAGGAGGTTGTTGTTATGGGGGGAGGAGTGGGGTGAGGAGGTGTGGGGGGTATATGGGGACCTCATTTTTTTTTAATGTAACATTAAAAAAAAAAAGGAAGAAATAAAATAGGAAGGAAGGGAGGGAGGGAGGGAGGGAGGGAGGGAGGGAGGGAGGGAGGGAGGGAGGGAGGGAGGGAGGGAGGGAGGGAGGGAGGGAGGGAGGGAGGGAGGGAGGAAGGAAGGAAGGAAGGAAGGAAGGAAGGAAGGAAGGAAGGAAGGAAGGAAGGAAGGAAGGAAGGAAGGAAGGAAGGAAGGAAGGAAGGAAGGAAGGCACTAGGCAAGCACAAAGAAGAATTTGAAAACCTGAATAGAAAAATAACAGCATTCATGGGAATGAAAGACACAATAGGTGAGATCAAAAACACATTAGAGGCACACAACAGCAGACTCGAAAGGAAAGAAGAAAGAATAAGTGATGCAGAAGGCAGAACAGCTGAAACTGAAGACAGAGAAGAACAGAAAGAAAAAATGGATAGAGGAAGTTGAATGATAACACAAAGTGCAACAACATGCATGTTATGGGAGTTCCAGAAGGAGAAGAGAAGGGGGAAAGGGCAGAAAGAGTATTTGCATAAATAATGGCCAAAAATTTCCCAATTCTCATGAAAGAAATGAACTTACATGTCCAAGAAGCAAAGCATACCCCAATCAGAATAAATCCAGAATAAATCCAAATGCCAAAGATAAAGAGAAAATTCTGAAAGCAGCAAGGGAGAAGTAAACTGTCATGCACATGGGACACCCAATAAGACTTAGTGTGACTTTCTCATCAGAAACCATGGAGGCAAGAAGACAGTGGTATGTTATAATTAGGATATTGAAAGAGAAAAATTGCCAGCCAAGAACTCTCTATCCAGCAAAACTGCCCTTCAGATATGAAGGTGAGTTTTAAGTATTCACAAATAAACAGGAACTAAGAGAATTCACAAAAAAATAATCTGGCTTTGCAGGAAGTATTAAAGGGAGCTTTACGGTCTAAAAGGAAAAGACAGAAGAGAGAGTCCTGGAGGAGAGTATAGATAGCAAGAATGGCAGAAAGGATAACCAAAAGAGTAAAAAGACAAAAATAAGCTATGAAATATGAAAGTTGAAGAATAAAATGGTGGAAATAAATAATGCATTTTCAGTAATATCACTATATGTGAATGGATTAAACCACCCAATCAAAAGATATAGACTGCCAGAATGGATAATAAAACATTAGCCAAATACATGCTGACTACTAGAGACTCACCTTAGATCCAGGGATACAAATTGGCTGAAAGTGAAAGGTTGGAAAAAGATATTTCATGCAACTAGTAACCAAAAAAAGAGCAGGGGTAGCTATACTAATATCAGACAAAACAGACATTAAATTCAAAAAATTTATGAGATGAAGAAGGAAATTATATACTAATAAAAGGGACAATCCACCAAGAAGAAGGAATAGTCATGATTATCTATGCACCTAACCAGGGTGCCCCAAAATACGAGGCAAACTCTGACAAAACTGAAGGGAGAAATAGGCACAGCTACAATAGTATTTGGAGATTTCAATACACCACTCATGATATTAGATAGAACAACTAGACAGAAGATCAACAAGTAAACAGAGAACCTGAACAATATGATAAATGAGCTAGACTAATATACAGAATGTTGCATCCCAAATCAGCAGGTTATACATTCTTCTCAAGTGCTGAAGGATCATTCTCCAGGATAAACTACAAGTTGGGTCATCAAGCAGGCTGAAATAAATATAAAAAGATTGAAATTCCATAAATCACCTTTTCAGATAATAATGAAATGAAATGAAATCAATAATAGACTGGAAATTTTGCAAATGTATGGAGGATAAACAACAGACTCTTAAACAATCAATGGGTCAAAGGAGAAATTGTAAGGGAAATTAGTAAATCTCTCAAAATAAATTAATTGAGAACACAACTTATCAAAACTTATGGGCTGTGGCAAAGGCAGTGCTGAGAGGGAAATTTATAGCCCTAAACACCTATATTATAAAAAAAAAGCTAAAATCAAAGACCAACTGAACACCTAGAGGAACTAGAAAAAGAATAGTAAAACAATCCCAAAGGAAGCAGAAGGAAAGAAATAATAAATATTAAAGCAATAATAAATGGAAAAGAGAAGGAAAAAAAAAGAAAATCAACAAAACCATGGAGCCTTAAGAGGAAGAGGAAAGCTGAACCCTTGCAGACATTGGCAGGCATCTTGCTCCAACACATGGCAACAGACTTTGGTGAGGGAAGTAAAGTATGCTTTATGGCCTTGTAACTGTAAGCGTCTATCCCAAATAAATACCCTTTATTAAAAAAAAAAAACTCTTCCTCTGAAGGCTCTGTGGTCCCAGCTTCTTCCAATATCAGCTGTAGGCTGGGAAAAGTCTCATCTCTCTCTCAGTGCTCATTTCTCTCTGGGTTCAGCTGCTCTGCTCTCTCCTCAAGGCCAGCTGTAAACTATCAGGCAAATACCTCAGCTCTCTTCCCAGGTCCTCTGCCATGTCTAAGGGAGTCTTCCGTCTTTCCTCATGTATCTGCTTCTCTGTGTATTTACTTCCCAGGGCTCCAGCATTAAAACTTCCAACTCCTCCTCTGCCATGTCATTGGCAGGTGGGAACTCAATGTCCCACTGACATGGCCCAGTCAAAGCCTTAATCATTATTTAATCAAGTAAAAGTGAAACCTTGGAATTTAACACTAGCCCAGAGGAACAGACCAGTTTACAATATAATCAGTATTTCTTTTTGGAATACTACAATAATATCAAACTGCCACATTGAACAAATGTATGTTAATGTTACAAGATATTAATATCAGGCAAAAATACAACAAAGCAAAATATGTATGGTAGTGTATAGTAATGTATTACTAATCTTCCATTAAGGGTAAAAAAAAGAAATATACAAAGTGAAAGAAACTAGACAAAAGTTGCTACATATTGTTCGACTCCATCTACACAAAATATAAATAAATTATAAAGCTGGAAACCTCTTCAGCCACCTAGACCTCTCCCAAAGATGTGCTCTCTCGGGGCCCTTGGTCGCTGATGGTTTCTCAAAAGTGGCCGGCCTGGGTGGCCACGGTCACGTGCAGTCGAGCTCTTCACAACCTCTCCTGGCAGAATCGGCATGTCGGTGTCACCTGTCATCCTCATTGCATCGCACTGGACCGGAGGGAAAGAGATGACATTTTCTTGTGAGACTGAAGGGGAGCAGGAGCAGGTGTGAGATGTGAGGAAAGTTGTTTTGCAAACCAAATGTTGTAGATTTTTTCTTTTAACAGTCTTTGGAGATACAAAATGTTTACTCAGAAAGAGCAGAAAATCTTCCTCAGGTTGTTCTCGTGCATAACAAGAAGGAATAGGTATCCCTCGCCCATGCTGGCGTAGCACTCTGTGCCTTTCCTTCTTGCTTTAGGGTGATCAGCAAGTCTCCACACAACAACAAAAGTCATGAAGTTGGTAATGGCTTAAAATACGTTGGCAGTCATTGGTTCACTTTCACAAATAGAGCAGTGGTTCTCAATGGGGGTGGTTTTGCCCTCCAGGGGACATCTGGGAATGTCTGGAGACAGTTTTGGCTGTCACAGCTGGAGGAGGGCTATTATCAACTGGCGGCTAGAGGCCAGGGAGGCTGCTTAAGACCTCACAATGCACAGGACAGTCCCCCAGCCACGAAGAATTATCCAGCCCAAAGTATCAATAGTGCCGAATCGCATTAGTCACACTGTTGGTCCAATGTGTGGGTGCTGATATATTTAAGAGTTTGAAGTAAGGCAATGTTCATTGCCATGTGTTTTTGTGTGTAATTTTTTTGCCTTTAAAAAAAAAAAAATCTCCAAACAAGATATGCTCATGTTCTTACTGTGAAAGATTTAAACAATACAGAATTGAAGAGAACAACATGAGACTGTTCTGCTTCTCTTTTCTCTCATGCTTTTACCCTTTTATTTCCCATTCTCTCACCCCCAGCCTGCTGGAGTTCAAGGGGTCGTTGATGTGCTTACACACATTTTTATACATAAATGAGATTATTTCTTTTCTTTTTCCCATTTAATTTTATGTCTTGAGAATAAGGAAGAAACTCATTAATGCTGCTCTAGTCTTTTTAACAGCTGCAATATAAACCTAAGTATTTTGTGTTAAGGTTATTATAGAAAACGTGAAAAAATACAAAGAGAACTGAATCACCTGTAATACCACTATCCGTAAATAACTACTATTGACATTTTGGTAAATAAACTTCCGTGCCCCTCAAAAGTTTCACAAAGAATAGGTAATCTCATATTGTCCAACATCTAATAGCAGCAGCAAACACCTCTGGCCCTTGCTCTGTGCCAGGAGGGATTCTATTTAATCTTCACAAAAACACTGTGAATGAGGTGCTATTTTAGTCCCACTTTATGGACCAGGAGTCTGAAGCACTCAGAGGCAGTCTGGCTGAGTCCTTGCTTTTACTCCTGCACTGTGCCTGCTGATGAGAAAAATAATTACCTGGGGGCTGGGGAAACTTTGGTGAAGTCCCACTGCTCTTCATTCAAGGTCAGCCACATCTCAGCACTCTCCTAGCCCTCCATGAGCTCATGGTCCCTGGGGGATGACGGGTAGACAGCAGCAGGTCAATGGACTGAGTATAGTAACAGAGACACGATTCAGGAGGCCACAGTCACCACTTAATTTATGCCAGAACTCCAGGAGGGGAATCCTGAGTCATTCTTCATTAAAAATGGTCATCGTTATTATTCAGCCTTTGTATCCCTGAGTTTTGAAGCATGCCTAATCATAATTTGCATAATAATCTTTCTCCTGAGTTTTACTCATGGACATGGAAGAAGCAGCCACAGGAGGAGAATGAAAGAGACTGCATGTGGAGGCAGAGATTGACAGGCAGCAGGCCACCACCAGGATACTACCGGCTCGGAAAGACACGAGGCCTGCTGGCATCTTGATTTTGGACTTCTGGCCTCCAAACTGTGAGCCATTAAACCAACCAGTTAGTGGTATTTTATTACATAGCAGCCCTGGCAAACTTAGACACATAACTCTATTTCCAAGTCCTCTTCCTATCAGTCCATTCCCATCAGAATGAGAGGCCTTTCAGGAAGCCAAACTTTGCTGCTACCTCCCTTCTGTCCTAAGGGGCGCAGAGGCCTTGTGTTAACTTTGATATTCCAAGCAGACCATAAACGGACTCCATAAATTGCTGTGCCAAATCTCAAAATACCAAATTCATAAACCAGGCAGAGAAAACATATATCAGTCACTTTTTCTCCCAGGCAGCCTTTTTGCCTAGATATTGTCATTGAATTCAAGGTGTGGAAACAAGATTTTCTAACAGCAGTAGCCTAACTTGACCAGATGGCTGGGCAGGAGCAGAGGAGCCTGAATTCCCACATCAGGCCATCTGAGGTTGCCCCACTCTGGCAGAGGATGGAAAGCAGCTCCATGCTGGAAGGGAAGTGTTTCCAGATCTGCCTGCTGAATAGCTTCAAGGAACAGAGTCTTACCCTTTGTGAATGACAAACTGGGAGTTTATGATCAGGCTCTCAGGTACCAGATTAATAACGACTTCTAAGACTGTTACCGCCTACCAAGGTTAACTATGTGCCAGGTACTGAACTTGTTGTAGAATTTGAGAGAAGTTCAATTATTTGAGTATAGAGAGGCCAGGACTCAGGAATGATTTTGAGAAGGAAAAATGGTTTATTGACAGCTGGCCGGACTCGGGAACTTCTGTTTGAATCCCGAACCCTGAACAAGATTTTCTTTTTTTTTTTTTTTTTTAATTTTTTTTTTATTGACTTTGTAATAATATTACATTAAAAATATATATGTGAGGTCCCATTCAACCCCACCCCCCCACCCCCCCCTCTCCCCCCCCAACAACACTCGTTCCCATCATCATGACACATCCATTGGATTTGGTAAGTACATCTTTGGGCACCCCTGCACCTCATAGACAATGGTTCACATCATGGCCCATACTCTCCTCCATTCCATCCAGTGGGCCCTGTGAGGATTTACAATGTCCGGTGATTACCTCTGAAGCACCATCCAGGGCAGCTCCATGTCCCAAAGACGCCTCCACCTGATTTTCAAATGTCTTTTATACCGCAAGGAAAGGCCAAATGGTCGCTTTGTTTCAGTTCAATAAGCTTCAATTAGCATATATATCTTCCACATCTTAGGTAAGCTTTTAGCATGGACTCCAGACATTCTAGATAAGCCTTTAGCTTATTTGGTTTTTGCATTTCCCCTAAATACTTAAAGTTTATAGCCCTTGCATTGTTAAACTGTTTCCTGGGACTGGAGCCTGTAGCCATTGTCCCTAAGGGTAGGACTGCAGCCTCTTACCGTTCCACACCCACAGCCTTCAGCTTAGGTTATCTCTGAAGAGACAAAGAGCCTTCCACCCATAGCCCACATCAAACTAACTCTTGTTCATACCTTATTTCATTTAATCCTCCCTAAATAAACAAGCAAATGAGGACAGCTGCAAAGGCACTTGCCCAAAGTAACACCATCTGTGAGGAACAGAGCCAAGATTCAAACCCATGTCTCCCTGATCCTAAAGCCGAGAACCTTTGCCGCTCCATGCAGGGCCTTTGCACTGCCAGGATTCTCACTCATCAGTGTTACAGAGTAGTAAAATGGAAAGTCAAAGATACCATTCTCAGAGTAGGCCACCATCCAGAAGGGTGATTTTCCCTCCCCTGTCCTCTGTTCTGGGGAACTAAATCCTAAATTTGATAGGGTATTCATCATATGCCAATAGCAAACATCATATTAAACAAGGAAATACTGAATGCATTACTACTCAGCAACAAGGAAGGATGCCTGCTATCACCACCATTCTTCAACATTGTTCTGGAGGATACAAAATTATTATTCATAGATTTTATTACCAGAAAATTCAAGCACATACAGACCAAAAAACCATTACAATAAAAAGCATTCAGTAACACAACTAGATATAGGCTAAATATACAAAAAATCAAAGCTTCCCCCTTACAAAGCAGTAAGAAATTAGAAAACAAGATAGAATAGTTAACTACTATCAAAACATTAAAAACGTAAAATGCCAAAGAATAAACTTAATTTAAACAAAGTCTTGCTATTTAATAATAAAGAGGTTGGTATGAATAATTTATTTAATGACTTCTTGATTTTCTTTTCTTACATCATAGAATCAGTGGGTTTTGTGGCTTAGAAGAGATCTTAAAAATTATCTAGTCTAATTCCATTATTTACAGAAGAGGAAACTGATACCCAGAAAGTCTGAACAAGTTGACAGTGCTTATAAAGCCCATAAGAAACCAGACAAAAACTGGAATTTGCTCTTCTTAAAATATTTTGCTACTTTTATTAGAGGATTTTAAATGCCAAAGAAGTTATTTAGAATGTCTTTTGATTTAAGAAAAATCATTTGCAGATGCCATGGAGATTAGAAAAAAGATGCAATTATATTCTTCTGTTCCTTAAATTGTCTTTGTGAAACAAGGGTCGACAGGGCAGAACAAATGTAATATGCTCTTCTATCACATCAAACTGCAGGCAATTAATATTTTTTCAATAGTCATTATGCTATTTCTGAAACAATAAAACCCTATCACTATGATTCCTGGTAGCAGATTGTAGTCCATCTCATCTACAAACTCCCCAAAGTATCACAGTTAAATTTGTGAATGATATTGCAATTATAATGAAAATTGTCTTGAATTTTAAAGTACCTACTTCCAACCATCTGGAGAAGCTCCTTTATTAAGTTTCTTTCTAGCACTGATAGAGTCTCATGAGGGTTCATTTTTGAGAGAAAAGAAATTCATCAGCCTGGTGGATCAGCCCTTCAGTCTTGCATTTAATGTCAGCATGAGAGAGAACGGACTAAAGCTACAATGTCTCTACTGAGACAATTGGGAGATGGAGGCTAGAGAAATGACAATGATTCAGGGTCTCAGATGCAGTAAAAGGTTAAAGGCAATTTACAAGTCGACTCTAAAAAGAACAATAAATCCAGGAGGAGATTAGCTATAATACAAATTTGAGAATACTATCAAGCTGTAATAACAAAATCCAAACATTTTCTCACCATCACCCTAATGAAAGACAGTAAGGATATAAGTGCAAAAAATAAGATTACAGCATTTTCTGGACATTTAAAAATTTTTGTTAGCCATGTTTTTCCTGAAGAATAAAATGCATATTAGGGCCAGATTAACAATCAGGACTTCAATATAGAAGATACCATTTCCTTTAAAGAAAATTGTTTCTCCTTTTCCATATGCAACTGTTTAAAAGGTGAGGTCTTTAAATATATGTGTTGAGCATCTGTTCATTTAGCCTCTATTTCCCCACCTTCACGTTAATTACACCCAGATTAACTGCACCTTCCCAATACTGAGACATGTGGTTTAAGGGAAATTGAGCCCATTTTAGCTATCCAGCTAGACCACCAGCAGGGGCTGAGAGGAGACACAACTGCCATTCTCCCCAGGCAATCACTGCCTCTCCAGAAAACCAACACTTGCTACAGGGAGACCCCAAAATCAGAGGCAGACTCCCTCTCCAGAGGGGACTTTTCCAGGCCATAGCAAAGTCAGGATATCCTTCTCCTCTCACAGGCAATCAGCTGCAGCAGACCTCCCTTTCCACTGTCCTTTCTCTATGCTCCCAATTCTGGAAGAACCAGACTTGGAGAGAAGAACAAAACATTCTTTTCTTTTCCTACCCCACCCCTACTCCCCTTGTTGTTTGTTGCTGTGTCTATTCGCTGTGTGTTCTTTCCATGTCTGCTGGTCTTTTTCTTTTTTTTTTCAAGAGGCACCGGAAACTGATCCCGCGACCTGGGAGAGAGGTGCTCAGTTTTGCTTGAGCCACCTCACCTCCCTGGTCTGCTGCGTCACTCCCTGTCTCTCCTCTGCTTCTCCCTTTGTTGCGTCATCTTGCTGCATCAGCTCTCTGAGATGTGGGGCAAGCTTGCTTCCACCAGGAGGCCCCAGGAATCAAACCCAGGGCCTCCCATATGGTAGACGAGAGCCCAATCACTCCAGCCGTGTCCGCTTCCCATAATATTCTTAAAGAGCAGACTAAGCTCCCCTCCCCACCACACTACAGGTGGAGGAGGAGGAAGAGTTTAAACCATCTGACCTGGACTACTCTGACCTCTAACTGTAGAAGTTGTAACCTGGACCTGACTAAGCTGAAAATGACTAAAAAGTGAAGGAATTTGCCCAGGATTTTTATCAAGGGACAAGAAAGAAGAAATCGACACAGTACGGCTAAAGGAAATAACTGAAAGAAATAAAAAAAACATTTCTTCTTTATTCCCTACTGAGTTTAACAGCTTACAGATTATTTTTATTTAACAACAAAGCCATGATAGTGATGTGGGCTATGGGTGGGAGGCTCTTTGTCTCTTCAGAGATAATCTAAACTGTTTGACTTGTGGGTGTAGAAGGGTAAGAGGCTGCAGTCCTGTCCTTAGTGACAATGGCAATGACTCCAGTCCCAGGAAACAGTTTAACAATGCAAGGGCTATAAACTTTAAGTATTTAGGGGAAATGCAAACCAAATATGTTAAAAGCTTATCTAGAATGTCTGGAGTCCATGCTAAAAGCTTACCTAAGATGTGGAAGATATATATGCTAATTCAAGCCTATTGAGAACTGAAACAAAGGGACCATTTGGCCTTTCCTCTCTGTATAAAAGACATTTGAAAACTTGTTCCTGGCTCGGGATTCAAATGAAAGCTCCCGAGTCCGGCGGCCGTCAATAAACCATTTTTCCTTCTCAAAATCATTCCTGAGTCCTGGCCTCTCTATATGCAAATAATTGAACCTCAGTTCTACAACAATAGCACTGGAAAGCAAGAGAGGCCATTGAAAAACTGTATATTTTTTTTAATCCCAGAAAGATAGAAAGCAGATGGAGTTAGATTAGGAGAAAAATCAGAATGGAGAGCATCCCAACCCAAGAGCAAGGTTCATCCCTAGAGTCCCAGACAAGCAGGAATTTGTCCAGGGCCATGATCAGGCAGGTTTATTAAAGAACTGCATTCAGAAAAAAGCTGATCCGTGGTTGCCTGGAGCTGTTGAGGGAGGGTGGAGATTAATTACAAAGGTACAAAAGGGAACCTGTGGGGGGGGGATGGAAATGTTCTGTATCTTGATTGGGGTGGTTTGTACAGGCTAGATACTGTACACTTAAAGTGGGTGCATTTTATGATATGTAAACTATACCTTAGTAAAGGTGATTGAGACTTAAGAGACATATTAACCAGTTGAAAGGCATGGATTGCATTTGCATCCTGATTCAAACAAACTGTTTAGTGAGGAAAAGCATTTATAGAACAATTTGGGAAATGTGGACCCTATCTGGATGTTTTATGACTTTAAGGCATTCTTGCTGCTGGATGGGGTGATGCTAGTTTTGTGCAAATTTAAAGGGGCAATTCTATCTCTTAGAGATACACGCTAAAATGTTTACAAATAAAATTATATAATGTCTGAGGTTTGCTTCAAAATAATGAGGGGTGGGTATAATAAAGAGAGTGAAAAGAAAACAGGATTAGCTACAAGTATATCAAGTGGTGGCTACAGGGGGCTTATTATACTCACCTTTACTTTGTATTTGTTTGCAATCTTCTACATTAAAAGGTTAAAAACAGGGAAGCGGCTGTGGCTCAGTCAATTGGGCTCCCGTCTACCATATGGGGGCCCTGGGTTCACGTCTTGGGGCCTCCTTGTGAAGGCAGGCTCACCCACACACCGTGGAGAGCCACTGGCCCGCAAGCCCACAGAGTGCCGCCAACCCTCAGGCTCCACGGACAGCCAATTCAGCAAGGTGACGCAACAAAAAGGGAGACAAGGAAAAACACAGAAGAGCACACAGCAAATGGACACAGAGAGCAGACACAAGCAAGCCACAAGGTGGGGGGGTGGATTTTAAAAAAATACACATAGAAAGAAGACTGAAAGAAAATTCAACAACATAAATTAGGCTTATTGCTGATTACCTTTTCTTTTTCTCCATGTTTTCCTGTACTATTGTTGTATGTGTGTGTTTTAATCTCACCTGTCCTTCAAGGGCCAATCTCAGTCCTCCAAGGGCCTTCCCAAGCTCCACCCATCAAAGGTTGGCTTCTTCCACTGAGCTCCTGTGAAACATTCCACTTCCTCTCCTCATTAGACCTTGACATGTATTATTTTGGCAGGAGTTATCTTCGTTTTTTTATTGTTACACATGTTTATTTTCTTCTTATTTAGATTTTCAGGCCCCTGAAAGTATCAACGAGCAAAAGTGGGGAGTTCTCTGCCACATGTGCTCAGATGACCAGTTCCCAAGACACCAGGATTCAACGAGAAGAGTTTATTGCAAAGCGCAAAGCAGGAGGTCAGATTGCCTATGGAAAACATGTCTCCCTAAGTCTAAGGAGTTTAGGGGTTTTATGGTTTCACATAAGGGAAGGCAGAGTGGTTACCATTACAGCAAGGATAAACAAGAGCTAGGACTAGGCTGGAATAACCATCACAAAAGTTTGTATAAACAAGGACTGGGAATAGGTCAGTGAGTTTCAGGTATTTGCTTTTGGCTATTCTACAATATACTTGAAAGTAAAAAGCATCTGTATAATGATGCAGTAATCACAATCATTTGTTAATTCTTAATTCTTGGTTATAAGATCAGAAATATTATAAATTTCACCATACGCCCATTATCTGGCATGTGCCTTGCACAGAAAAGGAAAATGCTTACCATTGAGGTCCTAGCCCCAGACAGTTGCTGAGAACGGATTGATGAAGAGTCATCTGGAAGGGAAGGAACCAATGGAGTCAGGGCTTCCACCATCAGAGAGGGACTTGGGAATGAAAAAAAATCTGTGAGCATGGGAAGGAAACAGTGAAGAAAACTGAGGGATAGGGAATTTGGAGGGAAAAATGAAAAGGTCAGTAGAGCAATGCTGTTCTCAAGTCCCAGCCCACTGGGACTGGGACACTGAATCAGAATCTCTGGGGTAAGGCCAAGAATCTGTGTTTTTTCAAGCTCTGGGGTAATTTTTATCCATGCTAAATTTTGAACAATACTGTTGTAGAGAGCAGTCATGTTTTCCTGGTGCCATCCATGGAGGGGAACAGAAGACCACCCTTGGGAAATGGGAATGAGGAAGGTCCAAGAGGACCATGGCAGCCCCTGGACCAAAGAGAAGTCTGTGAGAGGCACAACTCCAAAGGCCCAGTTTCCCTCAGATGCACGTTGCCCAGAGCCTGAGAAGTTAACAAAGCTGCTAACCAGAGATGTGAGCCTCCCTGATCAGAGTGTCAGGAGACTTGTTAGCAAGAACAAAGAATGCACTGAGCTATTTATCTTCAGAATGAACCACTTCGCCCAATAGCCCCAAGTTCCACTCTTTCTCAGAAGAACCCAAAGGCACTACCAGGTACAACACTGTCATCTCTCAAATCAGCAACAGGACACAAGTCAAGAAACTAAGTGGTTGGATGGAATGTGGGAGAGTATGGGCCATGATGTAGACCATTGACCATGGGGTGCAGAGATGCGCAGAGATGTACTTACCAGGTGCAATGGATGAGTCATGATGATGGGAGTGAGGGTTGCTGGGGGGGAGTGGTGGGGTGGGGGTGGTAGGGTTGAATGGGACCTCATATTTTTTAATGTAATATTTTTACAAACTCAATTAAAAAAAAAAGAAACTAAGTGGTAAATCAATTTAATATTTATGAAAAAATATGGTAAAATGTTTTATAAATGTTAAGCCATTATTTTGCCTAAATTTCTGACTTGGTCTAACAGCTCACTTTTCTCTCTCCTCAAGCTCTGGTTTTCATTTGCACCTGATTTATTAGGAAAATTAGACAGGAGCAGGGAAATTTCCATAACAATGATCTTCTCTCATGCTGAAGTCAGTGAGCTGACAACATAATGGACTGCTCATTAGCACCTTCAAGAACAATAAGTCCCAGCCAAGCTAGGGGCTTCTGCCTGAGCCTGAAATCAAGGAAGCCACCGAATGAGAAGTGAAAAAAGCCCAGAGGCTGTAGTGGAGTCTCATAAAAGAACTGCCTGGATGATGTACTTGGCATTTTGCAGATTTTAACCAACTTTGCAAGCACAACAAGCTTCACTTAGGATTCTATTATACAAAGAAAAATGAATAATGAATTTGGTGTTTCAATTGAGCAGTTTAAACAACATATATTCAAATTGTGCACCTACTTTATTTTTTTCTAAAGATCTATTTTATTTATTTCTCCCCACCTCCTCTTCATTTGTACTTCCTGTTTCTGTTCGTCCTCCTTGTTTCTTTAGGTGGCACTGGGAACTGAACCTGGGACCTCTGATGTGGGAGGGAGGAGTCTAATCATTTAAGCCACTTCTGTTCCCTGTTTTGTTGCATCTCTCATTATGTTTTTCCTCTTTACCCCTTGTTGTGTCAGCTCATCCCACCTGCCCGTTGTGCCAGTGCGCCATCCTGCTCATCCTCTTTAGAAGGCACCAGGAACCTCTGCTCCCTAACTGTTGTGTCTCTCATGTTTTTCTTCTTGCATCTCTTGTTGCATCATCTCGTGTCAGCTCACTGTACCCGCCTGTCACACCAGTTCACTGTCTTCTTTAGGAGGCACCAAGAACCAAACCACAGACCTCCCATCTGGTAGGTGGGAGACCAATCACCCAAACCACATCAGCTTCCCTGTGTATGTATTTTAAAGAGGAGGTATCAGTAAGTTATTGCTGAGTAAACAAACCACCCCAAAAGTCAGTAACTTAAAACAGCAATTGTTTATTATTTCTCATGCACTGGAGACAGGAGGATAGCAATTCTAGGTTCCCCATGTCTCCCATCCTCCTTGGGCCAGGTGCTCTCTTTTCTGGTGATGTCCAAGAGATTAAACAGCAAGTGGAAGCCCCCATGGTCATTTGGCCTAGGCTCAGACTGACACTGGCAGTTTCACTTCATTCTGTTGACCAAAGCAAAGCATGTAGCTAAACTCCAAGTCAAGGGGAAGGTCAATACGTTCTGCTTCTATGGAAGAAACCCAAAGTCACATGACAGAGGATATGGACACAGGGAGGGATAAGACTTGGGACTAATAATGCAATCTACCCTGGGGAGAAGTGTATTTTTCCCCTAATCCGTATAAACTGAAATTTCTGCCTGGGATTGGGCACAGTATCTTGATTTTTTTCTTCAATAATTAAACTTTACTTAAAGGTGACAGGAATGCATTTGACTCAAAACTAACTACCTTTTCAGCCTCAACTCCATGAATGCCATCTGTGGCTTCCACAAACCCTCCACTGGAACTCAGCAAGCCAAATTACTAGTTTCCAGACACATCCCATGGTCTACAGCTAATTGTAGCAGGCTGATAAGACAGGGAATTAATAGAGTCCATGTGGACATCAGCAACCCCAAGACAACTGCTGGAAGACCCTCCCCCAAGACTCTGCCACTCAGAGAAAGACTTTCTCCGGAACCAGGAGTAGCCCCAACTATTCCCCCAAGGCCTTGATCATCAGGCCCTCCTGTGACATTGATGGGGGAAATAAGTCATCAAAACAGCTAACAGCTGGAACCCCGTCCCTGCCCTTAGCAAAGCAGTGGAATAATTAATAGTTTATAAAGCAGACCGTGAGGCCTGAGCACCCTCTCGTGCTCTCTTGCCTCTGGACCCAGGCTCCAGCTGCCTCTTCCCACTTGGCTCACCGTGCAAGTAAAACCTGGGCATTTACAACCTATAATGGGGAATTGTAGCCTGTAAATCAGCCCTCTTTATCACTTTTCAGCCCCTTCCTCTCTACCTGGGACCCCTGCTCTGTTATTTTCTCCCATTTCTCTTCCCTCCCTACCTGAATAAATGACTGGCCTAACTCACCCGACCTGCTCTTGAAATTCATTTCTCCAGCATAGTCAAAGCACCTAAACGAAATCCCATAACATAATCGCTTTTGCTTAAGAACAGTGATTCTCAAAGTGTGGTCTCTGAACCAGTAGTATCAACATGACCTGAAAACTTGTTAGAAATACAAATTCTAAGTCTTACCCAAAACTAACTGGATCAGAAACTCTGATGGTGGGACCCAGTAATCTGTATTTTGATAAACCCTCCAAGTGCTTCTAAGGGAAGTCTAGTTCTGAAAGCCACTGGTTTAGAGTATCCCCACCATCACCTCCTGCCCTTGAAAAACACTGACTCTGCTCCTGTTAAGTCCAACACAAATCCCTTCTCCAGAGAACGTTCCTGCCACCACCTCCCCCAGCAAAACTCTCTCTTCACTTCTGAATCTCCTGGCCTCTATCTTATATTCTGTGAATTATTAGTTACTTTTCCTTATCACTGTATTTTAACATCCTGGACAAACTGTAGCTACTGCTCAGCAGGCTATTCATAGTCAGAGGGATCTAGATTTCCCGTCCATGGGTCTTTTTTTTTTTTTTTTTTTGCAATTTATTGTTTTTTATTTTTTCCAAATTCTACTCAATTTATTCATTTTTAAAAAGATATTACATTCAAAAAATATGAGGTCCCCATTCACCCCCACCGCCCCCACCCCACCACTCTCCCCACAGTAACACTCTCCCCCATCATCATAACATCCATTGCGTCTGGTGAGTACATCTCTGGGCATCGCTGCACCCCATGTCCCGTGTTCCACACCATAGCCCACACTCTCCCACGTTCCATCCAGTGGGCCAACCCATGGGTCTTAATAAGTGTGTGATCTTGTAAACTCATTTTAACCTAAGACTCAGTTTCCTCAAGTAGATGTGAGATTTATAATACCCACTCACCTCACAGTGCTGATGCAAAAATGGAAATAAGCTATTCCATTATTTTAAGAGTAAGTACAAATCGAAAAAGAAAGAAAAATTAAATTTCCCTGGTGCAAAAAGGGAAAAAGATTGCCCCCCACTTCCCTTTTCTTAGAGCATTCCTTAGAAAGCTTGTAATTGTAAGTTCTTTCTCTGCCCCTTTGAGATGTATGTATGTATGTAAATCTTTTTAAAAGTTAAGCCCCCTGCCAGCTGCACAGCCCAGGAATGTCTTTCTGAGGACCTGGGAGTCATTTCTCTGAAATGTAAACATCAAGGCAGAGAGCACATGCATCTCCCCATTTCCACGGGAGTTTAACTTAAGCATCTGGCTTCAAATTATAGCTATCTACCTGTCACAGAGATATGAAGTTTTATTATTCCTTTGGATAGAGGCAATAGAAACACAAAGACCAAATGAATTTAAGATGAACTACATGTGACAAATGATGCTGTCAAATCCTCTCACTTGAGGACTGGTTATCATTTATCTTGAGAACATATATGTAATAAATTGGATCTGCTCAGCTTATACAAAAGGGTGAGGTTTCTTTCTTGGCTTGCATTCTCTTTAGCAGCTTGCCTGTGGTGCATCCCATTTTAGTTTAAAGCTTATTCAATAAAAAAATCGTTTTCTCTTCTGGTTTTGCGGAGAGGTTTTCTGGATTGTGAGCAGATTTGAAATTTCATTATAATTCCCCAACATCATCCACTCAGTATCGATGCAAACCTGGAAATAAGCTAATGTCTATACAAGGTGCTTGGCCCACGGCCAGCATCTTCCAGGCAAGGCCAGGACCTGGGCTTCCACATGCCTCTCATCATTGCTAAACACATAAAAGTGCCCCTTAAACATTTGCTCTGCTTTAAATATAAACAAGATTTCACTTCTCTACATTCTCTCTCCCTCTCTCTCCTGAGGAGTTCAAAGTTTTCGTACACCATGCATTGTTCATTCTCACTACCTTCTTTGGTCATGTAGAAGAGAAAAATGTCACATCAGGAAGAAAGCAGCTATTGCCACAGTCACAAGAGCAGAGCCCCAAAGGGGAGCCCCAGGCGGGCTGGCCAGCGACCTTTCTCCAGTACCCACGGGCCGGTCAGAGAAACATGAAGCAGAGACATTGACAAGAGCCAACCTCTTTGTGGACCTTGTCCCCTGGCCCTGCACCTCATTTCAACTGGGTGTAAAAGAGGCAGCGGGTGTGCTGCCCCAGGTTAAGGGTGCAGCTGTGGGGGTTCAGCTGTCCCCATGTGGACACGAAGTAACACTAACTTATCCAGCTTTGATCGTCCCCATCAAAGAGAGACAAAGTTAAGCTTTCTGAGCTGCCTCCCAGGTCCCTGATGTGTTGGTCACCATCACCCTGTAACCTTTGGCTAATTTGACTTTTTTGTGAATGCCTGCCCCAAGAGTTCAAGTTGAATAGATGATGACTCATCCAATGAGACAAGGAGAATTAAAATGCCCTTAATCACAAAGGACTTTCAACTTGTTGCACCTATGAATTTACAATGTAAACTCTGGTTAGAACCATTATAGAGGGAGCAGATGTAGCTCAAGCTGTTGAGCTCCCACGTCCCAAATGGGAGGTCCCAAGCGCAGTTCCCAGTGCCTTTTGAAAAAACAAAGATGAACAAGCAAAACAAATGAAAAAACCAACTCAGGGATGCTGATGTGGCTCAGTGGTTGAGTGCTGGCTTCCCACATACGAGGTCCCAGGTTCAATCCCTGGCCCTCTGTACCACATGTGTGTGTGTGTATACACTTTTTATCTGTTTTATATATATATAAAACAGAGGGGAAAAATGTGAATTTAAATGTAATTACTTTCAATCCCTAGTAAAGAAATGCTAATTATGAAGATAGTTTTGTAAAGAAATCATTATATGTGCAGGAAAAGGGTTAGTCATTACATATTTAAAGACAAAGGAGTAATGAAGGTGCCAGAACTGAGCTTATGGAGAACAGCATAATCCCACTTTTCAAAACTACATTATATCTTTATGTAAGGAGGAAATATTTACACCTTATTCAGACCTTACATCCACAGAGGAGACAACAGCCAGAGGGCCTGTCTCCTTGTTCCCACACCTGGTCCTTTCCAATATGATGGGTGTTAGCGCAAGCTGGGCTCACTGTAATTACAGTGAATACAGAAAACAGAAAGAAAGAAAAATCAACGCCTGCAGCAAAAGTGCAAGTGTATGCCCTACACATGCAGCAAGGTGTAGCTTTACAAAGTCCCGGGTGAAAAAAGCAGGGAGCTAAGGTATCCCTGACTTCTAATACAGCCCTTCCAGTACCACATCTAAAGAATGTTGACCCACATGGCAAGAAAGAGGCTGCTGATAGCCACAGAGGGCATGGAGGGGAAAGGCAGAGAGCTCCACCATCACCCAGCTACAGAGAAGATTCTCTTAACCCCTGGAGGGAAGCCAAACCTGCCACAGAAAGCAACTGAGAAATACATGGCACTTCAGGAAGGCCCTTTAAGCAACCCCACTGTACCCAAGACCCTGAGGCCAGCAGAGCAAATATCACACAACCTGACACATGGGGCAAGAAGAGACTCTGAATTAGACCCAAAATATTTCTTTAACCACACAGGCTAAGAGTTACTGCCTTGACTCCCCAAAGAGAGAACTCCTGATGAGCTGCCAAACCCTACTGCATAGAGACAGACAGACAATGGTGAGACCATATGTGACAACAGAACTCTGGCCCACAATCTCTATAGCTACTACCCTGGAGCCTGACCACAGCCTCTGCAGGCCCAGGATGGCCAGGACTTGGTCAGTGAATGGTCAGCGTCTAACTCAGGACCTTCCAGAGAAGTCAAATATGCTTCCCAAACCAACCCCATAAGATGCCCACTTCTAGTTAGCCTGCCTCCAGCTTCTCCCCATCACCCACCTGCACTCAGAGCACACCCAACGCCTTCCCTTTTGTTCACTGTAAAGCTTTCCCACTCCCAGAATGGCCTTTGAGCTGATTCCATCTGTAGCAGTTTGATATGGTTATGAATTCCAAAAATAGATATTGGATTATGTTGTAATCTGGTCTGTACCTGGGCATGATTGAGTTATGATTACAGCTTTGATTGGGCCACATCATTAGGGAGTGGAGTCCCCACCCCTTGGTGGGTGGGGTCTCACAGAAAGAAGGCATGGAGAAGGACAGAGTTGAAGGTTTTCTGATGCTGGAGTTTTGATGTTGGAGTTTGATGCTGAAGACTTAAGCTGGAGCCCCAGGAAGTCAGCACACAGAGGAAAGAGAAGCCAGCACCAGTAAGGAAGGAACCTTGAACCCAGACAAAAGGAAGCACCAGGAATGTAGGAACCTAGGACTCTTGAACCCTCATAGATGTCGGCAGACATCTTGCTCCAAATAGACTTTGGTGAGGGAAGTAACTTATGCTTTATGACCTGGTATCTGCAAGCTCCTACCCCAAATAAATACCCTTTATAAAAACCAACCAATTTCCGGTATTTTGCATCAGCACACCTTTGACTAATTAATACACCATGGTTTTAGCTAGCTATGAATAAATAGTTTCCGTTGGTTCTCATTTGGGTGATCTTTGTTTATTTCCACACATTAGAGTTCATTATCAAGTAGAACTTTCATGTTTCCAAGTGGTAGCCCTCTAGCCCTTTACAAGTCCCGAAGTGTTCAAAGGCCACATTTTCTCAGACCACTTTCATACCAGCACTAGCAGCAGGTTGTGAAATCAAGTTGTTATTGCTTTTAAAATGAGTAGAGACAGGAAAAACAGAACAAAGCTTATCTACCAGGTAAGGGACACCTTCCCCAAAGAGGCCAGCAATTGAACACAGCCCTAAGACTCCCCGAGTTGACTTGTCTATAGAGTCCATTAGTAGAAGCTATTCTGTATTGATTAAATCATGAGGATTAAATGAGTTTTTATGTAAAGGGCTTAGGTCAGTACCTAGCACCTGATAGAGGGCAAGTAAGACTGGCTACCTGTCTTGCAATTTCTAAGTATGGGTTCTTAGTCTCAACACACATGGTCATGAAGACCTCAGCCAAAGCACCCTCTGAGTTCTGTACATTTGCTCACCAAGGCCAACTGGGCTCTGCCTGATGAGCAGAATTTTCCCAGGGGGATGCTTATCTGGCTCTGACCCATCTGAGCACAAGTCTCTTGAATTCCTGTTAATGTAGCTCCTTTCTCCAGATGTTCCACACATCACTAGACCAACTGGAAAGCAAAAGCACTAATGGTTTGTCTCTTGGTGGCTGTGTAAGAGCAGGACCTATAATTAATTAGCCATAATGATATGGGCTAGGGGGCGGGGGGGGGGGGGGGAGTGTGTGTTTCTTCATAAATAACCTGGGCTGTGTGTGTAAGCTAAATGTGTTCATACAAGCTTACCTGGAATGTGGAGGATATGAGTTAATTCAAGCTTACCTGGAGAGTATGTATTAATTCAAAACCTCTCTAATACTCAGATAAAACATTTGAAACTCTAAAAAACTAACAAAAAGTCCTTTTGCATATAAGCACCGCTTGACTCCCTACTCCTATATCATCTGTATAAAAGAAACCCAAAAATCCTATTCAGGGCTTGGGTTTTTGAACAAGAGTCCCTGAGCCTGGCCGATGATTAATAAATTTTCCTTCCCAAGAATATTACTGAGTCCTGGCCTTCCATACATGATCATTGAATCTCTCTGCTTCCACAACATTTCCTGGGGATGCATCCGGGATTGCAACAAAGGCCACAGATGGCAGCACTTTGCTGCCCCTTTCGGATATCTCCAAGGAAGCCGGGAGGGCTCGGGTGAACCCCAAATCTAGGAGCTCCTGGACTGCTTTCAGTCCAGAAAAAGGATATAGGCTCCACTGGAGTCCTCCCAGGGACGATGGGAAGCACCAGAAGGTCTAAAAGGAAATTCTGGGAATGAAAAAACTCCACACACCAAACAGGTATGATCCCCTGAGGGGCATAGTGTCAGGAAAACCTAACTTTAAACGTTAGAAGGGGAGCCTGATCATCTCCCAAAGAAAGCCCCAGTAACTCCAAAAATTCGGGGGAAGCCGTCTTCTCCAGGTCTGAAAGAAAAGAAAAAGCCTGATATTTAAGTTTAGCTACCTGCAGGTTAGCATCTGGTTCTGGTTCTGCCTTCCCTAAGGTTTGATTATAGTGGAAAAGAACATTAATGGGTTTAAGTCCTAACGCATCCTGAAAAATTGGTCTGATTTGGAAAATCTTGGTTACAGAAAAATGGATTGGTTTTTGTAATAAAGCTTGGTCTGAATATGAGTTAAACAGTGGAAAGGTTCAGCCAGAAATAAGTCTTTGTTTTGGTGCTGGATTGCAAATTAGCTTGTTTTATAAACAGCAAGGGTAGGCAAAAAGTCCTATCAAAAGTTTGGTGTTAGAAGTTCCCCCTCCCTAAGGTTGCAATAATTAACAAGCTGTAACTCAAAAACAGCCATACTGGAAAAATGGAAATTATGAATCAAAGTGATGGGCTTTGTGTTTCTGTCTGTGTTTATTTGATGCCAGTGTACATTTTCATGCCTCCAGATAGTAAGTATTAAATTGTATGAAATGGTGAACTTTGGTTGAGCTGGAGCTCCTCCCCTGCCATTAACAAAAGAGTAAAATAATAACAGTTTATAAAGCAAACCATGGGGAAGTGGACTTGGCCCAATGGATAGGGCATCCGCCTACCACATGGGAGGTCCTCGGTTCAAAGCCCGGGGCCTCCTTGACCTATGTGGAGCTGGCCCATGCACAGTGCTGATGTGCACAAAGAGTGCCCTGCCACGCAGGGGTGTCCCCCGTGTAGGGGAGCCCCACACGCAAGGAGTGTGCCCTGTAAGGAGAGCTGCCCAGCGTGAATGAAAGTGCAGCCTGCCCAAGAATGGTGCCGCACACACGGAGAGCTGACACACAAGATGACGCAACAAAAAGAAACACAGATTCCTGGTGCCACTGATAAGGACAGAAATGGACACAGAAGAACACACAGCAAATGGACACAGAGCAGACAACTGGGGGGGAGGGGGAGGAAGGGGACAGAAATAAATAAATAATAAAAATTAAAAAAAAAAATAAAGCAAACCACAGAGTCTGAATTTATACACGCTCCACTCTCTTGCCTCTACATCCATTCCTGCCCTTGTTAGCTGCTCTCCCCATTTGCCAGGGCTCGGGAACTCTCTGCACTCATGCTGCACACCCAGGCTTACTAAATCTGGCCCTAGTCAGGAAGCCTAGGTCATAAAACAGTGGCTTAAATCATGGCCCTGCCAAGACAGAGGCCCCCCTGGGGGGGGGGGGGCAGATACTGCAAAGGCCATTTTTAGCAGCCATTGTCCTGGGACTTGCCTGCCATTGCCTTCTTCTGCCCCCTCCCCTAGTGGGGAGCATGGCAATGGCAGAGAGCCTAGGGCTTACCCCTCCCACCTTTGCAAGCTGCATTCCTATCTGACCACCCAGCTACCTGGGAAAATGAAGTAGAAAGGCCCAGGCAGAGCCAAAATGAATGCAGTAGAAGTTCCTTTTCCCAGGGTGGTCATAGGCCAGGATACCTTTGCTTAATCAACATTTACCCATGTGTTTTACCTTTCTAGTTCTTGTACTGAATTTCTCTTCGCAGGTTTATATTAAAATGCCTCGGAATGTTTTAAAAACAGTGAAACTGGTAAAGTGCCTTTATCTAGTAAGAAAGCTATTGCCTCAGAAACCCAAAGCCTGTTAGCTAGAACAGTGAACCTCTCATCACTTAATGGCCTTTTAATGGCTAGTTTAACTGGAAAACTATCAGACAATAAAGTCATAAAACTAAAACTGCAAAAAAAAAGAAAACACAATTCGGCTTGGCAACTTTACATTAAAATGTAGTCAGCCTGTCTCCCAAGTCTAAAACTGCTCCAGAAATGCAAAGGAATAAAACGGGACCTCATATATATATATTTTTAATGTAATATTATTACAAAGTCAATTAAAAAAAAATTCTTTTGTTTTAATCTGTGCTTTATTTTGTGTTCAACTTTGAAACTATTTAACTTTGTCAGTTTGCTTGTGCCTAGAAAATCAAATTTAGAGTTCACCTGTTACAAGTTGGATAACAGTAAAAGGTAACCTGGAAATGAATCTTTGAATGCCAATACTGTCTTGCGGGTAAATTTAATGCATAACTCACGAGTGAAATTTATTTAGTTGCTGAAAAAGGCAGAAAAACTGCACAGAATTGTTACTAATAAAATTATTTTAGTTGCATAATTAATAAAGAGATACCCAAATTAATTTTAAGTAAAAACTTCTGAAAACTATAAGTTAAAATCATTGTATAAGTACTTTTATATATATATAAAAAATTTATAACTGAAATTATTACAGCAGAGTAAATGTAGCCTAGATTTCAGCTATTGTAATAGTAATCTTAAACTAATTTACCTTTGCTTACGGCTACTTCAAGTTTATCTAGTGCTTGCTATAATAACAGTAATTATAACTGAAATTTATCTTTAAGTATAGTTATTTTATAATTAATTTCACCTACCCCTAGACTTCAACAATTGTGATGATAATTATAAACTGAGTTGGCCTTTCCTTACAGTTACTGCAAGTCTAAAACAAAAAAAAAAAAAAATTGTATCATAGCATTGGAAACATTTTGGTTATAAGCCATTAATTTAAAAAGCCACAAAGGGGGGGAAACCACAAACCCCTAGTCTGGAAAAGCCAGCAAAAAAGAGCCTTCAGGGAAATCTTTCTCTGGTTTGGAAAATACCAGGTTAATAAGTTAACATTAGATGTATTAGATCTTTAAAATAATAAAAAACTAGAAGTTCGTGTTTAATAAAATTGAGTTTAAAAAAAAATGTAAATCTGCCCTCTCCTAAATGCATAAAGTAAAATCCATCAGTTGCCAATTATAATTTAAGGTAAATTAACCGGTCTATGTAATTATGTTTAAGTACAAAAATTTGTGAGAGCATCTTCCAAATTAAAGCATTTAAATGGCTAGCTCTAGAAAGCCATTATTAATTAAAAATCTTAATTGGTATTAATGGAAAAAAATAACTTTGGAACAAAAAAACCTGTCTGAAAGTCACCTCAATGTGCATATTCAAGTGGTGGCAGTAAAAAGTTACCCTGAGGCGGCAAAATTTGCCTAGTGGTTAGGGCATCCACCTACCACATGGGAGGTCCGCAGTTCAAACCCCGGGCCTCCTTGACCCATGTGCAGTTGGCCCATGCGCAGTGCTGATGCATGCAAGGAGTGCCGTGCCACGCAGGGGTGTCCCCTGCGTAGGGGAGCCCCATGGGCAAGGAGTGCACCCCGTAAGGAGAGCCACCCAGCACAAAAGAAAGTGCAGCCTGCCCAGGAATGGCGCCACCCACATGGAGAGCTGACACAACAAGATGATGCAACAAAAAGAAACACAGATTCCCGTGCCGCTGACAACAACAGAAGTAGACAAAGAAGACGACGCAGTCAATAGACACAGAGAACAGACAACCAGGGTGGGGTGGGGGGAAGAGAAATAAATAAATAAATAAATCTTTTTTTAAAAAAAGTTACCTTGATTCCATTGGGAATCTTCAATTTTCATTTTAAAAATAAAAAGGTTATTTTCCCTCTACTACTAAAATAAAATCTGTGTAATTAACTTCTTATGGTAAAAAATGTAAAAATAAAAAACAAAGTACTAAAGGTTCATTTAATATATGACACATTACATTAAAAGTGTTTAAAAGATATAGAAAAGTCAAAAATAGACTTCAGCATTGTCAAAGTCTCTTGTGCATTCGAACCAGGCGTCCAATATACTCCAGGGTACTTCTCCATATGACTTATTGGCTAGATTGGTCACTGACCTCTAAAACAATAAAAGTATCTATTACATCTCTGGTCATGCTCCTGAAGTAGATGGGAACTACTTTGCAGTTCTGAACTCCTGCAGCAGGCAACAGTGGCTCAGTACAGCCAAACGTATAATGAATATCATCTCTAGACTTGCACTATTTCATAATGCCAGAGAGCACTATGCACCAGGTCAGTAAAATCTACTCCCTAGTTTCTCTCTAGGGTCAACGGTGCTGCAGCTTCTATGAAGAACAGACAAAGTGGAGCAGTAATACCAGAATACTATAAATAGAACTTAAACACAATCGGCACCATAGCTTGCTCCCACAGAAAAATAACCTGTATAGTATTGCAAACCTGAAGCTTAACACTATTAATTGCAGCTCAAGAAAAACCTATACATTGAGTAATTAATATTAAGTACTGTACCTATATCCTCTTCTAGATATAAGCATGATAACTATGGTAATGCTTCTAGTAAATCATATCACAAAAACACTGAACATGTTAAAGGCCCTGATTAACTTCATTTTCTGAATAATAAACATGTCTATAAAATTAAAAAGTGGCCACATTGCCTGAAAGCAATGGAGCCAACAACCCTTTTAATTAAAAAGCAACCAAATTAACTTAGGGGCACCCTCTCACATCCTTCTCCCCACACTAGGTAAAGGATGTGCTTAAGCTCAGGGCCACCAATGGCTTACAGGTAGTTGGTTAATTAATACCAGGCTCAATTACTAAAAACCCCCAAGGTGCAAATAAGGGTGTATCAAACTCTCAACCCAGGTTTCCCTCCTACCTTATTCCAGCACCTGTACTAGTACTTAAAGTTCCACAGTATACCCAGGATTAACAAACCAGGCCAGCTGGCTTAGGATTCACCCTGAAAACTGATGGGTAGCTTGTTAAAAATGCTCAGGTCTTCCTGCCAGGAGCAGTGCAGTAAAAAGTCCTCCATGAACTTCACCAAAGCACTCATCTGGGGAGAAATGCCCTAACCAGCTTAGTCAAATGGGTTTTCAAAAAACAAAGCCTGATAAAAAAACAGTCAAAAAAAATTATCAAAAGTTGCTCAACTAAAGCCAAAATTAAAAAAACCTTTACTCTGTAGTTCTGATCATTCCCACAACTATTAAAGCGAAAGGAATATCCAGCTTGATTTACTAATCCTGAATAAAATCAGCCACCCAAGAGTGCCAGTTCCCCAGAAGCACCTGACAAAACACACGAGTGCCAGTCATTAAACACCCTGGGGAGCATCTTCAAAAAAACAAAGCTAAGTGCCTAATATTGTTGTCTATTACAATTTCTCTCTGGGGTTAACCAAGAACATAAAATAACTTTATATATATATATACACCGTTCCGCACCAACTTTAGAAAGGTGCCTTCTTTGCAGGCATCTAACCTTTTCTACTTCTGTAATCCAGTGTTCTCTTAAAGAAACCATGTATTCCCAAAATTCTAATTTTGTTTCTTTCAGACTAGGCATCTTGCTAGCCATGTGAAAACTTCATCCAGCTTCATACAGAATGCCAGATCCATCTTCCTCCAGTCAAAATAAAATAATGAAGTTTTTACCCCTTGTCAGGTAGGGACTACAGCCCATGGCCAGTAGGAAGTAGCTACAGAAAAAAGATCATCTCTCTTCAGCACCCCTTTAAGATTAAAGGTGTAAACTCTCTTAAAACAATAATAAAGCAAGCTTATAAAATAAAAAATTAGTAGATGGATCTGGAACCTGGCAGAGCGTCCACGTGAACATAAGTAACCCCAAGATGGCTGCTGGAAAACCCCCACCCCCAAGATTCTGCTATCCAGAACAAAAACTTCTTCTGGGAACAAGAAAAAGCCCCAGCTATTACCCAAAAACTTTACCTTTAGGTCCTCACTGGGAATTTAACAAGTGTGGTAATCAATCAAAACAACAAACAGCTGCCCACCTCATAACTCCAACAATAGTGATGCCAAAGCTTAACAAGTTAAGCTTGGATCAAAGGGGGAATGATATGGGCTATGTGGGGGGGGGGGGAGGAGTGCCTGTGTGTTTCTTCATAAATAACCTGGGCTGTGTGTGTAAGCTAAATGCGTTCATTCAAGCTTACCTGGAATGTGGAGGATATGTGTTAATTTGAGCTTACCTGGAGATTATGTGTTAATTCAAAACCTCTCTAATACTCAGATAAAACACTTGAAACTCTAAAAGACTAACAAAAAGTCCTTTTGCATATAAGCACCGTTTAACTCCCCACTCCTACCTCCTCTGTATAAAAGAAACCCAAAAATCCTACTCAGGGCTTGGGTTTTTGAACAAGAATTCCCGAGCCCAGCCGACTGTTAATAAATTTTCCTTCCCAAAAAATATTCCTGAGTCCTGGCCTTCCATACACGATCATTGAATCTCTCTGCTTCCACAACAAGAGGGGTGTTGGGGGGGGGGGGGGGCAGATGGAAAAAGTGGGAAAAATCTACTGTCCAGAGAGAAAAGAGAAGAAAATAATCTGTTAGGTTTTTTAGAGTGAAGTTTTCTTATTTGTGAAACTTGTAGAAAAGCGAAGTCACTACAAAAGGAAACTGCTCCTTGTTTAGTAATGTACAGCCTGAGGCTTTATTCCATTTAGAGGGAGAGAATTAATAAAATTATGAAGTAAAAATGGACACTGGCCTTTAATAACCATCCTATAAAGCAGGCCCTCCCACTCCCATAAACTGCCGGTGGAAGTATGCATTGACACAGGCTTTTTTGGAGAGGAGTTTTAAGGTCTCTATCAATAAAAGACACACACCTTTGGACACAGAAACTTCACTCACAGGACTTGAACTGACACACATACTAGCATAAATGCACAAAGATCCATGTAGAGAGGTATTCAATGGAGCCATTGTTTATAAAAGCCAAAAAAAAAAAAAAATGGAGGGGAAAAATACAGGTCTTTCAGGAGTTCTAACCCATGCATGGGACAGACATTTCCAGATGCTGCTCTAGGCTAATGTGGAAAGTTCACTAGGCCTAACTGTTAAGAGAAAAAAGCAAGTTGTAGATCAATAGATGTCATGTTTTTAAAAAAAGAATTAAAGGAGTTAGGGATGTTGGTGAGAGGGAAATGCGGCTCTACAGGGGTAGCAGGAAAGCAATCTTTGTGGAGGTGGAACAGTTCTGTATCTTTTTTTTTTTTTAAGATTTATTTATTTATTTATTTCTCTCCCCTTCCCTCCCCACCCCAGTTGTCTGTTCTCTGTGTCTATTTACTGCGTCTTCTTTGTCTGCTTCTGTTGCCATCAGCAGCACAGGAATCTGTGTTTCTTTTTGTTGCAACCTAACCACTAGGCCAAATCCACCGCCCAGTTCTGTATCTTGGTTGCAGTAGTGGTTAAGCACAGGTGATAAAATGGCCCACAGCTACACACACACACACATATTGTGTGCATGTCCAATTCCTAGTCATGATATTGTACTGGAGCTAAGTAAGATGGAACCACTGGGGAAAACTGGATGAAGGGGCAGTGGGACTCTGCACACTTTAACTTCTTGTGAATCTATAATTATTTCAAAATGAAAACTTTAAAATAAATACAAACTAATAAACATAAAATAACTACATGGAACATTAGAAAAACAATAACAAAATTATATATGTGTATGAATTCAGATTTGGTGATGAGTGTGTGTAAATACATAGAAAACTGAAAGCACAGCCATCAATTGCTGACATTCCTTATTACTGGGAGGGAAAGGGGATTTGGGGAGAGGGTAAAGACATTTTCTCTATAACTCAGTAAACTTTAGGATGGACAGAAATGCTTTTACCACAAAGCATGTACTATTTACATAATATTTCAAGTTAATTTTTTAAAAAGGTACAGCCTTTGAGGCACAGTGCTTAATGCGCTGCTTTTGTTTGCCATTCTAGAATTTAGAAAAAGAATAAGTGAAGAAAAGGAAGATGAAGACAATAACTGAAGATTAAAGCATGGCTTCGGGTGCCAGCTCTTGGGGTAAGTGAACCACGAGGCTTCTATCCGCGCGTGGAGGGGGGCCTCAGCACAGGACTTAGGGTGGTGTCCCTGGGTACCTCAGCCCAGGCAGCGGCTCAGCTGCAGCTTCAGCATTAGTGACATTAAAACTGGTCTTGGCCAAAGCTTCCCTGCTTACTGCACTAGTTGAGGAGAAACCCATTGCTAAACCAAACAATGACGTAAATGAGAAATTAATTTTAATCAACTCTGTTTTAGTTTACTTTGGAGAAACCATCAGGATTCCTGAAACCATCTGCATCAAAAAAAAAAAAAGAGATAGGGGTCCCTTTGCTAAGACGAAAATATGGGAATTGCTCTCTTCCTCTCACAAAGCAGGGCAGGCGGGGGTGGTCCTCCTAGGCAGAGGCACCCCCCAGGGGAGACCCCCTGGAGGGTCGGGGCTGCCCTGCTCAGGCTTCCTCCAGGCGCTTCTCCTCTGAGCCACACAGATGCTGCCAGACAAACTCCTGCGCTTCAGAAAGGAAAGGGGGAAGGAGATTATTTAGGAGCAGGCTGTCTACTCTAAACAAAAGGCTCCATGTTCATCAGGAGAATTCACAGGAGTTGGGGACAAAAAGAGGGTGTATTTGGCCAACCTTGTCTCCCCAGACATTCTTCCCTTAGCAACAATGCTCAGAAGGGGTCTGACCAGCAAGAACGCAAAATCTGAGAGAGCAGCCCAAGACCACCACCCATCTCGACCCTCCTGCCACACACCTGAGAGTGCGCCCAGAAGGGCAGCTCCTCGGCACTCGCTCTGCCTAAGTCAAAAGAAGGAAAAACACCCCCCCCCCCTTTAAAACAGTCTACACCAGGGGTTCTTAACCCTTTTTTGTTCCACAAACTCCTTGGCCAGTCAGGTGAAAACCACAGACCCCTGGCTAAGGCCACACTATGCTGTGTATTATTCAATAAATATATCACACCTGTACCAACACGTCCCCACAAGAATAATGTTTTTCTGAATTTCAATTCAAGCTCATGGACCCCTTGTTATAGGCACTGGTCTGTAATGTCACCATGAGTTATTATAAGTCGATGCTTCATCGTTGACTTTATCACTCCCTCAACAATTGGGACAAGAATTCCCCTTTCCAAGGGAACGAAACAAGAGCAGTTTCTGCCCTCCTCTCGCCCTTCTTCTCACTTGTTCCCTCATGACTTGATACCTCTTGTGGAACGGCCAGAACCCAGGGAACAAGGAGACGATTCCCTGCACCCGCAGGACATGGCCACATTGTTTATGAGATGTGCCCCTTGTCCTTATGACTTTTTTTTATATTGAGATATAATCCACGTGCCATAAAATTTACTAGACTGCCTCCAACTTTTCTTTGTTGAGGTGAAATTCACTCAACATAAAATTAACCATTTTAAGTTGCAAAATTCAGTGGCATTTAGTACAGTCACAATGCAGTGCAACCATCACCTCTGAGCCTTTTTTTTAAAGATTTATTTATTTATTTATTTCCCTCCCCTTCCCCCCCACCCCGGTTGTCTGTTCTCTGTGTCTATTTGCTGCCTCTTTCTTTGTCCGCTTCTGTTGTTGTCAGCGGCACGGGAATCTGTGTTTCTTTTTGTTGCATTATCTTGTTGGGTCAGTTCTCTGTGTGGGCAGCGCCATTCTTAGGCAGGCTGAACTTTTCTCGCGCTGGGCGGCTCTCCTTACGGGGCGCACTCCTTGCGCGTGGGGCTCCCCTACGTGGGGGACTCCCCTGCGTGGCACGGCACTCCTTGTGCACATCAGCACTGCGCATGGGCCAGCTTCACATGGGTCAAGGAGGCCCAGGGTTTGAACCGCAGACCTCCCGTGTGGCAGGCGGACGCCCTAACCACTGGGCCAAGCCCGCTTCCCTTAACTATAACTTTTATACTCACAAACCTGGATGGCGAATTTATTGAGTTCCTCAGGGTACACTGTACATCCAATTGCTATAAAGAATATACAAGGCAGGTACAGTGCTTGAAGTTAGAGGTCTACGAAGGTTAACTAAGGCTATCTTTTGCCTCGCCCCTCATGCCCTCTCCCATTATTCTCCAGGCGCTGGCCATACTGGTCTGCCCTCAGTGCCTTCACCATCCAGTCTTTTTGGCTTCAGGGACTCTGCTCCTGTCACTGCCTTCTCCTGGATCTTTGCAAGGCCAGTGTCTTCTTCAAGTCACAGCCTACATGTCACTCTCAGATAGACCTTCTCACCCTCCTCCTATTAGCAGCCTCCTCCCTCAGTCATTCTATCTCCTTCCCAGCACTTAGCACAACCTGTAATATCCTTTCATTTGTTTGTATCTGAGTCACTGTCTCCCCACTAGAATACAAGCTCCCTGAAGGCACGGGATTTGCATCACCAGCTCTTAGCACAGTGAACACACCAGCTTTGAATATTGTTCCAACCCAGCTCCTGAAGGGCAAGGGTCAGCACAGGGCAAGACCAAAGAACGCCCTCAGCAAGGTGTCAGCCGTGAGCTTCATTTATTGGGACTTTTGGACAGGAGAGTCTCTCTGGTGGCAGCAGTCCAGAGAGTGAAGATAGCACTCCATGAAGAGGCAGGAAAATGAGGGGCAATATAAAGGGTCTCAGAACAAAGACACTACGTAACAGAGTTCCTGCTAGGGTCACATGAAGCCCATCAGTGGGGTCTGGTGATGTTACTGCAGGAAGGAAGTGCACAGCCTGGGGAAAATTACAGTCTCCAAAACCATCTGTACGTTGTTTCCCTGTGAGGAGGGCTGTTACATTTTAACTTGTATCCTGGGGCATGCAGGGGGCTGCATACTGCACGCTGAGTTTCCCTTGGCCAGGGCTGGGGACCCACTGGACAAGCACAAATATTTTCCAAGCTAAGACTGACATAGAACTCTGGGGCTCTAATCACCCACTGATCTATATGTTGGGACAGACCAAGAACTTCATTCTACGGAAAATTCTGGCCCTGCTGACAGGTACTTTTGTGGGCCAGTCCTCAGTGCAGGCACAAGTCCTGATCAGACCACCTAGTTTTCTTACAAGGATGTCCACCCTCTCTCCAGGTCAGTGGATCTGCCCTTAAAGGGTGATGTAGTCAACATCATGTAGCCATTTCTCAGGAGACAGAACATCAGACTCACTGCCAGCCTACCCTTAGCCAATCTTGCTTAGTTGGAGGACTGCCTGGAGAACATGCCATCCATTCTTTCCTTTCACTTTAAATGCAATCTTTTGAGTCAGCCAGATCCTTACAGAGAATAATTGAACCACGTTTTTTTGCCTCCCGCATAAAAGTTTTTACTTAACTACATACGTTTTCACTATATCATTGGCCTACATTGAAAGATACTCTGTGAAACTACCTTGGAAAACTCATTATTATATATTCTTCATGCATACTTTTGAGGATATTATTTGCTACATCACACAGGGCCTCCTATGGGAGACTCACAGGAGAAATTTCTCAGCTCTCAGTAACAAGAATATCTGTGCTTCCCTAAACAACTGGTTTGTTTTGTTCTTTTATGTGCCGTGAATCTTGTTTATTCCTGTGCTTTGGAGGCTAAAATACTCACAGCCACACATCTGGGATCATATCATGGGCACTTTATAGGCTAACCTGACCCTGGGCGTCATCAAATTTTTCATACACTACTTTCTTTTAACCCCCAGTTTCTTTACTTGCATTGTTTTTAATCTTTGAATTCAATATATTATTACAGAGGGTCAAATATCCTTTCTAAATCAAGGCAGAGAATCTCCAACCCATTTTTCCCCTCACTGCCCTCCAGAACCCTTCCTCCCGTGTCCATTATCAACACCCCTAAAACTACTTGGCCTCTTCTTGAGACATTTCCTTCTTGATCATCAGGAAATCAGATGGCCTCTAATTATACCCAGCCCTGAAGCCAGGGCCACCATCACAGAAAATCTCAGAGGGTGCCATTCTTGTAGATGACAATGTTGTGCAGTGAACATCCTAAGTGTTCATTAGAAGACAGCCCTGGGCTGCAGCCCTCTCAAGAGGAGGTGCTTTTCCTTCTGCACTTCACATCCCTCAAAGTCTGGAGATGGTGATGCTCCTGAGAAGAGAACGTCACCAGTCTTTAGCACTCTCATCTGCCAACCGCCCAGTCACTCCTCCCCATGAACTTTAGCATTTGTCTCACTCCCTTTCTCCTTCCACTACTGTTATAATTTATTCTCAGTGGTTCAGCATCCACCTGGATGACCCATCTCACATTCTGACTGTTTTAGTTCCCTAGGCTACTCAAAGCAAATACCATGAAATGGGTCAGATCAAACAATGGGAATTTATTGGCCCACAGTTTTGAGGCCAAGAGAATGTCCAAATCAAGACTTCAATAGGAGATACTTTCTGCCTAAGCTTCAACTGTGGGCAATCGGGCACACGGCAGCATCCACTCCTTTCTCCCCTCTCCTCCAGGTCTTGCTTTCAGCTTCTGGTTTCAGTGGCTTCCTCTCAGCTTCTATGTTCTACTGATCTCAGCTTCCGGCTTCCCGGAGACTTCTCTCTCAGCTTCTGGGGATTTCTCTGTTTCTGCAGCTCTGCTGATTCCGATGTATAATAGACTCCAGTAAAAGGATTAAGACCCACCCTAATCTCTTTTCACAAGGCTTTCATGCTACTTTACTGGAAGTGTAGTTGGTGCTGGGGTTTAAGATATATCTAGGGGATTTGAATCTCTGGACTGACAATATGATAGCCAGGCCCTGAGCCCCAACAGACTTCAACTCCTACACTCTGATTTATTGGACTTACCCCACTCAGCTAACATGGAGTTGAAGAATGTCAACCACCACACCATGGAGCCTAGAGTGCCTACAACTGAAAGCAGGAGGATTGCATCCCGTATCCATGTGGAATCTGAGCCTCCTCTTGACATAGAGGTGCAATGGACACAACCAATCCAAGGTCCACAGAGAAAAGGTGGCATTGGTGTGGGAAAAGTGGCCATGGTGGCTGATGGGTATGGGGAATGGGAGGAAGAGATGAGATGTGGAGGCGTTTTGGGGACTTGGAGTTGTCCTGGGTGGTGCTTCAGGGACAATTACCGGACATTGTAAATCCTCCCAGGGCCCACTGGATGGAACGTGGGAGAGTATGGGCTATGATGTGGACCATCAACCATGAGGTGCAGAGATGCCCAGAGATGTACTTACCAAATGCAATGGATGTGTCATGATGATGGGAATGAGTGTTGCTGGGGGGGGGGGGGGGAGTGGTGGGGTGGGGGTGGTGGGGTTGAATGGGACCTCATATTTTTTTAATGTAATATTTTTACAAAATGAACAAAATTAAAAAAAAAAAAAAAAGACCCACCCTAAGCCACACCTCACTGGAGTAATCTAATCAAATGGCCCTTTGCTAAGTCTAATCTAATCAAAGATTCACATTCGGTTCATACCCACAGGAATTGACCAACCCAAGAACATAATTTTCTGGGGTCCACAAAAGACTCAAACTATCACACTGGCCATTCTGCTGTTTCTTTTCATCTTAGCTTCAATAATTTTTTCCTTTCCTTCACTGCAGCTTAGCCTCACAGCTGGTGTCATCACCAATAATGGTGCCACCTCCAAGGTCTCAATATCCAACATCCATCTCTTTGACCATTGCCTCCTATCTTTCCACCTGCCTACTCTCCACTCCAGCAAAGGTCGGCTGATCCATTGACCCGCCCAGGCAGAACCCTGTCCTAGCCTCAATTCCTTGCCCAGTCTGAATTACATGATCTAGTACTAGAAACACTCTCATAACAACCTGTATTCCCAATTCACTGTACTCCCCAAGGAAAACCCAACCCCGTTTAACCCAAGCATGTAACAAAACATCTCTGGAGAGACTCATATGGCTGGGCTGACTGGACTCACTTCAAACTTTTGATCACAAATAACAAATGTACATTTAGTACAGACTGGCTCTCCTATACTGCCCAAATAAATGTGTTTTCCTGCCTTCTGAAACTAAATTGCTAAAGCAATCTAGGCTGTAAATGAGCATCACTTGGGTTTCCCAGGCTGGCTACCAATAGGGTCCAGTCATAATAATTACTCAGATTTCACTGGCTAGTGCAGTACCTCAGCCCCTTGGGCGTTTCTGAGACTTCTGAGGTGGGGTGGGGCATCTCACAAGTGTCCTTGTACAGTCCTCTCATCATTATCCCCTTCATCCTCCTCTCATTGATGTCTACTACCCAAAAAGCCACGTGAGGTGGCACCCCTCAGTGGTTGGCCATCGATAAGACACACTTGAGAAAAATATTGTACAGAAAATGTGTTTTTGTCTGCTCAGGACCCCTTCCCTGTTCCCTGGGGTGCTGGTGGGACTGTAGCCATAGTACCCCTGCCACAAGACTGGGCCCTTGACCCAGGCTCAGTCAATCACTGTATTCCCAAACCCAGCCACGATGACTGGTCCAGGGGTGGGTGTTGCCCCAAGCCTGGTCACTCAGAGTTCTGCTCCACAAATAGTGGGAGAGAGAAAGTATCTCTCCACTGTGTTTGTTACTATGGAAGAATGTGACTTTGGCGCACTGGCAGCCATTTTTCTTTCTAGGTGGAGGAATTCTTCCTTTTTTTTTTTTTTTTTTTTAATTCTTTCTTTAGAAGGCCAATACTCAAAGAGAAGAAGAGCCCAAGTACCATCATTTGACCTTCTTCATCCACCCAGGCCTGAAGATTTACCCCTGGACTGGACCAGTGCAGGTGCCAACTGACCCACCTTCCTGCTGAAGCTGGTTTCCACTTGTAACCAAAACTAAGCACCACCAGTAGAGGAGTCATCCATGCCACTGCTCCATTGCCTGGTCCTCTCTGCACAGTTCTCCTCAAGGAGTCCTGGGGTCTTCACCACACCAGAGGCATGCTGCATTCCATGCAGGAGAGGAAAGAGCAACCCTCCCCCCACTATACCACACATCAAAGTCCAACTTGTACCCAGGCCCTCACCAGTCCCTACAGCTTTGGCCAGTAGCCATGCTCTCTATGGGGCTCAGGCTTAAGCTCTTAAACCTCAACTGGATGCAAATATGCAAGGCAGTAGCCATGCTGTCCTCCTTACCCCAGGCTCTCCCTGGGTGCCAGTGCAAAAATCTCTCCTTCTCCCCTTTCTCATTAAAAGCCCTCAGCTCATGCTTTGTAGCACATGCTCAGACATGTCCAGACACCAGGTTAAGCTCAGTCTGCAAGTACACACACATACATATCACCCATGCAACTCATACACAAACAAACACAGATCCTTCTAAGTTAGAGGTAATGAGAAGGAACCAAAGGAAAGGACTGTGGGATGTTTTGATCAGAAGAGTCAAGAGGAAGGAGATCCTTGCAAAGAAAATGTAGAGAAAAATAAATATAATAACTTGAATGACTTTCGAAGAGCCTTAGAAAGGACAATAAGTTCTTCTCCTCAAATGCCAACCAAAATATATGTCCCAGCCTCTCTTTAAATTTCATATGGTTGAATCCATTGTTGAGGTAGTTTCTGCCTAGTACCATTTTTAACAAATTACCCTTCTCTCCATCCGTAGGGTTGGGGTGGGATCAGCCATGTTCATACAGAATGACCTCCCTCTTACCTCCTAACCACAGGCCAAAAGCTTCTGCTCCCCATAAGGCAGTTTAGCCTTATGGGGAGGGATGGGGCTATAAATTTCAGGACGTATTAGAGCAATTTTCTAGACACTGAGGTCCTAGCTCTAGACTGTGCTCAAGTCCAGCCATGACTCTGTCCTTGAGTTCTACCCTAGACCTTAGTACCTTTCCAAGTAATCCTCTCTGTTTACTGAAACTAGCTCAAGTGGATTTTGTTACTTGAAGCCAAAAGAGTACTAATTACAAGAGACATTCAAAGACCCAAAGATGATTTTTAGAGGAACTTGAAAAGAGTAACGTGATAATAAAAAAAAAAAGTGAAGAAAAACCAAATCCACACCTACAGGGGAGGAGAGGTGGTGGAGGCTGGGAGACAAATAAGGGACCATGGCACAGAATTCTTCCCTAAAGCTAGTAACAGAATGAGCAGTTAGTGTGGGAAAGGGAATTGGCACTGACAAGCATCTTGGGAACACACAGAAAGGGGCCAGCTCAAAAATGGAGGAAGAGGAAAGCCGATGTGGCTCAAGTGATAGAGCGTCGGCCTACCATACAGGAGGTCCAGGGTTCAAACCCAGAGCCTCCTGGCTCATGTGATGAACAGCCAACGCACAGTGCTGACGCGTGCCAGGAATGCCCTGACATGCAAGGGTGTCCCTTGCATAGGGGAGCCCCACATGCTAGGTGCACACTGCGTAAGGAGAGCTGCCCTGTGTGTAAAGCACAGCCTGTCCAGAAGTGGCACTGCACACACGAAGAGCTGATGCAGCAAGATGACACAACAAAAAATGACACAGATTCCCGTGCTACCTGACGAGAATGCAAATGCATACAGAACACACCGCGAATGGACACAGAGCAGACGGGGGAGGTTAACTTGCTCAGTATGATGTAGATGGTCAGTGGCAGATTTATTTTAAATCTTTAAAAAAAAAAAAAAACATGGAGGAAGGGCAGGAATCAGTAACTGCCTTACCTGAGCAACCAACTTCCAAGAAATCAAGGGTTCAAATAAATTACATTTGACCATTTCCCTATGGCCTGGGCATGCTTTTCATAAATCCAACAGCAGCACAGTCCCTAGAGGCTGGCCTCCCTTACTTAAAGCTGAAAACTCATCCTCAAATCTCACCGCTGATGACACTCTTCTGGGAGGAGCCAATGAAGCTACAGATGGGAAGATGTTTCCTAAACTTGCAATCGCTCTGCCAGTGCAAAAAGAAATGGAGAGGGAATCACCCTTTAATCTTCACTGCCCTATTATCTCTTTATCATGTGGAAGAACAGAGAGAGGAGGGCAAATTAATAAAAGAGAAGCAATTTTCCAAAATTAAAAAAATTAGGGCTCACCTGAGTGCTTCGGGCTGCAGCACACCCCGCGGGCCCTCTGCCCACCCGCGGGGCCGGCGACCCGTGGCCGCAGCCCACCCGTTCTGGTAGACCCCCGACCTCCGTCAGCTGCCAAAGGCAGATGATGAGATGGAGAGGCCGGACCTCGTCGTGAAACCCGACCCAGACGCGCGGCCCCTACAGGCCCCGGGCACGGGCCCTTGTCACCGAAGGAACGGCCTGCGGGGAGGTGGCCCTGCACACCGCGAGCCCTGTGGACGCCGTGGGTCCTCAGCCCTCTGGACGGCCAGCCCCGGGCCGACATGCCGCGCTGCTGCAGACCTTCCCGTTGGAGGCCAGCCCTGCCTTCGTGGAGCTCGAGCAGCTGCGCTCTGGGCGCTTCAGAGGCCTCCGGGGCAGGGCTCAGTGGGAGCACCTGACAGCCTTGAGCTGCCTCCCTCGCGTCACAGCGCGCACGGGGCCCGGGACTGCTGGGCCGGGATGGTCCAGCTGCGTCCTGCTCAGCCTCAAGGCTCACGGGCGCGTGCGCGCGGACAAACCGACGTCTGCAACCCGGGCCCTGCGCCTGCGCCTGCGCCTGCGCGCAGAGCAGCCAGCTCAACCGCCCCCGCCACATGCACGGCCTGGGGCCTGTGGCCTCCGCTTCCAGTGCCCCCAGTGCCCCCAGTGCCCCCAGTGCCGTGTGCCCTTCGGCCCACGGGCCACCCTGGACAAGCTCCTGGGCAGAGACCCCCAGAGGCGGGCGGGGCTGCCAGAGGTCCAGGCATGCCCTGTGTGCTGCTGTGCCCACTGCTGCTGACCTGCTGGTCCTCCCCACTGGTGCTAGTAAACTTCTCCTTAGTTACACACACACAAATTAACAGTGGAAAAATGATTACCCACAGCACCCAGAAAGCTGATGATGGGCTTCCTATGTGTAAAGTCCTTCCATGACTTCCTGCCACTTACAGGTTGTGTCCAGGCCCTGCACGCTGCGGCCCCCACCACTTCACCCACTTCTTTCACCACCCCAGGATTCCCCTCAAAGCACCAGCAACACCAGAAGCTCACGGTTCTCGCACTTGCCTGGTGGTTCCCACCTCTGATTCCCCGGCAGCCTCCAGGAGGTGGCCTTCCTTACTGATGGGAATTAAATAGGATTACTTTTCTGGGGATTGCTTTGTTTTTGCATTTCAAGTTCCTCTGACAGACATCTTTGCCTCCTTGAATATCTCTTCTAATTAATACTTCCTGTTGCAAGCAACAGAAATCTCTTGAGCTAACTTCAACAGAGCAAATTCCTTGGGCTGCTCCTGCAGATCCCAGGAGCCAGCCCTCTCCCCTGCCCCACCTCCGCCTTCACCTTCTCAATCCCACGCTCTTCCTTTACCCTCAGCTCATGGGCCCCCTACTGCCAGAAGCCTTCCCAGGTCCTGCTCTCATGACGTCTGGACAATATTTTTTCATGTCATCCCCATCACCAGTTTGACCATGACTTGCAGGCAGTGGCCCTGTCCCCAGCGTCCAGCACTTCGCTGGCTGGTTATGGAGATTCAGTAAATATTTGTTGGATACATGTATGAATTATCAAGAAGACAAATTCTTGCTGGTGACCTATGTAATGAATATAAGTCATTGTCATATTTATTTAATTCCCAAGCAGTTGTTCTTGCTCTTGGAATCCTATTTCTAAGCTGTCAGTTTTGGTCAATTTCACATACATTCTGTGTACCTCAGAGTCTCTGGCATCCTCTTCTCCAGCAGAGCAGATTTTCTGTCTAACCTGGGATTGCTCCATTTATCACCATTGCATTGCTCTGGAACATAAGGCCACACATTATTGGAGAGTTGATGTCATCTGATGACATAGACACTTAATTCAAAAATCTTACGTGTTTCCAATCTCAGGAAATATTTTTTTCTTTAAAGACTGAAGTTGAATGACAGGGTTGGCATTTATTTAAATAGCAATAAGTATCTCTTACTGCCCTCTTACTTAAATAGCTACGACTGGGCTAAGCACTTTACATATATGATCACAATTTATCCTTACAATAACCCCAAGGAATGATTATGTCCATTTCATAGATGACAAAATTGATATTGGAGAGGTTAACTTGCTCAGTATGATGCAGATGATCAGTGGCAGAGCCCAGACTCAAGACCAGAATGCCAGATTTTAAATCAACCATTGTCCATGTCAATGGGTGCCTATTATGCTGCCCAAAGTCAACTCACGTAAGGAAAAGGAGCACTGAGGATAGGTGTGCTATAAATCCAAGAAGATTAACTGAAAACAAGGGACCACATTTCATTATGTTCCCATGCAACATTTTTATTGCTCTAAGAATATTGGTTCCTTTCATTATTCTCTGGTTATCTGTCATGAAACTGGAAACTTGAACCTGAGGCTAGGAGCGATTGGGAGAGCTTCTCAGCAAGAACTTGACAGAAGACCATATATCTAAGACCACATTAGGAAATCTCTTGAAAGCAGTAAGTTTGCAAACTAGATTACCAGCGGCAGAGCAAAGCACCTTAGAGCGCTTGAGGTCTGCACTTTCCCTGCTATGACTCCTCCTCAGCAAGACTCGGGCTTTTCCGAGACCAGAATGCAAGATCTGTTATCAAGACTAGTGAAGAGAAGGAAGCCTCCTCCGGGGTTCCTCCAGGCGCTCTAGACACAGGCACTGTTCTCTGCATCTCCACCTGGACGTACTGATTGACACTTCCCTGAAAGTTTAATAGCAATGCTCTAAGGAATGGCCAATGAAAATTTAATTCAGATCAGCAGATATAGATTGAGCAAAAATCCACATCTGAGTCTGAACACACAATCTGCTTGATTAGTTCTCATCAGGGTAGATTAGATCTACAGAAAAATCCTAAAGCACTGAGTTCAGGTATTTTAAATGAATTTAAAGTGAATGGAAAATATATATATATATATATAAGTATATATATATATCAAAATGTATCAGAGAAGGGGAGCAGGTATAGCTCCGTGGTTGAATACCTGCTTCACACGCACGAGATCCCAGGTTCAATGGTTCAATGAATCCCCGGTACCCCCCAAAAAACTTTTTTTAACTAAAAAAAACATAATGGGGGAAAATAGTTTGGCTCCTATTTTTCGTCAAGAGAAAGGCCTTGGTGGTATGAGCCTTGGAATGTTCCATGCACCAAAAAAAGTACTGCTGCTAGAAGAATTAAAATTGGGTTTCCTCTGACTTTGACTTACTGTCCCCATAGTGACTGGAAATGTGGTTTATTTGCAGAATTTCACTGTGACTTGTTTGAGGAAAGTTGGCTTGAAAAAAATTCCATTAAAATAAAGACAAATGTTTTGCAGAAAGCATGTACACAAATGAAAAAAAAAAGGTTAACTGGGAAGCAAGACAGTGTTGGAAATATTGCTAATTAGTGTATATTAAGCCTTGTCTAATTAATCTTGAGAACTGAGGGAAGTAAGGGGACCATAAAGCAGAACCATTCCAAGCTTCACCACTGACACTGATCAATGCAAACCCTCTTCTCTATTTTCAATAAATGAGAAAGACTTGTCATTGCTCCCTAGCTGTGTGTGCTGTAGGGTGACGTCCACAGGACAGTGTGATGATCATATGAATTGCTGCATTCATGCTCTATGCTCTTGTGTCTGGTTTCAAAACAAGGCTTCACTCTATGTTTAAAGAAATAATGCCATATGAAAAGGGAGGAGTTAGGACAGTGCGATAAATGCTATAATAAAAATAAAATTATGAGAGCAGGCCTCCTGTCCTCTACATCATACAAAAGCCAAGCATGAACAATTTTGGATGGGTCACAATTTTCTGAGAATGCATGAATTTTTTTAAAAATTTAATTTAATTTAAAAACCTACAGGTTTAGTTGAGTGGGAAACCTCCCAGTCACAGTATTCTCCCCACCACCTCCTATACACATTCTTCTAAGGAAAAGAGAAATGCAAACGTCAACTTCTCCCAAGTTTCTCTCCTTAAAAGTGTGGTTTTGTTTCCTCTATCTGGCTCCCAGGTACAGGACAGCATTGTGCACTGTAGTGTTCACAGATGTTTCTGAGGGCATAAACCTGCTGTTTTAATATCCAGGCTGCTAGGACAAACACCACACAATGGATGACTTAACAACATGGAAATGCATTGATTCGTGGCTTCGGAGGTGAGAAGGCTGGCTTCCTCCCAGGGTTGGCAGTGCTCCGGCTGGCCATCAATCCTTGTGTTCCTTGGCTCTCCAGTCACATGGTGATGTCCTCTCCTTTCTCGTTCAAGTTCCCGCTGACTTCCAGCTCCTCTCCATGGTCCTTACAAAGGGTACGCACCCACCAAATGGTTTAAAATCAAAATATCTTTTCTTTTTTCCTGGGGTACATAACTCAATAGGCCATACCTATCAATATATTCAGGGCCCAACCTCCCTGAAGAAGGTTCTAGAATCCTGAATTCTAATTAAATCAGGGAATCTGACAACACTGGAAAATTCATTTTGTGCTGGTTCAAGCTTTATGATGTTTGCTGTATAGCATCGCTGCACAGAAATCTACTTTAGGCAATGTATGACAGAGATACCTCAGTTGTGAATCCCAGGACATTACTCCCTTCCCTTTTCTCTCTAGTAAGAAATACCCTAGAGTTTAAAACTGTTTGACTTGTAAAATGACTTATCAGCACCTTAAAAGAGCTGCTGCCCATGATCACAACAGCATCCAACTGGCTTTAAGCAGGTTCAAAGCAGAACCAGAAGAAGAAATAGTGAGCGCAGTTTTTTCACACGGGATGTGTGTTAGTCAGGGTTCTCTAGGGAAACAGAATCAACAAGAGATATCTGTCAACAGTATGTGATTCTATAAGCATCTCTCATATAGCCATGGGGATGCACAAGTCCAGGTTCCACAGGCAGGCTACAACCAGGGGCTGCAACGAAAGTCCAATGCAGGTTCTTGACAAGTTCTGGGAGATGCTGGCTGTCCAAACACAAGCTGGGAAATTCTCTCCCAATACTGGAATCACTTCCCCTTATAAGGCATTCAACTAATTGGGTTAAGCATCACTCATTGCTGATGGCAATCTCCCTGATTGATGTAGTTATAACCAGCTATCTATGATTTACCAGGGCAGTAAAGTTAATGGTGACTAAAGTCCATAAATGCCCTTGAATTACAGTTAGCCCAGGGCTTGCTTGACCAAACAACTAGGCACAATTATTGGCCAAGTTGATGCAATAGCCTAACCATCATAGGATGATCTGGGATGATGACCTGAACACACTCCTGTTCCTTACAAATACTCTTTTTCAAATTGAATATTTTCAGAGAACTATAAAATTGACATACTTAATTACACATAAAAAGTATCTCAAAGCAACGATAGAAAGTGAGAATTAAGCACTGAATGCAAACCTGAAAGCTAAATTTCTTCAGCGTTTTCACTTAGAAAATCCTAGATATTGCAGAAATGTAAATGGGGATGTGATAGCATTGCTTATCTGATTATGAGGATTGTCATCCTCAATTGCCATTTTCAGACAAAAGCCAAAAGTCTCTAAACCATGTTAAAATATGAACATTTCCTTGTGTTCCTCCTCTGGTCTATTCAGACTTTCCAGAAATCTCTACTAGTTTCAACCTCTTCTAACATAAATGGAGAAAGAGAATTGAGAACAAGGGAAAGTAATTGTACTCCCTGGCAGCCCTTCCACAATAAGAAAGTATCTATGGTTTATGTGAAGGGGGATATATAACACTCAGTGGTCCATAGATATTCAAGGATTTATTCTACAAAGATTTTTGAGTACCTTATCTGGGGCGGTACTGGACTCGGTCCCAGGGCTACAAGGAGGGTGAAATCATGCTTCCTCCCTACAGGCGGGCCTAGGCTCAGCACTGGACTCTTTATGGTGAGGGCAAGTCCTTGGTAAAGTTGGAAGGTCGTTAAGAGCTTGCAGGTGGTCCAAGGGGGATCTGCACATACCCAGCAGCAGCTGCTCTCAGCTGAGGTGAGCCAGGGGCAGCCAAGGAGGCAGGTGTAGCATGGTCAGGAAACTGGCAGTGAGGGAGGAGGCTCCTGCCAACTCCGTGCTCAGAGCCGACGTTGCTGATGCCAAAACATGGCAGGGGAGATGCAACTGGCATGAAATCTTCTCTTGTTGAAAAGATGTTTTGCTAAGAATTTTCAGTGGAGGCCTATGGTAAGACCCCCAAGATTATGCTCCAGTAACACTGTAGGGTCATTAAACTGCTTTCTGGTAAAAGTCTGTTAGCCCCACAGTGTCTCATCCAGCCCTGCCCAGGAAGGAAATAGAATCCTCAAGGTAGGGCAATAAGGAAGAGACTTTGGAGATGGTACTAGAATATCTAATATGGATTTTGTGTGTGTGTGTGGCAGGGGGAAGGTGCTTAAAGTCCTCACTCTGTCTCCCCTGGAAATTTTCCAATAAGGCTCCATTGCTCCTTGGTGCTTTGGAAGAGGAGCTCAGTGGGACAGTCCAGTGAAAAGGACAGTTAGTTGACAGCTGGGTTAGTCTGGAAATTATTTTATGATGCATTTCTTATTACCATTCGGATTGCAAGGAATGACACCACTGACTCCATAAAAAGCTGTTCCCAGGAATAACACATGCCCCAAACTGCAGGATGTTTACTATAGTCTTTAATTGTCGCTTTGTGGGCGGTTTGAGGTGTGTAGCATCCTGTGCCTTTTAAAAAAGAAGAAAGGAGACTCGGCTATCTTACGGCCTTTGCTGGGAGCTCAGCTGATATGCGGTGGAGCTAGATTCCCACCCTGTCCATCTAGACGCCCTTCATTTCCAGAACGTGTCCCCTCACCACTTTGCCCCACAGCCAGGCCACCAAATGGGAAAGCAGACTAGGTTATTTTCAATAATCGTTGCGACAAATTTCCTGAGAGTAGGGGTTTAGCTATAAGATTTTTGTAGAATGAAGGCACCCGTGTTCATGGATTTTGTAGGCAAGGTTTTTCCATCTGACCACAATCCCCAAAACATGGCTCTTTCGCTTTTGGCCTATAGACAGAAAGTTAACCTTCAAAAAGTGCTGTTGTCACATTCAACCAAATCTCAATCCACAGGGTGATGGTTTTACAGCCCTGAGGGCCCCAAATTTTTCCTTAAGGAGCAGGCATCTATTGAATGCCCAATTTTTTATTCTATATGATCTTCTGTTAAATCTGTCCAATTCAATAATAACATTAAAATTCATTCTTTCCATTCTATACAGAGTCACTTTCAGTCTTCAGGCTATGACCTTTTTTTCCATAATATAGTTCATGAATTATGGTTCACACATACAATGAAATTCAATGTAGCTAATAAAGAGAGCAGTAGAGTATATACATACATTGTAGAGAAAATATGTCTATAGCATATCAAATGAAACTAGGGAGAACAGTATATATAGTAAGACCCCTTTTTATTTTAAAATATATATAAGATCATTCTATGTAAGGAAATATGGGAAACTTTCACACAATGGGTGAAATTGTGAAATAAGGAAATATGGGAAACTTTCACACAATGGGTGAAACCGTGAAAGAGGCCCCAAGGGAGAGGGGAGTTCTGTGGTCTGCTTTCCACTGAGCATCAAAATAGCATTCTGAGAAAAAGCTACTAAGCTGATGTGCCAGCCAAACTGACAATGGTAAACGGTCTTTGGGGTCAATAAAAGTTATTATCGTGAACATGTGTTGGATTTCATCAAATGCTTTTTCAGCACCTTGAGATAATCATAAGACTATTCTCCTTTAATCTGTTAATATGATAATTGATATTAATTGATTTTCCAATGTTAATTCAAACCCAATTTGACCACAATTTACCTTATGCAGCTAATTTAGCTTGCTAATATTTTCTTTAGGATTTTTGTAACTAGGTTTATGAATGATTTCCTTTCCCATTCCATCCTTGTTAGGTTGTAGAAGCAAATTTATCCAAATCTCATAAAATGAGTGGAGGATTGTTCCCTCTTTTACTATATTCTGCAATAATTTGTATAAAATTGGAATTGTTTCTTGAATGCCAAGAAACTAAAAACCACCAACCTGGGTCTGGAATATTTTTTGTGGGGTGATTTTTAATGAATGGTCAATTTCCTTAGATTATAAAGTTATTGAGTACTCTATTTCTTTTCTCTTTTATTAGATTTATTTTTTATTTATTTCTCTCCCCTTCCCCTTCCCCCTCCCCCCCCCCCCTTTGTCTGCTCTCTGTGTCCATTCACTGTGTGTTCTTCTGTGTCCACTTGCATTCTTGTCAGGTGGCACCAGGAATGTGTGCCTCTTTTTGTTGCATCACCTTGCTGCATCAGCTCTCCATGTGTGCGATGCCACTCCTGGGCAGGCTGCGCTTTTATCACATGGGGCAGCTCTCCTTGCAGGGCGCACTCCTTGCACATGGGGAACCCCTACGTGGGGGGCACCCCTGCATGGCATGGCACGCCTTGTGCATGGCAGCACTGCACATGGGCCAGGGGGTCCTGGGTACCGAACACTGAACCTCGTATATGGTAGGTGGATGCTCTATCAGTTGAGCCACATTTGCTTCCCAAGTACTCTATTTCTTGAATCAATTTAGTAAGTGATATTTTTAAGGAATTTTTCCATTTTATCTAAATTAAAATGTTATAGACATAAAGTAGTTTATTATATTATGATATTTTAGTGCCTGCATTTAGAATATTTCTCATTTCTAATATTATTTGTTTCTCTCATTTTTCCCATAGATATTCTTATCAGAGATAAGGAAAATGTTTTAGTCTTTTCAAACTACCAAATTTAGCTTTGCTGATCCTGTCTACTAAAAATATTTTTCTATTTTGTTAATACCTGTTCAAATTCTTACTTTCATTATCTTGACTGTTTCTTTGGGTTTAATCTACTTATCTTATACTAATTTAAGTTAGGTGATAGTTCTTTAAATATAAGCATTATCAATTTCCTTCTTAGAAGGGTTTTACCTTCATCACACAGTTTTGATATTTTACTAGTGCCACAGGCATAATGTACCCCAAAGGTACATTGCTGGGTAAACCTAACACATCAGGGCCTTTGGATTTTTGATCAATGGCCCCTTGAGTGCTGTGAAAAAACTTTCTGCTTGCCTTCCTCCCTTTCTTGCTAATAGGCCCCTAGCTTTGTTCAGGTATGGAGTCTCAGAAGCCCAGCCCCAGCCCCAAGCAATGAATGCTGATTATCAAACCATCTTGCAGATTGTATTTCCTTGCCAGGGATTGGTACAAAACTGAGCATCTGACTCAATCCTGGCCATTGGGATTAAAAAGAGATACAAGGACAACCAGCAAGAAGGTGGCAGAGTAAGGAGTTCCAAGAGTCAGCTCATGCTACAAGGCAGTTAGTAATCATCTAGAACTATCTAAAACACCTGTCTGGGGAGTCCAGGAGACCAGAAGAGAGCATCCTGCAACATCCTTGAAAGAATGGAAGGAGAAGACTGCCCATCTACAGAGATTTGTCAGTGGAGCACTCCATGCTATGGAGGCGAGTGCCCATCCTCAACTGGCCATGCAAGCCACCTCAGGAGATATGCCGTGGCTGGAATTGGAAACTCCATTTCCCAAAAACGGGGAGGAAAAGATGGTAGGCACCTACTTCAGTTACTGATTAGTAAATTCAGCTGGCTGAAGTATAATCCTAAGAACAGCTAAAGTTTGAATCTGTCCAAGTTGGAATGAGGCAGCTAGTCACCATTTTAACTCCACCCCCAGCATGAGGGGAAGTGGGGCTCACCGAAATTCACAGTGCTGGTAGGGACAGGCTTCTTTCCATCCAGGTTGGATTGCAGCTCTAACCTAAGACCCAGCCCCACCTCCAGAAGGGAGGAAGCTGGGGGGACCTGCACCAACCTCTCCTGGAAACTACAGGCCACACTGCAGAGGCTGGTGATCATTCCACTCAGGTAGCACAAGCTGCCCCAGGAGCTATTCTGTGGCTGGAGTTGGAAGCTCCATTTCCCAAAAACAGGGCAGGAAAAGACAGTTGGCCACTGACTTCAGTGACTGATAAGTAAATTCACCTGGTTAAATTAGAACCCTAAGAACAGCTAAAGTTTGAACCTGTCCAAGTCAGAAAGAGGCTGGTATCTGCCATTTTTTACTCCACTCCAGCTGACTGAAAATCACAGTAACAGTAGGGACCAGCTTCTTTCTACCCAGATCAGACTGCAGCCCTAGCCTAGGCTTCAGCCCCACCTCTGACAGGGAGGAAGCTGGCAGGACCTGCACCAGCCTGTCAAGGTAACTGCCGGTACATTTGGCTGGCACAGACTGAATAGTCAGAAGTCTATCTGGACAGCTGGGGTCATTTTGGACCCACATGGTATAGATTGCTGCCCACATCTGCAGTTCCATACCTACCCCAGGCAGGGGAGGAAGGTGCATGAAGCATAATCAGTCTCTCCAGGCAACTACAGACCATCTTGGACTGCACGACTTGGATTATTACACATGGCTGTGGCTCTGTCCCTACCCCTGGCAAAGGAGAAAGTTGGAGAAGCTTTATAATCCCTGGGGCAATGCAGGCAGTTTCAGGCTCCACAGTTTACAGTACCAACTATGTCTTTGGCTCCTACTACACAACCAGCAAGAGAGAAAGGGCAAGAAAGCCAGAAGCTAAAGAGAGAAACTGCACCCAGAATAAATACATCTAGTAAGCCAGGTGCCAAGACACCAACAAAAAACTACAATCCATACCAAGAAACAAGAAGATATGGCCCAGTTAAAGGAACAAGATAAGCCTCCAGATGACATAAAGGAGTTGAGACAACTAATCATAGATGTTCAAACAAATCTTCTTAATAAATTCAATGAGATGGCTAAAGAGATTAAGGACATTAAGAACAAATTGGGGAAGTGGACTTGGCCCAGTGGATAGGGTGTCCGTCTACCACACGGGAGGTCCACAGTTCAAACCCCGGTCCTCCTTGACCTGTGTGGAGCTGGCCCATGCACAGTGCTGATGCGCGCAAGGAGTGCTGTGCCACGCAGGGGTGTCCCCCGTATAGGGGAGCCCCACGTGCAAGGAGTGCGCCCCATAAGGAGAGCTGCCCAGCACGAAAGAAAGTGCATTCTGCCCAGGAATGATGCCACCCACATGGAGAGCTGACATAGCAAGATGACGTAACAAAAAGAAACACAGATTCCCATGCCGCTGACAACAACAGAAGTGGACAAAAGAACACGCAGCAAATGGACACAAAGAACAGACAACTGGGGGGGGGGATAAGGGGAGAGAAATAATAAATAAAATAAATGTTTAAAAAAAGAACAAATTGGATGAGCACAAAGAAGAATTTGAAAGCATACATAGAAAAATAGCAGATCTTATGGGAATGAAAGTGGCAATAAATGAAATTAAATATAAACTAGAATCATATAATAGCAGATTTGAGGAGGCAGAAGAAAGGATTGGTGAGCTTGAAGACATGGCCTCTGAAAGGGAACATACAAAAGAACAGATGAAGGAAAAAATGGAAAAAAATTGAACAGGGTCCCAGGGAACTAAATGACAGTAAGAAACATGCAAACACACATGTCATGGGTATCCCAGAAGGAGAAGAGAAGGGAAAGGGGACAGAAGGAATATTTTAAGGAGTAGTCATAGAAAATTTCCCACCCCTATTAAAGGACATAGATATCTGTGTCCAAGAAGCACAACATACTCCCATCCAAATAAATCTGAATAGGCCAACTCCAAGACATATACTAATCAGAATATCAAATGCCAAAGACAAAGAGAGAATTCTGAAAGCAGCAAGAGAAAAGCAATGCATAACATATAAAGGATACCAAATAAGATTAAGGGCCAATTTCTCATCAGAAACCATGGAGGCAAGAAGACAGTGGTATGATATATTTAAGATACTGCAAGAGATAAACTTCCAGCCAAGAATCTTATGTCTAGCAAGATTGTCTTTCAAAACTGAGGGTGAGTTTAGAATAATTCACAGATAAACAGAAACTGAGAGAGTTTATAACAAAGAGACTGGCCTTGCAGGAAATACTAAAGGGTGTGCTACAGTCTGAAAAGAAAAGACAGGAGAGAGAGGCTTGGAAGACAGTCTAGAAATGAAGATTATATCAGTAAAAGTAACTAAAAGTGTCAAAAGAGTGGTGAAGATAAAATATGACAGCTAAAACCCAAAGGTCAAAATGGGTGAAATAAGAACTCCCTTTACAATAATAACATTGAATGGTCATGGATTAAGCTCCTCAATCAAAAGGCCCAGACTGGCGGAATGAATAACAAAATATGAGTCATCTATATGCTGTCTGCAAGAGACTCACCTTAGACCCAAGGATACCAATATATTGAAATTGAAAGACTGGAAAAAGATATCCCATGTACGCAGTAACCAAAAAAAAAAAGTCAGAGTAGCTCTATTTATATCAGATGAAAAAGACTTTAAAAGACACTAGTAATGTGCAATCTGAGGAGGAAGTCAGGAAGAATATTTCATTTACAGTATCAATTAAAAGAATCAAATATTTAGGAATAAACTTAACCAAGGATGTAAAGCCCTTGTATTCAGAAAACTACAATGCATTGTTAAAAGAAATTTAAAGAGACCTAAATAATTGGAAGAACATCCTATGCTCATGGATTAGAAGACGAAATATCATTAAAATGTCAATTCTACCCAAATTGATAAACAGATTCAATGCAATCCCAATAGAAAATTCCACCACCATTTTTTAAGCAAATGGAAAACACAGTTATCAAATTTATTTGGAAGGGTAAGGCATCCCAAACAGCCAGAAACATTTTAAAAAAGAAAAACAAAGTTGGAGAACTCTCACTTCTGGACTTAAAATCATATTAAATAGCTACAGTGGTACAAACAGCATACTACTGGCATAAAGATAGATACATAGACCCCTGGAACCAAGTTGATGGTTTAGAAATAGACCTTCACATCTATGGTCAAGTGATTTTTGACAAACCTGTCAAACCCACCCAGCTCGAGAAGAATAGTCCATTCAGCAAACGGTGCTGGGAGAACTGGATATCCATAACCAAAAGAAAGAAAGAGGACCCCTATCTTACACCTTATATGAAAAATAACTCAAAATGGATCAATGACCTAACTATAAAAGCAAGAACCAATAAGCTTTTAGAAGAAAATATAGGAAAGCATCTTCAAGACCTCGTGGTAGGTGGTGAATTCTTAAAGGAGATAAGGGGAGGGCTGAGAAGGACTGCTGATACTTAATGTATGTAGAAGTTTTAATTAACTTTACTGTAAAAGTGTAGAAATATATAGTTGATGGTAACACATTATAGTGAGTAACAGTTGGTTTATAAATGGGAATGTGGCTGGAAAATGTAGTCTAGGGTTGAAAATGTCAATTGAAAGAAAGCTAGCGAACAATCTAGGGACTGAATACTTCAGTGAACCCAGAGGTGGATGAGAATTTTGGTTGATGGTACAGATGCAAGCGTGTCCTTCTGTGAGTTGGAGCAAATGTATGTCATTATTGCAGGCTGGTGGGAATATGAAGAAGCATAGGAAAAATATAACTGGAGTGACTTATGGACTATGGTTAATAGCAATACTGTAATATTCACTCACCTATGCCAAAGATGTACTGTGTTGATAATGGGGGGAGTATGGAAAAAGTGTGCCAAATGTATGCTATGAACCATGGTTGTGGTAATAATCTGACAATATTATCTCATAATCTGTAACAAATGTTCCATCCCTGTGTGATGTGTTGATGAAGAGTTGTTGAATAGGAGTTCTACACATGTGCATAATCGTTTTGTAAGTTTGCAACTTCTATAAAAAAATGTATTTAAAAAAATAATTATAGGGTGGGTTGGGGGAAAATATGCCAAATGTATATATGGACTACAGTTAGTAGTAAGATTTTTATGACATTCTTCCATAATTTGTAACAAATATCTCACAACAACGCAAAGTGTTGGTGGTGGGTTGATGTATGGGGCCCCTGTATGATATTATGCATGTTTTGTTTTGTGAGTTTCACAACTTTTACTATACACTTATTGTTTATGTAAGGTCATGTATGACTGATAGCCAAAAAAAATAGGGTAGGTTGGGGGAAAAAATATACCAAATATAAGATAGTTTGGTTAGTAGTAATATTTTGAGGATGCTTTTTCATCATTTGTTAAAAATGTTTCATTACAACACAAGGTACTGGTGGTGGAGTGAGGTATGAGGGTCCTGTGTGATGTTATGCATTTTTGTTTTGTAAGTTCACAACTTTTACTATATACCTATTGTTTATGTATATTTATATATGAATGAGCAGGCCCTGCACACATGCTTCTCTGCCTACCAAGTAATTTCAGGCTCACTGGGACAATCTTAGCTAAGCACACATTTTTCTGGGAGGTAGTATCTCCATTTTAGGGTCCTTTCTCACAAAATCTTTAAGCAACAGTTTTAATTCTGGGTCTTTGGGTTGCAAATGACTGAAAAATCATCTCAAACTAGTTTAAGAAAGTAAGAAAGGGAGGCACACATTTCATGATTCATGCAAGCAAACCAAGGAGAGGAATCCTGGATGTAAGGATTTGAACACACCAAAACTTTGTCTTCTCCTGTCTATGCTTTTCTCTGCACATCAGTACCTTTCTCCCAAGGTCGAAACCACGACCTCCAGTTGCCACACAGACTCTCAAGCTGAAAAGCAAGAGTGCCCCCCACCAGCTACAATTAGAAACTCCCAGTGGGAGACTGTGATTGGCCCCATTTGGATAACAGGATTATCCCTGGACCAATCACTATGGGAAAGAAGGATAGGTCATTAGGAGGGTCAGGAACCCCCGGGGTGGCCAGGAGGTGGGATATATGAATGTCAGCCCGCAACACATGCTGGAGTCAGGGAAAGAGAGGCACCCCAAAGAAGGGGGAGGTGCTCTGTTTCCATCAGGGCCTCCAGAGAAACAGAACCAACAGGATATATGTATTAAGAGATGTATTTTAAGGAATTGGCTCAGGCAATTATGAGAGCTGGTAGGTCTGAATTTTATGGGGCAGCCTGGAAATTCCAATTATGGTTAAGTTGTAGTCTTGAATCCAAATTCCTAAGGGGAAACTAGCAGGCTGGGAATTCCGATAAGTGTTGATGTTGAAGTCTTGGGCAGAAATTCCACTGATCCCTGCAACTCTCTGTTCTTGCTCTTAAGAGAATGATTGGATGAGTCCAACCCACATTACTGAATGTAGTTGCCTTTATTTAATGTCAACTGATTGTAGATGCTGATTACATCTATGAAATATCCCCACAGTAACAACTAGGCCAGAGTTTGACCAAACAACTGGACACCATAACCTAGCCAAATTGATACATAAAATTGATTATCACAGGCTCTGTTAGAGGAAGGGGGTAAAGCATACTGGGCAGGCAAGTACAGTAATCTCTACATCAACACCCACTGTTAGACTAAGAAACAAAGAGGAAATTTAAAAATAATAATAGGGAAGCTGACTTGGCCCAATGGATAGGGTATCCGCTTACCACATGGGAAGTCCACGGTTCAAACCCCGGGCCTCCTTGACCTGTGTGGAGCTGGCCCATGCGCTGTGCTGATGCGCACAAGGAGTGCCATGCCATACAGGGCTGTCCCCCATGTAGAGGAGCCCCAAGCACAAGGAGTGCACCCCATAAGGAGAGCCACCCAGCATGAAAGAAAGTGCAGCCTGCTCAAGAATGGTGCCGCACACACAGAGAGCTGACACAGCAAGATGACACAACAGAAAGAAACACAGATTACCAGTGCCACTGATAAGGATAGAAGCCATCACAGAAGAACACACAGAGAGCGGACAATGGGGAGGGGGGTGGCAGGGAAAAGAAAGAAATAATAATAATAAATTTAAAAACACCCACCGCCATCACATTTGCCTATATTTCTTATAGGTGGAGAGATAGGAATATGGCTTTGTATGACAGAAAACGCTTATTCCTTCCTCCAAAGACTACATAGATTTCTTTAACCAAAGTCAGGAATTTATAAGGATGACAATTTGAACAGTTTTATTCTTTAAATAAGGATGTGAAGTTTCTTGATTTGCTTTGGCATTCAGGAAGCTCATGGATTCATTCAGTTGTGCAATTCTGCTGTGAGAAATGTTTTATTAATTATACCAAGGTATATAAAAAATTAAAAGTATAGCTCTTGTAAAGCACATATTCTATTCCAGTTACCTATCAGATTTAACCTTTTTTCTCGGCAATAAAACTCAAATTATGCATCAAATGTAATAAAAAATCTCCATTGAATTGAAATTAGTTGGCATTTTAACATGCTTTTAAATTATTTTAACTGATGACATGCTTATAGTAAATGGCCAGTTCAAAGATGAGAAAGCGTTACTTATAAAGAGCAATCTTCAAGCAGAAATGCTATCAGAGGGCCTTGTGCTTAAAGATTCTATTTCTAGGCAAGCCCCACTGCCATTAGAATTCTAATGAACCACACGAACAGAATCCTTTAACAGCGTGGGCAGCAAAGGTTCTTCTCCATAACCATATCACTTTGAAAGTACAGACCTTGCAAGCACAAGTTAAAGGTAAGGGAATTAGCTACGCAAATTCGCATTCAAATTAGTCAACCAACGAATAATATACTAAGACCTCACTCACAATCTTTAACATACCGTAAGCCAGGTGCTGCTTTACATCATCTACATATCTTAACTCAGTTGGTACTAACAACACCCCTGTGGGGTAGGTGCCATTATGATGCCCCATTTTACAGACAAGTGAACTAAGAGAGACATTACAGCACTTGGCCAGATGACCCAGCTAAGAAAATGGTAGAGTACCAGGATTCGAACCTAAACAGCCTAGCTCCAGAGTCAATGATCTTAACCGTCAGAAGACCTGGCTCCCTGCCTTCAAGGGTATGTTTGATGAAACTTTTCATGTGAAATAATAGTTAACAGAGCTTAATGGCATACAATGAAATCATCACTGCACAAATCAGAGCAGAAATCAATCCTATTGACCAGCCATGTGTTTGGTGAGTGGCATGGTCAGGCAGGGTCTGGAAGGACAGACAGGATTTGGAGGCTCACAACCTAGAGAAAGTCAGTCTTTTCTTTGCCATGGAACAAAGACATCTGTTTTTTCTTATGTAATTTGGGCCACAACCCACAGGTCACCAGGCAGGTGAATGACTGCAAACCCTTGTAACAAGTGTGACCAATTAATCCGGTTTTGTCTGGACTTTCTGGGATTTAGCACCAAAGTCCTTCATCCTGGGGACTCAAGCAAACCAGGGTAGCTGGTCATCTTACCTATAAAATTCTAAAAGAGAAAGAAAGATTTTTAAAAGAAACACTTTGAAACAAAGCCTCTGTGTATTAGTCAAGGATCCCTAGGAAAACAGAACTGACAGGAGATAGCTGTAAATATTACAAGAATTTTATAAGAATTGTCTTACGTGATTGTAGGGATGGGCAAGTCCAAATTCCATAAGGCAGCTACAAGCTGGGGCCTCTGGTGAAAGTTTTCAATGAATTCCCCAGGAGAAGCTGGCTGACTGAAATAGAGATGGAAATATTCTTTTCTGACGGCTGCAATCATCACTTCTCCTTTTAAAGTCTTCCAGTGATTGGATGAGACTTCTCTCATTGTAGACAATCTCCCCCATTGATTTGTAGATGTATTCAATAGATGTCATTCAACTTGCCGATGACTTCAGTCCACAGAATGTCCTCACAGTAACAATCAGGCCAGTGCTTTCATAACTGGATTCCCAAACCTGGCCAAGTTGACACATGAATTTAACCATCATAGATACCAACACATATTGCACTTGATATGGTGACTGCTTCAAAGGCTAAAACCACTGAACGTGAGCTTGCTTCTCTGGACAGTGTAACGGAGAAGCTGTGGGTCCTTAGGAGATTCACCTAATCCCTCTGGAACCTAGCTTCCCTACTTACAAAATTAAAGTTAAAGGTTTGAAGTTAGGTGATTGTTAAGGTCAATTTCAATGCTAATAGCCAAACTATCATTCTTGCGTTAACATCAGTGTTAGAGGAGAGCCCCTGACCTTAAACACACACACATACTCCTATACAAACATATAAATATGCACATCTATACAAAGGGGAAATTTCATGTAACACATTATTTACATTTGAGAAACAAAATAACTCTAAGGTAAATTTAGTATTGGGGGATTTTTTTACCATGATTCTTTTAGGTTTTTAATGTGTTTTCTAAACATGTTCTACATGTTTACTGTAGCCAGTCTTAATCAATTTCACAAGCAATGGGGAAAATGCCTTCAGAATAAATTAACTGATAAAATCCTAGGTATGATTTTCATGAATAGCAGCTCTTATCTCTAGGTACCTAGGGAAGACTAGATGAGCTCATTCAGGAGAGCAGCCACAGACCAGGCCCCCTGTTGAGTGTACTACTATGTTGTCATTTGAAGACAAGGATAGAACTTGTGCAACAGGTTGATTGGTGAAGAAATGCAGTCAACAAAAATCTATTGCAGGCGGCGGACTTGGCCCAGTGGTTAGGGCGTCCGTCTACCACATGGGAGGTCTGCGGTTCAAACCCCAGGCCTCCTTGACCCGTGTGCAGCTGGCCCACGCACAGTGCTGATGCGTACAAGGAGTGCCGTGCCTCGCAGGGGTGTCCCCCACACAAGGAGTGCACGCCGTAAGGAGCGCCACCCAGCGCTAAAGAAAGTGCAACCTGCCCAGGAATGGCGCTGCACACATGGAGAGCTAACACAACAAGATGACGCAACAAAAAGAAACACAGATTCCTGTGCTGCTGACAACACCAGAAGTGGACAAAGAAGATGCAGTAAATAGACACAGAGAACAGACAACCGGGGTGGGGGGGAAAGGGGAGAGAAATAAATTAATTAATTAATTTTTAAAAAATCTATTGCACACATATGCCAAAGGGAACTGTGGCTTGGCAAATCTAACTGAAGTACAAACAACTCAACTTTAAAAGTATAACAAAATCTTTGTGGACTATCCATTGTCTGTGCAGTTGTTGGGGGAGGGGACAGCCTAGGCTCAGATAACTCACCAAATAGTATATCAGTGTAGACCTGCTTGCTTTTCCTCTATGCCCTGCTATGACTAGACTCTTGCTCTGTTTTCCAAAGGAACACAGGACCAACTTTGTTAATCATGTCTTTATTTCCTGAAATAGACCATATTCTCTGGGGAGCAGATTCAGACCATGAACACTGATGCCCTTCTGACCCGGCTCAGCTTTGTGCTTGGCTCCTGGGTTCAGCCTACTTATTTGGAAGGCAGGTGGCAAATAAAAGCACAATTATGTTGTCCTACGCACTGAGGCCGGGCAGCACTGCAGGTAAGAGATTCGTACCCAAGGACACACTGTCAATCAGACACCGCAGAATTGGATCCTAGGCATCTGGTAAGCAGAGCAATAAATACTTTTACTTTTCAAATCAGCGAGAGGGAAAGCTCATCTTTCTTCACTTGATGAGAACTTGTTCTACAGAGAGATTGGGATTTAACCCATATAACATCCACTTCTGATTAGCAGCAAATATCAACTTTCTGCCATTTCCTATCTCCAAATCCAGTGCAATTATCCAACTCCAGGGTCTGTTTTATTTTGGGTACACCTAAATATACAAAGGTACCCCTAGGTTTGGATGTCACAGAGAATCCTAAAAGCAACCTTATAGAAAAACTAATTGAAGGCTCAATCTCAGAATAGAAAATCCCTTCAGTGCAAATGAAATCATCACTGTGGTTTGGGATGCTCCAAAATATGTTCCTTGCCACTGGCCATTCTTCCGTTAGAGTTTAATTTCTGAGGTACCTGAGGCTTCCTTATTCTTCTATTACAGCATCATGCCAAACTTCAGGCATTTTTCTTTTACACAGTTTTTACCATCTGGTATCCCATTTCCTTTATCTGCCTAACAAATTACCCCAAAGCGTAGTGGCTTAAAATGCCGACAGTTATTCATTTTGCTCACACATGAGCAATTAGGGTGAGGCTTGGCAAAGACAGCTTGTTTTTACTCCACACGGAGTCGGCTAAGGCTGCTTGGCTTGGAGCACTGCAAGATTCATTTTCAAGATGGCTCAGGCCAACAAGCTGTTAGTGGGTGTCAGCTTCAAGGTCAATCAGGGACGTGGGTCAGGGGCCTCAGTTTCTCTCCATGTGGGCTTCTTCACAGGCTGCCTTTTGATCTTCCTCACAGAGCGGTAATTGGGTTCCAAGAAAAAATTTCCCAGTGAACAAAGTAGAAGAGCATGGCATTTTTATGACCTCACCTCAAGGGTCATAGAGCATTACTTCTACTCCAAACACTTGGTTAAGTCAGATACAAAGACCCACCAGTTTAAGGGGAGGAGGTCAGAGATTCTAGATTTTTATCAAGCAGTGACAAGCTTCTAGAAGAGCATATGGGATGGGCTATACTATTGTGGCCATCACTGGAAAATACAAACGAGCCACAACAATTCACTTCCATCCCACATGAACAATAGACACACACACATTCACATAATACCATACCATTGTGGCATCAGGCTAAGGCTGAAAGTCCAGAATCTCATTATTGAAAGCAGGTCCCAGTGATGATGAGGCTCATCAGGTACAGTTTCTGTGTACACTTCATTCAGCATAGTTCCCAATTTGAAGACCTGTGAGCTAAAATGACTGTCTACTCTCAATTTCCCAAAATACCGTGGTGGAATAGCCATAGGATAACCTATGCTCACTCCTATTCAGAAGAGGGGAAAGAGAAGATACTCAGCTATCTCTGGTCCATGCAACTTGAAGTCCAGATGGATGCATGTTGCCAGTTGCCAGATTAGGCTTAGTCTGCCCTCTGAGAACTGTTCTCTGCAGCTCTTGGTTTTTCTCCCTTACCATTCTTTCACTGTGTCTCACTCACATGGCTGGCAAGTTTTTGCTGACTAGGAGTGGGAACTCAGTTAACCTTATGGGCCACAGTCCTTGTTCTTTTACATGCGGTCCCTCCTTAGGGTACTTGAGCTTCTTCACAGCCTGGTAGCTGAGTTCCAAGTGTGAGGGAGCCAACAGAACAGGATGGAACGTCTGTGGCATTTTCGTGACTTATTCTTGAGACTCAATAGCACTGTTACTACCATACCTTGGTCAAAGCAGTGACAAAGACTAGACTGGGCTCAAGGACAGGAGATTCCAGGTCATGATGGGGATGTGACAAGATTCTAGAAGAGCACATTGGGTGGGCAATAATGTTGTAGCCAGTTAGGGAATTAAAATTTGCCACATCTGGATAAAAACTGTGCTATTATTTATTTAACATTTCCTTCAAAATAACTCTAACTTAAATATACCTCTTTTGAAAAAAAATGGGAAATGAGATTCTCAACATGAGCACAAGGTAAATAGAAATATAAATAAAAATGTCATTATATTTTAGTAGCTATTGGCTACTATAGCTACTACTGGCTATAAAGGCTCCAAACCTGATGTAAAAAAGAAATCTTCTTCTGGAAGAAGATAAGGCTCACCTGATTGTGGAAAAGAAAAGAATTTATTCTCAATTTTGCAAGAAGGGGCACACAACCTGAAAACGTAGCTGGCATCCCAAACATAGGAAAATGACACAATTTATACCCCTAACCCTGGCATGCAAGCCCTTCCTCTGTTTCTCCATGTATTGGATACTTCAGAGGTTACAGCCTATCCAAAAAGTCTAACTTTCCCGTGCAAGTCCCCTAGTTTTTGATGAGCATTTTCCCCCATCACATTCCAACCATTTTGGCTTTTACCTGCTCCTTTTGCCAAATCAGGAATAGAATTTAGTGCTGAGTTGGTATTGACTTAGCTCTTTCTTGTGCATCCTTTTTATCAGCTATAGGACTGGCTTAAGCTGATTTCCTTTGTTCCGGCTTAACTGGGAGGACTAATACTGAGATACTGAGGCAGTAGGCTGACAGGTTACATTAATTAATATTTTTTTCCTCCCTGCTTTATATTACCTTAATGTGAAAACTAAACTGATCCCATTTCTTACAATCATCCCTCTTTCTTTTAAACTCTTTTTAGTTTTCTCATTTCCATTCTTCAAATTTTCTAAGAGCTATCTCACACTCTTCATCATAGGGATCTCCTTCTTTAAGGGGATACAGATTGTTTTGTGTATACTGTGGGCATTAGTTTGGTTAGGGTTGTTTCAATGAGTCTTTGAACTAGCCCTCAGGCACATGGAAGATACAACATCCGACTGTGGTAAGCACCCCAGCTGAGATAATGAGAGAAGTTAAGATGAACAGTGCAACCCCTTTCCATTTTCCGAACCAATTTTCTAGCCATCCTGTGAGTGAATTACTAATGCCAGAATTATCTGCTAATTCCTCAGATAGGGCTGTTAGGCCTTGTAAAGCTTTAGTGATAGTTCTGTTATGGGCAGTGTTATTGGGGATGAATGTATAGCAACTACCTCCAATCATAACACAGACTCCCCCTTTCTCAGCAGCATCATATCTAAGGCCATTCTATTTTCCCATGCCATTCTGCCAGGAGGATCTAATTGTTCTGCAATTCCCTTAGCTGCATCCCTGGTGTAATTAATAAGTCGATTATAATAAATGTAATGAATCCAATCTACATTTTTATTAATTGTGACCCACCAGAACAGGAATGACTCAAACCCAGCTTCTACCTGATTTCTAGCCTTAAATTCATCTAGGACTCCTCAGGGAGCTTCTATATTGTCTAGATAGATCCACTTGTCAAAAGAACCAAGTAGACTTCTCTTCTCTCTCCCTCTCTGGGATGTTATTTTTGCTTCTTTTTCAGATGCGAAGGTGAATGGGATAGCCAATTGGACCAGAGCACAGGTTCTGCCCCACCTCTCAGGCAGAGGTCAGACAACACCCTTTCCACAGTTCCACTAGAGGTCTGCTCAAGGTATGACCAAACTGGAGAAACTGTCAGTACTATATTTGCTCACATTCCACGCCATGTACATGAGGCCCTGTTTCTGTCTAGAGAGACAAGCAGAGTGAATCCCTGGGCCCAGATGGGAAGCAGGTATTGCCTTGGGGCTTCCATTTCTGACCGGTGGGAAGAGAGAGGACAACGTACTACAATTTCACCAAGAGTAGCATTCTGGAAGAGGAGTATCGTGCACTTAAACTCCCTTTCATGCATTTCCATACCTAGCAGAAAGGCTACAATATGAGCTGTGGGTCGACCTGTAGCACAAGTATAACAGTTGCTTTTGTTCAGACTCTGGACTATATATTTGATCCATTCTACCCAGACATTTGTGTCCCCATATCCTGTCTCTCTTTCTGTGGTTTGCTTTAAATCTTCTGCCTTAAGTATTCTGACTGCTTTGAGATCATTCTGAATTGGGGAACTGACTTCTGGTTGTTTTTTCCTGTGTTATCTCTGTAGGGTTAGCTGGAGTGGGCGTAGTTGATGTCATATCTACAGGGGGAGGAAGGACTCCAATACGGAACCTCCCCAGAGGATCTTTACCTGTAACATCTGCTCCCATTCCATAGACTCTATCAATTGCTTGGTCCCTGGTGCTGCTCCCAATTTTTAATTTGTCTGCCTTCTCAATAATTATTACTACTGGAATACACTGAAGACTTTTACAGTCTGGTATGGTATTACCTTTATAAAAGGTTATCTTACCCTTTAATGGCCTAGAACTTGGTGAGACCCATCCCATATTCATGGTCCATCCCTTATACTGGGTAGTCCACCATACATCATTCCAAGAGGGGCAAGGGGGGACTTGACATTAACCATTCCCCACTGGCTCTGAGCATAGGTATTTATTTTCCCCACTCAGCCATCACTGGTGCTCCAAATTCCCACACTGTTACTTGGCACGCATCACACTACACTGTTTGGGACTCCAGACCTTCAGTCATGTTTATAACTAATTTGGTGGGGCTAGTTTCTTCTTGGGTTTGGTAAGTCTGCTCTTGGTAAGAGCAGACTGGCTAACACTTGTTTTACCAGTTCCACATGGACTAACTTCCCCTCTGCTATTGATAATCCCCTTTCTTTCCAAATTTTTCCAAAGATGTGGACCATACCATAGACTGTACCATCTTTTTCCTGTAACAATTTAAGAACTTGGTTTAACACATACAGCTCACAAGTCTAAGCCAACCATCATTGGGCAGTCGGCCAGCTTCTTTCACCTCAAAAGTTAACCCATCAACAATAGCATAGCCATTGTGCCTTTTTCCTTTCAGGACTCTGGAAGACCCATTTATGAACAACTTTCCCCTGAATGTAAGGGAAGTTCCCCTAGGTCGGGCTGGACTCAGGTCTGGTATTCAATTAAGTCTAAACAACCATTTTCAAGAGTTTCTACCTGGTTGGACCTTTTCCAAAGGAAAGAGGCTAGGTTTAGATTATGATCTATTGTCAGTATTAAATCATCTTTTTCCATTAGAATCACCTCATATTTCAGAATTCAGGAATCCATTAACCACCTTCTTGCTTTTTGAGACAAAATAGTCCTGACCTAATGAAGGGTGCTAACAACTAAGACCCCTCCAAAGGCCAGTTTCCTGCTTTCTTGTAGTAAGAGAGTAGTTGCGTTGCTGCCATGACCTGAACAGACCCTGGCCATCCCCTGGAGATGAGGTCCAGGATTCTGGAAAGTAAGCCCACAGGTTTCCTTTGGCCTCCCCAGATCTGGGTTAGGACACCAAACGCTGTTCCCTTATCTACTGTAACAAACAGATGGAAAGGTTTTTTGAGGGAGGGGAGGTCTAGAACAGGGCTTGTTCCAATGCCCATTAGAGCCCCTCTAAGGCCTTTACTTCCCCCTCCATCCACTCTAATTTGTCAGGCTCCTCCACCAACAGTTTTTGGTGTAATGCCTTGGTTTGGGATGCATAAGAATCTATCCATAATCTACAATATCCCACCAATCCCAGAAATCTTCTTAGTTCTCTTTTTGTCCAGGAAAGAGGTAATTCAGTAATTGCCTGAATTCTTTCTGGATTTTCCTTCTTCCTTCCCTTGCTAATGAGATGATCCAGGTACTTGACTTCCTTATCTACAAATTTACTTTTTGACACTCTTAGTCCTTGATCTCCCAGGAAATTCAATAAGATCTTTGTAGTTCAAGCCATCTGCCTTTCTGAACCTGATATTAGCAGATCATCTACATATTATAAAAGGGAAATTTCACACGGGAACTACAAATTTCTCCAATACTTTTTCCAGTTCCTACCCAAAGAGATTGGGGAATTCTGTGAAACCTTGGAGTAGAACTATCCACCTATATTGCTGTTTCTTCTGGTAGAGGGATCATCGCACTCAAAGGCAAACAAGTCTCTACTCTCTGGATCAAGGGAATAGGACCAAAAGTCATCCTTTAGATCTATTACACTAAACCATTTATAATGGTAGGGAATCTTACTAAGGAGAGTGTATGGGGTTGGGACTACTGGGTGTCAAACTTGAACAATTTGATTAACGGCCCTTAGATCTTGTGCCATCCTCCAACTACCATCCAGTTTCTGAATGGGCAAGATAGACGAATTGAAGGGATAGGTACAGAGCTCCAAGAGTCCATCCTGAAGGAGACCTTCAATGATGGGTTGAATTCCCTGCCTCCCCTTAAGAAGAATGGGATATTGTCTTCAACAAATAACTTTCCCTTCCTTTTTCAATTTGATCTTAATAGGGGATACCTGCAACCCCCTTCTATTCTCTTCTCTTTCCCACACTTCTTCTCTGATATCTTTTTCATCTTCTTTGGTGAGCATGGCTAAGACTACTTCTATCTGCCTATCCCTCACTTCCAAATCCAGACCCATGAATACTATTAAGCCCCTTCCCAAAAAATTACTCCCAGCTTCTGGGATGTACAGCAAAGGGCCTACAATTTGATTGCCCTCCCAACAAATATTAGTGGAAGAAAGAATGGGGACGTCAAATCCTTCTCCTTTTACCCTGAGACCATAAGGGAACTGCCGAAGACTTTGGTCCCTCTGGGGAGATGAGCCACAGAGGATTGGGCTACCCTGGTGTCCACTAAAAATGTAATTTCTGGGAAGTGGCCCAATGGATAGGGTGTCCGCCTACCACATGGGAGGTCCGCAGTTCAAATCCTGGGCCTCCTTGACCCATGTGGAACTGGCCCATGCACAGTGCTGATGCATACAAGGAGGCTGTGCTGAAGCATGCAAGAAGTGCCATGCCATAACAGGTGTCCCCCACATAGGAGAGCCCCACACGCAAAAAGTACGCCCCATAAGGAGAGCCGCCCAGCGCGAAAGAAAGTGCAGCCTGCCCAAGAATGGCGCCACACACACAGAGAGCTGACACAACAAGATGACGCAACAAAAAGAAACACAGATTCCCGATGCCTCTGATAAGGATAGAAGCGGTCTCAGAAGAACATGCAGTGAATGGACACAGAGGGCAGACAACTGGGGCAGGGGGAAGGGGAGAGAAATTAATTAATTAATTAATTAATTAATTAATTAATTAATTAAATAAGTAAGTAAGTAAATAAATAAATAAATCTTTTTTAAAAATGTAATTTCTTCATAATATAGGCTCACCTTTAGATTTACTAAAGCCTCCTGGTAGACTTTTGAAGTGAGGAGCCTCAGACCCCCTAATCCTCAAAATTCATGAGGGGGATTACCAGACTCTCTTTCTTTAAACTTGGGCATTCCCTTTTGAAATGACCAGGCCTTCCACAGTGATAGCACCCTGCAGAGCCTTGCATTCTCCTTGTCCCCTTACCTAAATAAGCCCATTTTGCATCTTTCTCTCCCCTCTGCCTACTTCCTCTCTGACTCATCTCCAATTTTTTCTTAACCATGTGGTCAACTCTGTTTATCATATCCTTTGCTTTCTGTTTCTGCTTTTCTTCTTCTCTCCTTACAAACACTTTCTGGGAGTTTCTCAAAAACTCTTCCAATGGCTCATCCATGCATCCCTCTATTTGCTAAATCTTCTTCTGAATATCAGGCCAAGACCCTTTCATGCAGCTGACTTTTAACATTCCCTGAGCCACAGGATCATCGGGGTCCATCCCTGAATATTCCTCACTTGGTGCCTCATTCGTTCCAGGTAAGCAGAGGGAGTCTTATCCTTCTCCTGAGCTAACTTCAAAGGCCTTATTCAAGTTTTGAGATTTGGACATGGCCAATTTCATTCCCTGTGTAATGAGGTCTCTAAGGTCTTTCATCTGTGCTCTGTCCCCCAGGTCGTTGTTATCCCAATTAGGGTCTGTGTTTTGGGAACTTCTGTTCTGCTGCCATTACCCTCTGTCTGAGCAGAAGCTGCCTTTCCCACTCCTTCATAGCTGCCCTCCGCACCATTCCTCTTTCTTCTCCCGTAAAGAGAATATTCAGTATTGACATAAGTTTGGGCCACGTATTAAATTAGGACCTAGGAATTGATCTACTTGTTCAGCCAACCCCGCTGGATTTTCCATTACTGATTTCATCTCCTCTTTGAAGTTCCTTACTTCAGCACTCATAAGTGGGGCATTTACATAGCCAATCTCCCCTGGCCCCGTTGGTTCTTCTCTCAAAGGCTCAATGGAGTTTTGCTCCTTAACCCTCTTCTCAGGTGCTTCGGGGAATGGAAAATTTTATCTTTCTTACACTGTTCCAATTCTTTCCTCGGCTCTTGGTGGGTTGTAACCAGTAGGGCTGTTGGCCCTGCTTGAGTCCCCAGGTCCCCATGGTTTAGAATGGGTTCTATTGGGCCCTCCAAGTCTAATGGCCTTGTCCCAGGAGGGAAAGGGGAATGTAAGGAGGAGGGAGATTCAATAGGAGGCCCCAAGCTTTAGTTTCTGTGGCTTTAGTTTCTGTAGCACTAGTTTCTGCAGTCATAGTTTCTGGGTCTAGATTTTTGTGCTCTCCTGCCCTGCCAGCATGTGTACGGAGACCATGAGGACAACAGGGTACCTGAGAGAGGGAGTGAGCAGATGGCAGGGAAGAACCACTCAGAGCCGCACCATGGTGTGTCGTCTTCTTCCATTTATTCTTTGTACAGAGTAAGCTTATATAGCGTCTTAAGCATTCGTGTTGCAAGGGGATTGGTCAGGGCTGGAACAAGACTTTATATGGCTTGGAAAGGGCTCCGGGGGAAAAAGGGGCGGGGAGAGGGCAGGAAGCAGGGGGAAACAGTGCTGAATCATGCCGCCTGCCATTTTTTCTACTGGTGTGGGGCGGTCCGCAAAATGGCGGGTGCACCTCCAACAGATTTTCAGCTTTCATAGGATAGAGAGTGGCCTTTTTTCCCTTTAGCCAGCTAATGGCATTGTCAGATTCTTCTTCAGAGAAGGGTCTTTTCTGATTAACATACAGTACAAGGTCAGCACAAAGCCAATCCTCATCTGCCCCATATTTTGGCCAGAATACATTGGGTGGTAAAACACTTTCCTTGGCCTAGATACAACAGCAGTATTTAATCATTTTCTTCTTTTCTTTTCCCCTGGTCCGATCACTATCGGTCCAATGCCTTAACAACCTCCCTAATGAACTATCCAGAGGAATATCTCCAGGGGATCCTACAGATACCCCCTTCCCCTTTTTCCCAGTCAACCAACTGCCTCTATTTCCCATTCTGAATCTTGTCTGGGTGTCTTTCTCTCTAATCTTTTGCTTTGTCCATCTACAGCCCTTTCCCTCACAGGAGAAAGGAAACATGAATTGGGATTCTGCACTCACTTTATGCAATACGTCTCATGCATGCACAATCAACCTCAGACTCATCAGAATTTCTGACCACCCAGGTAATACTTAACAGTCTTTGTTCTTACCTTGGTCTGGGCACAGAGTCACCTGGTCAACGAGAGCAGATTTTCCCTTCCCTTTTTCTCATCCACAATCAGCAGATCTAAGCATCTGTTCTCGGGTCCCTTGGCTGCCAGAGGTGAGGGCCCCGCCAGTGGAGTCCACAACCGCCCAAAGAGCAGGGTGCGCCTCCCTGTCGTCCACCCCGGGGGTCCGCCCTCTGAAGCTTCAGAATCCCAGACAAGCCCCCAAAATTGTAAGAAAGAAATCTTCATCTGGAAGAAGATAAGGCTCACCCGATTGTGGAAAAGAAAAGAATTTATTCTCAATCTTGCAAGAAGGGGCGCGCAACCAGAAAACATGGCTGGCATCCCGAACAAAGGAAAATGACACAATTTATACCCCTAAGCCTGGCACACAAGCCTTCCTCTGTTTCTCCATAGATTGGATACTTCAGAGGTTACAGCCTATCTGAGAGGTCTAACTTTCCCGCACAAGTCCCCCAGTTTTGATTAACAGTTTCCCCCATCACATTCCAACCGTTTTGGCTTTTACCTGCTCCTTTTGCCAAATCAGGAATAGAATTTAGTGCTGAATTGGTATTGACCTAGCTGTTTCTTGTGCATCCTTTTTACCAGCTATAGGACTGGCTTAAGCTGGATTTCCTTGCTCCTGCTTAACCCAGGAGGACTAATCCTGGGATACCAAGGCAGCAGGCTGCCAGGTTACGTTAATCAATATTTTTCCTCCTTGCTTTATATTACCTTTATGTAAAAACTAAACTGATCCCCGTCTCTTACACCTGATGCCTTCTCCTCCTTTATTAATAAATAGAACTATTAGGAAATGGTACCGAAGTAAGTTAGTCACACAAACTCTTCTACAAATAATGATAATAAAATATAAAAAACTACTATTTAAAGACATTGAAAAGCATCCAAAAACAGACAGGAGCTAGATACTTTGCTTTTTAAAAACTCCAACTAGAAGAATAAGACCCTCTAGCATGGCTCTTTGGCCTGGGGGTATCTCCAATGCACAGACACCCTCCTCCACCCTTGGATATGGCTGGTGAGGTGAGAAATTGCAGCCTTACCAGATGGAGTGTCCAGAGAAAAGAGCTAGGCTAGAAAAGCAGTTGAAAATTTATGGCAGGATATGCTAGAAACATTAGAAGAGAAAATGCCAAGCACCTAAGTATACATTTTGACCAAATCTATGACTGACCATTAAACTATGAACACTCCTAGGAGACCCCAGGCAGCCCAGCAACAGCAACAAAAAAGGCAGGGAAAAGAGAGGAAATAAGAACTTCCCCTGGAGGCATTGTGAATTCGTTGCCTTTTTAACAGATATATATTTCACGCTAGCAGATCAGAAGACTCAGTATTATTAAAATGTCTATTTTCTTTACATTGATCTATATATTCAATGCAATCACAATTAAAATTCCAGCAGGCTTTTTTTTCTATAGATATTGACAAACTGATTCCAACTTTTATATGGAAATACAAACAACCTAGAATAGTCAAAAAAATGTTTAAAAAGAAGAAAATAAGGGGAAGACTTATACCTCTAGATTTCAACACTTCTTCTAAAGTTACAGAAATCAAGACTCTGTAGGGTAAACATAGAGATCAATGAAACAGAATTGTGTCCCAAATTAGGCACACACACATATATGATCAGTTGGTTTTCAACAAAAGTGCCAAGGCAATTTGATGGGAAAAGGAAAACCTTTTGAACAAATGATGTTGGAATAAGTGGTCATCCATATGCAAAAAACAGAAAGGAAGGGAGGAAGGGAGGGAGGGAGAGAACTTCGGATTACTTCACACTGTATAGAAAAATTAACTCAAAATGACCTAAATATAAGGGCTAATTATATTAGAGCTAAATAAAAGGGCTAATACTATCAAATGTTTAGAAGAAGACAAGGAGAGAATCTTCGTGACTTCGGATTAGACAATGATTTCTGAAGTGAGACTGAGCAGGCAAGTCTAGGGAATAAAAAGATGAATCTGGGACCTGGCAGAAAAACATGACCATGAAACATGTGACCATGGAGACCCCACAAGATGGCTGCTGGAAGAACCAGCGAGAACCCCATTTCAGAATGGGATTTCATCTGGGATCAAGGAAAAGCCACGGGTAATCTCAAGGGCACTTGCCATTGGGCCCCCAGAGGAATTGACAGATGGGGCAACCAATCAAAACAGTAAACAGCTGGGACGTCTCCTCTGAACATTAACAAAGGGAAGGATAATTAATGCTTTAGAAAGCAAGCTCAGAAGTTAAATCGACCCTTCTTTGCCTTTTATGCCCTTTCTTTCCGTGCCTAGAAAGTTGCAAGTTGACCTGGGGATTTGTAATCTGTAATGGGGACTTGTAACCTGTAAATCAGCCCTTTTTACCCCTTTTTGTCCTTTTACTTTCCCAGCCTGAACCAAGTATACCAGGGACCCATAATCTGTTATTTGTTCCCATTTATTTTCTCTCAGTTCCTTAATAAACTACTGGCCATACTAAACTGGTATGAACTTAAAATTCTTTTTTTTTTTTTTTTGGAACATAGCCAAGAATCTAAAGGAAATCCAGCAACAAGACATGAAAAGCAGGAACTATTGAAAAATTGATAAATTGGACAGCATCAAAATTTAAACCTTTTGCTTATCAAAACATAACAACAAAAAAAAAACACTGCTACACAATAAAAAGACAAGCAGCCAGCTGAAAGCAGATATTTGCAGAGTTTACATCTATCCAAAATATCTAAAGAAATTTTACAGCTTCAGAAAAAGAAGACAAATGGGCAAAAAATTTGAATAGACACTACAACAAAGAGCAGACAAATAATGTGGCAAATAATCCCATGAAAAGATATTCCACATTTTAGTCATCACAGAACTGGAAATTAAAATCACAACCACTACACATCCACTAAATGGCTAAAATTAAAAAGTCTGAAACAAGTGTTAAGAATGTGGAGCAAATAGGACTCTTGTACATTGCTGATGGGACTGTAACACAATAAACTTTGGAAAAATAGGCATCTTCTTAAAAGGTTAACATATGCCTATAATAAGAACTAGCAATTCCAATCCAGTTATTCACCCAAAAGAAATGAAAATATATGTCACACAAAAACCTGTATATGAATGTTCAAAATAGTTTTACTCATAATAGCCTAAAGCCAAAAACAACCCAAATGTCTATCAATATGTAAACAGATAAACAAATTGTGGTATATCCACACTAAGGAATACTATTCAGCAACGAAAATGAACAAACTATTGGTGCATACAATATAAATCAATCTCAAAAACATTAATCAGAATGAAAAAAGCCAGGCACAAAATAAGTATATCCCTTATCATTCTGTGTATTTGAAATTCCAGAAAATGCAATCAAATCTATAGTGAGAGAAAGCAGATAGAGCTGTTGCCTGGGGCCAGGCATGGGGAGAAGAATTGAAAATAAAGGAGCACAAGAAATGTTCTGTCTTGATTGTGGTGGTGATTAAATGTATACATTCTTCAAATTTACAAAAATTAAAATTAGTGCAGTTTCATTTCTATAAATTTATCACAATAAAATTGAATTTTTTAAAAGGGGAAATTACCAAAAAGAAGCACTAAAATACACACTGGCAACAAACTAAAACTTTCTTCTAGGCATAATCAAAGGATTGAAAAAAATAGAGTATAATTCTTCATTACTTGAATCAATGTTAATGTCTAAAATCGACAGTGAAAACACAGTAAGAAACGTTGTGTTTTGTAGTTACAACTATATCTACCTCCCTTAATCCCACCTTCCATTAAGATTTTAATTATCAGTAAGGCTGGAAAGGGAATTAGTGAGCAGGCTTTATAGAAATGGATCAGAAGGGGGAGAAAAGCTCGGTTTGGGAGAGCACCTCTGAGCCCTGACAAGGAGGGAGGGGAAGAAGCTGGAAAGAAAGAGAAAAAGCAGAAGGGTCTGTCCTCCATGTTGCTCAGTCTCTTGGTTTTGCTCAGATCTTGCGCCCTTTGACTTCTCATGAGACAACATGGAATGGTCGGGGTGGAGAAGGAAAGGAAATGAACAGTCCTGACAAGCAGCCCGGCAGCTGAAGAGGAGGCTAGGACAACAAACCATTGTCCATATTCGCAGCCCTGCCCCGAAGAGGACCCACCCCTGACATGTGCAGAACCCCAGATCAAAAGGGCAAATGGAGGTTCATGCTCTTTATGCCCTAAGAAAGTCATAAATCAAGCTATGGAACTGCTGAATGGACTGCCTTCTAACCTCCTACTTTCACATGTATTCCTTTATAACAACAAACCTAAAATATGTGCAAATTTAGGTTTTGATGTAACTGAAAGTCAACAAAATATCAAAATTAACTGACTTTATTATTGCACATGTTGGGGTATTCTATTAATGGGCTAATGGTGTTTGAATAAGAAACAAAGATATACATCCTTCATAAGTTACATTTATTTAATAAATTTTATTTTTATGAATTCATTTCAGTAAGATTATAATTACATTTACAATCAAAATTTTCACATAATTTTTGTTTTATGAATAGCAATGACCTAAAGGATCAAACAATCAAAATGTAATTATAGGGGAATGGATATGTCTCAAGCAGTTGAGCATCTGCCTCCCACATGGGAGGTCCCAGGTTTGGTTACTAGTGCCTCCTAAAAAAGACAAATAATGAGCAAACAAAGAGCAGACATGGAGGGGAAAAAAAACAATGAGCAAAAACAATAAGCAGGCAACGAGCAAAAAAACAACAAGCAAACAATAAGCAGACAGGAAATAAAAAACCCAAGCAGGGAGTAATGTGTGGCTCAAACAGTTGAGTATCCACCTCCCACATAGGAGGTCCTGGGTTTAGTTCCTCATGCCTTTGAAAGAAAAAACAAGGAGAAAATTAGCAAAAAAATCAATGAGCGAAACCAATGAGCAAACAGTCAAGGGAGCCATGGGGGGAGGCAGGATGTAATTACATTTAAATATATTTATATTTTTAAAATAGGTTACTTTTCATCTAAAATACTCCAAATCATATATATAAATAATAGGCAAAATACACATTTTAATTAATGAACATAAATTTTGAAATCAGGTTGAAAAATTATTTTAAAGATTTATTTTTTATTTTTTATTTATTTCTCTCCTTCTCGCCCCGCCCCCCGCCCCGCCATTGTCTGCTCTCTTGTGTCCACTTGCTATGTGTTCTTCTGCATCCGCTTACATTGTCAGGCGGCATTGGGAAACTGCATCTCTTTTCTGTTGCGTCATCTTGCTGTGTCAGCTCTCTGTGTGTGCGGCACTACTCCTGGGTGGGCTGCACTTTTTTCACACCCAGTGGCTCTTCTTGCAGGGCATACTCCTTGTGCATAGGGCACCCCTACACAGCAGGGCATGGCACTCCTTGTCCGCAGCAGCAATGCACATGAGCCAGCTCACCACACGGATCAGAGGCCCTGGGTATCGAACCCTGGACCCTCCATATGGTAGGTGGATGCTGTATCAGTTGAGCCATGTCCACTTCCCATCAAGGTGAAATTTTAATTTTTCAAAAGGTCATCAAATCTTATTAAACATATTTTGTAGAGGTAAGACTACTCTTAATTCCTGCATTAATTTCCATCTAGTTGTCTATGTAAAGAATTGGTACCACACTTCATACCTTTTATAGTTAGACCTACCTGTTCTCACATTTAAGAATAATATGCAATGCTTTAAAATTACAAAAATTCCTCAGCTGCTATGTGTGACTACATAGATAACATGCTAATTTATGAGTACTTCAGGAACCAAAACTGGGACCACAAAAAGAAGCAAGATAATGAATGCTTGACACTGCTGGGAAACAATAACTCTTTATGCAAGAATCTATTGCAAGTTAATTAAAGATAAATTAATTAAATTGTCTTTTCTTTACCTCTGCACATGCACCCTTCAATATTCACTGCATTCAGATACAATTGCCTTTTATTTCAAGGACCTAGGGCGAGAAAGAGAGAGAATGGCCCCCTGGGCCTGAACCGTGTAAATCGTGAAAGCAGATGTTCAGGTTGTGGACCGTGCTGTGTCCAAGAATTGAGATACTCGTTCCCAAGTGACTCAGCTGCCCACCTGTCCGCTGACACCTGCGTCTGATGCACAGGGCTCTCTGAAGCAGGGGGGCCTAAGGCTAAAGTCCAACTCACCCCGACCCACCCCCACTGTTAAAAGTTTGGTTACACGTTCAGTACAAAGCTTTCTAAACACATTGCATCATAGTAATAGCTAATATCTGTGACATGTTTACACCGTGCCAGACACTGTTCTAAACATTTTATAGACGTCATCTGTTTTAACCCTCACAGTAATGTAAAGTGAGACTCCACTTTACATACACATATTTATTTATAGAGGTTATATAGCAATGTGTGCATGCTTGGGGGTTGGAAGTAAAATATGTCACACTTTAGGTTAGTCCTGAAATTTATTTTGTTCTCTTAACGTGTCTTAGAGACTGCTGGTGTTAAGACATTTAGATCAGATTTTCCTTCACAGCAGCAAAGGGTGCCGGCAAGCAAAATTTTCTCTGGGTGGGGAACAAAGGTTTTCTAAAGAGATTCGGAATTTCCCATTTACTGAGACTTCTAATTTTTGGATTTCTAATTAGTATCGGCTTCTGAGCACCACAGGCCATTAGACACCAGGAAAAGGGTCAGCTACACAGCTGGCCGAGGAAATGCCTCCCTGTGCAAAAATTCAAATTTGTTGGGCAACATTTTTCTCCCAGTAGAAATGTGACAGCTCTCTAAATGAAAAAGGGCAGAAAAGTACCACCAGATTCTTTTCAGGATGACTCTCTAATAAAAACATATTAAGGAGCAGAAATTGGAATGTCCATGCAATTATTCTTTAATTGAAGAAGCCCTCCTACTCATGACTAAATTTCCCAAGGGCCAAAGATCCCCCTTCCACGCTGACGCCCCCTTAACCAGCAGCGATTCTCTCCTGCGTTCCGAATTAGCAAAGCTCCCCCGTGTTCCACAATTACTCATTTCTCCCCACACCCCCACTTGCTTCACCTCATAAGTAGATCCATTCTTAAATGTAGATTTCAATTTGTTGGTGGGAAAAAATAAGATGACTAAAGTATTTCATACTGCTAACTGAGTAGCTGATATATGCCCATTCAAAACTATCCAAACAACTCTCTATTTGGTGAGTTCAGGTGCCTTTGGGGAGACATTTAGGGAAGGAAGAACATCTAACTACTTACTCTTCTCTATTGTTGTCAGCAGGAAAAACAAACTAGTTCATTAGCGTTTATGATGCAGCAAACAAGACATGACCAAAGAGTGAGGCAGGGAAGGGATGAATGTAAATAAACAAAGTGATCATTATGGAGCAATCAAGACTGATGGGACCATAAACCTGTGGGCAAGAGACGAAAGGAGAAATAGTGTAAAAAGTGGAGAGAGTTAATGAGAATGGATATTTTTGTCCTTTCTTCTCTGTAATAGCAAAGTAAAATCCAACTCCTTTATAAATCAAGGTTTCAATTTTTAGCATGCTAGAACCTTTGTTTCTTCACAAAAAGAAGTATCTGTATAATTTTTCTAATGCTTACTTGCCCCTAGATTGTCATGAGGGGAGTTTCCCACCATCACCCATAGTCCATTAAAAAAATTTAATTTCTGCATCCATCATCCATGTGGAATCTAAGCCCCCTCTTGATCTAGAGGTGGAGGGGACATCGCCATCCCAGGGTCCACAGAATGGAGGAATAAAATATGGACTAGAGTGGAGTTACTGATATTCTACTATAGAACTATTGTGATGAGTAATTGAAGAAATTGTAGCATTGAGGTGGAGAAAGTGGCCACAGTAGTTGCTGAGGGCAGGGAGAGGGTAGAAGAGATGTGACGTGGGGGCATTTTTGGGATTTTGAGTTGCCTTAATGATATTGCAGGGTCAGATGCTGGACTTTATATATCCTGCCATAACCCACTGAATGTGCTGGGGGAGAGTGTGAACTACAGGGTAAACTATTATCTGTGTAGTGCAGCAGTGCCCCAAAATGTGTTCACTGAGTGCCACGAGGGTGCCGCAATGATGAGGGAGGTTGTTGGTGTGGGAAGAGTGGGGTGGGGGGGAGAGGGGTGTACAGGAACCTCATATTTTTTAGTGTAACAGTTTTTTTGTGATGTATATATCTTCAAAAAATACAATTTAAAAAAATGATGTGGTGGGGAGTGGGTTATTTGGGAACCTCTTATGTTTTCTCTTTTTTAATTTTTTTAATGTAACATTCCTTGTGTTTTATTAATTTAAAAAAAATTTTTTAATTTTAAATCAGGGATAAATGATTTTTTAAAAAATGAAATTCCTGAAAACCACTCACCTGGGACCCATCTCTAGGCTATTCTCCATGGCTTTAAGGCGCTGTCACTTTTTGCATGAAACAGATTAGTATAGCATTCTCCCCAGATAATCATTTTCACGGATTAGGTCCAGTGTACGTGTATAGTATAAATCTAATAAACTATAGATCCAGTGCATTTCGCACAGTTCTGCTCAGTTTAATCAACAGAAACACGGCACGCACAGACTTGTCAGGATGTGGAAGTCCTGGACAACTTGTTGGGAACACGCATGTCCTTTCCCACAGCCCCTGATGCCCCTGCCTTCCCAGAGGCCGCCCGAGAGGCTGCTCAGCCCTTCCCAGCTCCCTGCCCAATCCTCACAGGGTCTCAGCGGAATAAATCCATTGACTTTGGTCCCCCACAGTCCCAGCCACGCAGATTCTGAGACATCTCCAAGATTCTGAGGTTGGAGCTGCATTTTTATAAAATATTCTGATGTAGGTCGCCCATGGATCATAACTTTTAAAACACATTAAAACATAATTCACTAGAAATCTCTGAAAAAGCACTTGTTTTTAAAAAGTATGAATAAAAAGATTCTTCCAAAGCAGAAATTCATATAGCCGTTATCTAAGTATCACTAGAAATTCATCAGCAGACCCATGGGTGGAACAAGTGATTTCTACTGAGTCACCAAACTCTTAGTGCAGGCCTCATGGGTGCCAGACACCGTGCTGCGGGGGAGGGACGCGGAAGCTTGCTGTCCAGGGAAGGAATTCACAGTCGGGGGCTGCTGCTGAGTTCCGCGTGCTTGTTTCCTGGCTGAGCGCGGACACTAGCTAGCTGGGTGACCTTGAGCACGTTGATGAACTTCTTTAGGGCTCTGTGGGAGAGAGTGAAAGAACAGGAGAGAGAAAAGAGCTCAATGGTATCTCAGGTTTCTTCTGACTCTTAAAAATTCTATCGTTTTACATAGGGCCCTACCTAGTTACAGTCAAAAAACTCCAAGTGAGAATATATGACATAGGTAATTGAGAAAGATTTGGTTCCTAACACATCTTTATTTTTTGCAAGGGCATTGCATCCTATCTCAGCAGTGCTGAACAGAACAGAAACCAAACATTTATTTCCACTTAACCAGAGAGTTCCTCTGAAAGGTTCCCAGGAGAAATGTGGATCATTTTCTGGATCTACCAACCATCATCCCAAAGTCTTGCACATACCTTTTTGGAGTATTTCCCTCCAAGAAACCTGAGCTAATTTATGTTACCTTTTGAAAGTAACTTCCTTCCTGCCAGGTATAATGGGTAGGAAGCAATGCCTTCCAGACATTACAGGATTTCAATGTTTCTAAGAACAGCCTCACCTTTAGAGCTATCATATTCAAAAATACAGACTTAAGAAAGCAATACTGAGGGAAGTGGATGTGGCTCAAGTGATTGGGCTCCCGTCTACCACATGGCGGGGTCCCGGATTCGGTTCCCAGGGCCTCCTGGTGAAGGCAAGCTGGCCCGTGCTGCGAGTTGATACAACAGAGATGCCGCCACAAAAAAGAGACACAGAGGAAAGACAATGAGAGATGCGGCAAACCAGGATGCTGAGGTGGCGCAAGCGATTGAGTGCCTCTCTCCCATGTTGGGGGGGGGGGCCAGTATCAGTTCCTGGTGCCTCCTAAAGATGAGTAGAGAAGACAAGCAGCCACAGAAGAACGCACAGCAAACGAACACAGAGAGCAGACAGACAGCACAGGTGGTAGAGGGGATAAATTAAATCGTTAAAAAAAAAAAAGAAAGCAACACTGCACTACAAAGTGAACCCTAAGTCAAAGCATGGACTTTCATTAATAGTACAATTATAAAAATGTGCTTTCATCAATTGTAACAAATATTCTGTAGAATGCAAGGGGTTGGTGGTGGGGTGCTATGTGGGAATCTTGTATTTTATGCTTGATTGTTCTATAAACCCACTCTCTAATAAAGAAAAAATTTTTTAAGAAAACAATACATTTCACAGTAATCATTTGGCATACAAAAGTACTCATCAGTTAATTCCTTTAAATGGCAAACTCTTTACTGACATTACAGTGCAATTTTATATACAAGCCTTTATCTTTACACTACTTTTCAGAAACAAAATAATACTAGCTAATTTTTTTTCAATGCTTTGTAAGGTGCCAAGGACTTTCTAAGTCCTTGATGTGCTTTAATTTATTAATCTTCCAAAAAACCTAACAAGCTAGGTATTATTTTACCCAATTTTACAGATGAGAAAAATAAGGCATAAAGAAGTTAAGAAATTTGTCTGAGTTCAGGCAACAATAAAGTGGTGGAGACAGGACTCAAACAGTGGCATCCCCGCCCCGGAGCCTATCCTATTAGATAAAATGAGGTGTTCCTTAAAAATGAATGAAAGGTACAGCAGAGAGGGAAAGGTGAAACTAAGGTCAACAGCTGATTCCTCATTTTCTTCAGGCTCCTCAAGATCTTAAATTATTGGGATCATCCTTGTTGATCTCTGAGGGCCATTTATTCCTAATCTGACTGAAACGTCATACTTAAAAATGTTATCACCTTGACAGACCTAAGTATACCCCGTCATTCACTGTTTCCCATTCATCAGTGATTTCTGTAGCATCTGCATGATCTTTGTCATATCCATGCATCACCAGAACTATTACTTATTTAATGCTTTCTTTTACATTGTCCACTTAATTTCATGAAGTATTATGTAATATCCTTGAATTCACTGGTTTGATGTGCTAGTTAAATATTTTTTTCAACTCACTTTAAAATAACCCATTTAAATTTTTTAAAGCCATCTATGTACCCTCCTAAATGTTTTTTCCCATCCCCCACCCTGCTGTTTTGCTCTCTGTGTCCATTTGCTGTGTGATCTTCTATGCCTGTTTCATTCCCTGCAGCATGGGGCACCTCAGTTCCTGGTTTCTATTACGTCTCACCTTGACCCTCCCCTGCTTCTCTCTTTTGTTGCGTCATCTTGCTGTGTCGCTTGCTGCACAGGCACACCTTTACCAGGAGGCCCCGGGGATGGAACCCAATCACTTGAGCCATATCCACTTCCCCTAAATGTTTTTTTTATTATACTGTGCCAATATATACCAGAGTTGAGACGGTGAAATTGAAAACCTGTGACTTCTACAGCTATGATAAAGTTAAAGGACATCCACAACAAGGTCTCTTGCAGAAACCCAAAGGAGCTTCATGTTGATGCAAAAATCTTTAACAACAGTTCAAGCCAATCAGCTGTGAATGTTAAACCCCAATCAACTGTCATGAAGAACTGTGAAGAAAATAACTAGACCCAAGGAACAGTATTTGTGAGCCTCTGACATACTAGAATGTTTTACCCTTGTTAAATTTAATGTACATTTATATATATTATATACATTATATATATATAATAAACATTTAGCTATCATTAGATAGCAGATCATATTAAACTACTGCCAAAAAGATATCGCAGTTTTTCCTAATTGTCCGACATCTGAATTGCCTTGGGAAAGTCATCTTCCCGCCCAGCAATGGAAAGGAGTTAAGTCTCCACCAGCAGATACTGACAATTGGCACCACCAGACTCCTGTGAAAAGAAACTCCCATGAAAGAAATGGCTTTTATCAGAGTATGTCACCCCAGAGACAAGAAAATAAAGGAGTGCAAGCAACAAATGTGGCAGCGTTTCATCCACTCTCATCATCATCCTTCTAGAATCCAACTCTGCTAGTTCTTAAAGTCCTGAGAGCCAGAAAGAAGAGGTGATGAGCCAGAACACGGATGACTCACCAGTGCTCAAAGCCACAATACATTTTCTTGTAGGCAATCTTAGAACGTGCTGAGGAAGGAGAAAGATACGTATTTTATTGGGGGAAAGGGAGTAGGGCCACATCTGATATTTTCCCTGTAATTGTCATCTTCCATTCAAATAGAAAAGACCAGAGCATTGGACTCCAATAATGGAAAAAAGCCCTCTACCACCTTTTAGCTTTATAATTTGTGCTGCCATTTTATTCTGTTCAAAGAGATGAAGGGCACCAAACCCTCAAATCCACTTAGGCTTGAATTCACATTAAGAGGGTAAATATCAACACTGATATTTCCACAATAAATTTAATTTTCATTCAGCCTCTCTTTACAAGACCACAGATTCATTCCTTAAACCAAAATTTCATTAGCATATGTTAAAAATACTTCCAGAAAAATACTTGTTTTAAATTCAGCACATCCATCCTATTGTAGGAGATGCTAAAGGGAATTTAAGATAAGGAACTCATCTGATGGGCCCACAAACCACATGGTAGAGGTGAAATAAGAACTGACGGGTTTCAGAGATGGATGAAGAAATCTATGAAAAGACAATATAACCTGAAGGAGAGTTGGCATTTTCCCTTATCCACAGTGCTGCAGATGCCAAGTGTCACCCACAGATGTGCCTTTTACCACCTGCATGGGAGTTTGAAGAATTAATTGCCTGCATTTAATAATTGAGAGATTTTACACTAGAATGTGGATTTCTGGGAAGCAGATTTGGCTCAATGGATAGAGCGTCCACCTACCACATGGGAGGTCCAGGGTTCAATCCCAGGGCCTCCTTGACCCGTGAGGAGCTGGCCCACAAGCAGTGCTGATGTGCACAAGGAGTGCTGTGCCACGCAGGGGTGTCCCCCACATAAGGGAGCCCCATGCGCAAGGAGTGTTCCCCATAGGAAAGCCTCCCAGCATGAAAAAAAGGTGCAGCCTGCCCAGGAGTGGTGCTGCACACACAGAGAGCTGACACAAGATGACACAACAAAAAAAGACTCAGATTCCCCATGCCACTGATAATACAAGCGGGCACAGAAGAACATACAGTGAATGGGCACAGAGAGCAGACAACTGGGGGGGGCTGGTAGGAAGGGAAGAGAAAAAAAAAACAAAAGCCAATAGAATGTGGATTTCCATCTCCACTTTGAAAACATCTGGCAATATTGAGCCCATCCCCCAGCGTGTCAGCAATAGGGGAAGCTGCCCCGTGAGATCTCCATTTCACCTACTCTTTTAATTTTGTCACCATCCAGCCCTAAGAATAATAACCTAGAGAGTGAGAGAATGAGTGAGGACAAGGCCAGCTGGTGACAGAATTGAGAGAGCCCCTGGGAAGTCACACCTTGTTCAGCCGGTTTTCTAACTTATACTAATACTTGCCACCATCATGCAACCAATGTGCTGCTGGAAAGAATTGTCCAGCTCTCCCAGGCATCTAGCCACCACCAAAACTTTTCAGATAAGTTAGAAGCCAACTCACAAACTCTTTCTAGAACTTCTGAGAGGCTATTCAAGTGTGAGCTTAGAACATGTACAAGTGTGCAACTGTAAATGCTGAGGTGCAAGTCATATCATTTCTTTAAGGCCTTGAAATCAACTTAAAGCCAGGTAGCGCCTGCTAAGCAGACCTCAGTCACCCCCCAGAGCACCGCTGCAGCCTGATGGGGATTGCTGAGCCCAGCGGCAGCCCCCAGGAGGACAGAGAGGACCAACCATCCTCCTCCTATAGACATCGCTGTGAGAAGTCCTCTCTCCCAGAAGAAAACTGGGCTTTTGCTCTCATCTGGTCCTGATACCACCCCATAAGTGCGTAACGGCTGGTCCAGTGGAAGAGCTGTCAGGGACTGAGACTCAGAAGGGAGCAGGCGCCGATGACCTCGGCCTGGTGAGCACTGAGAGCTCATTAATTGAGCTAATCAGGCACAGGCATAGGCAATAGAAAGAAGATACCGGAAATCTATGGGCAAATGGCTGTGGGAGAGAATAGGTAAGTGAAAAAAGCAATTTTCTAAAGGTACGTGCTTGAGGAAAATACTGGAAGGATGCACACCAAATGTCAACACTGGCCCTCTGGGAGGTGGAGTGTGGGGGAGGGAAGGCTGGAAAGGGAACTGGAGATGGTTAGATTACACAGTGTGCTCTGCTGGAGTCTTCTCAGCAAGCATATATTGCTTTTATCATTATTAAAATTTTAAAAATAAGAGTTATAAAATACAAAATATTCTTATAAGACACAATATTTGCTATATGTAGAAATACATTTATATGTAGAAACAATATAATATACTATGCTTATCTCTGGGTGGTGGACTTAATTGGTAATTTTTTCTTTTCTTTATAATTGTCAGAATCCCCCAAATTTTCTACATTTATAATCTGGAAAAAATAATAAACATTACCGGTAAATTTTAAGAAAAATTTTGTACCTTAAATCATCTATGACATTTACCCTCTCACCCCTAAAAGTTGTAATTGAGACAAAGCTTGTGTTTGCCTCCCCTTCCCTGATTGTCCACATCCTATGACCCGCCCCCGACAACATTTTATCTCTCGCAGATCCTTGTCTCATGAAAAAAATCTGTTGACAACATGTCAGACAGATCTAGTGTCAAGCTTGGCTCCAAAGGAAATCTTTAGAGGCAGCTGGTTCCTACATTTAATGTCTCTTGAACCGCCAAGTTCAGAAGGCCTGTGACTCAAAGCGAAGCACTACTGGCCACAATGTAGAAGCAAACCCCCAAAAGCAGTTCCTGTGCTGTGCTATCTCCCAGTCCGGGGCTGCTGGAGCATCACATGTCTTTTTCTGGAGTAGATTCTGGGTCAAATATGCAGAGACAATGAGGCTGAGTGATGTGCTCCCCTCATTCATGAAACCCGATTCCCGGCTTGCCCCGGACCCGGCACCCTCTGGTATGAAGGACAGCCTATGAGGACCTAAACTGATTCCTCAGAAACCCTTTAAAACAGAAAAGGTCAAAGGCGCTAAACCCTCCTGGTTTTCAAGTACCAGGAACATAGAGCCACCGGGTAGTTTCCATATGAAGGCACACACAAAGTTGTGTGACTTTGTGGCATTTCTTTCATCATTATAAGGATAAATAAGACAAAGGGAGGGAGTAAAAATACAACCAAACAAACACAAATAAAAAAACAGAAACACAAAAAGCCTCCAAGCAAAGAACTGTGGCAGGATGACCTTGTGAGGTGAGGCCATGGCTTTGGCCCTGGGCTCCTCTACCCAGTCTCTTTGGGCCATGAAAGGTGAGCCATGTTCAGGGTCCAGGGCTTGATGACCAGGTCAAGTCCAGAGAATGGAGTCAGAGCATTCTAAGCTCAAAAGGCAAGTCCAAAAAAGGACAGGAAATATCTGAAAACACGTGCCCCCTGGCAGAAGCAGTCTCCCACCCCGGCAGCCCTTCCCACCCCACCCTCACCGCCGCCTTGCTCCCTTTCTAGACAGCAAAGGGGCAGAGCCCCAGAGAGGAAGGCAGCTGCGACCCAGGGAGAGGAGACATCCCAGACCTCACGGGTCCCGCCCGGAACCCCAGGCAGGGGCAGCCTCAAACTGGTCTGTTGTGCCACAAAGCCAGGAAATAACAACACAGAAGTGGCAGCGAGGACTGTGTGGCACTGAGCGAGGGTTCACAGACAGTCCAGAAAAACAGGGTGCAAGCTTCCCAGTGCCCATGCCAGCCCCACACCCGGCACCTGGGAAGGGGAGGAGGCGGAACAGTCAGCAAGAGCCGGCATTTGGTGGCCCTGGAGGGTCACGGACCCCACAGCGGGGGGCCAGTAAGGATCAGGAGGCGTGCCCGGGGACTTCTGGGCTGAGTGACACCTGGAGCTGGCGGCCAGGGCAGGACCAACACAGACAGAGATCCAGGAGGGCCTGCCTCAGTGGCACGTGTGCGAGCTCCCACCCAGCAACCCTGAGGGGAGGAGAGGAGGAACAGAGAAACGCCACAAAATGCCCGGATAGCCAACAGACAGGGAGTGAAAAGTCACTGCATGTGATTGAGATCAGCTGGAAGGGGCCCGGTGACGTTTTCTTGGATCAAATGATTAGCTAAAGTAAATAATGGAAAATAAAGAATATTACATTTCTTTTTCACCCACGCCTGTGGCTCCAGATATTTGTACCTGTCTGGAGAAAACGTCATCCGCGGGTGATTAAACATACCCCAACCCCCACTCTACCGTGGGCGAGAGCCACTGAGGACCAGGTGTGGCCAAGCAGCTGCTGCGAGGCCCTGGCAGGGGCTTGCTTCTGCCTCTGTGTAATCTGCGCGGTTTGAGCCTCCCCCTTTCAGACCTGTGACAATGACGTATTGTCCACCAGGAAGTGTGCGGGGCCCGAGTTGGTGTTCCAGCTCTCTTGAAGCATCATCGGTCTCCCACCACTCTTGCAGAGCACACGATGACAGCCCCCTCTGTCACCCAAATTTGGAGCATTGCGAGTGGCCATGACAGGAGGGAGGTGGACCCAGCAGAGGCCGCTGTCCAGACAGGAGCAGACATGACCAGCTCCAAGTCAAGGCGCCCGGGGCCTGCGTAGCCTCAGCGGGAAGGAGGCGACCCAGGTCTCCAAGCTCCCCTCAGCCCCAAGCCCTGGAAGAAGAACTCACCTGCCGGGGCCGCCCGCGAGGCCTGCCTCCTGCCTCCCCCCACGCCCCCGCCTGGTCCCTGCGCACCTGTGAATGAGCCCATCTCCCAGCCGCCTCCGAGCCTGCCTCAGGTGCCTCCTGCCGCCGCTTCCTTGCTTCATTCACTCCCTTTCAGGGCAGCCCTGAGAAGCGAGGGCAGCTGACGAGCAGCCTGGAGCTGGGTTCAGTGCTTTCAGAGAGCTGCCCTGGTAACTTGGAGGCCTCTTCTCTGCCATTTCAAAGCTCCCAAGAATTCCCGAAGGCAGGATGCTTCCCACGCTGGGAGGTACCAGGGTAAGCATTCTCCCGCTCTGGCTGAGGAGGGAGAGAGGGGTGTTTGTCCCCAAAGGGCAGAAAAGTGACCAGGCCTGGAAGGTCCAAGGGGAAGAGCCCATTGAGGGCCCACCACAGGCTCTGGGGTTACTTTGGACTTATTTTGGCTGGGGACCTTCTGGCACAGAGGCAGGGGCCTAGGGGGATGACAGACTGAGCTTGCGCTCCACCATTCCTGCCAAGCCCTGCTCCCGACACTGAAGCCCGAGCAGGATTCCCGGGGTGGGGCGCAGGTGCAATAAGTCCCAGCTCTGCGACGTGCCAACTGGGTGGCCGGACAGGTAACTCCCCTTCTCCCAACCTCACGTTCCTTGACTATGAGAAGGACTGGCTGTCACCCCCAGGGTTCTAACGAGCCACCCAGAAGCCCCCAGTCCAAAGCATCTACTCCTCCGATCCTTCCGTGGCTCATAAACAGGATGAATGGGGATTCACGCATTTGCGTGAGACGTGCCTCCCTCGAACCTTGTTAGCACGTCAGCACATTACCCCTGTGACGTGAGAAAAGGTTCTTAAAAGAATTGACTCCTATTCCCTCTCCCTGACAGGAGCTGGAATTCTCAGACTCCACCACAACATCCTGTTAAGTATCATAAGAGAAAACATAGACGGGCTTGGCTGTTGCTGGGAGGGATCCCTGTCTGAGAAAAGATCTTCCAGAAGACAAAAGCAGTTGACCTGCAAGGGCTTTCTGAGAAAACTGAGCATGGAACACACTCACAGAACTGCAGATAAGGAACAGGAGAGAGAGCCTATTGGAAGGGACACAGTTAGTGTATATCTGCTCCCCACTTTGTAAGGTGCACTCCCTCCCCCCGCCATGTAATGGAAACTTCATGTCAGCCAATCAGAGCACTTCCTACCTTGCTTCTGTATTTTCTCTACAGTTTCCCCTTCCTCCTCCCTGGGCAGAGCTCCTTACTATTTTCCGTGTGGCGCTGTCCAAATCTCTTGTGGCCCAAATAGACTTTAATTAAAGTTTTCAAATGCCTCCGTTTATCTTTGGGAGTCCTCACCGTAGAGAGCTAATGCAGAGGAGGGTTAAAGGCTAAACACTATTTTTTTATATGTGTCCTTGGCTTTTTCCCCAAGTTTGCATCTAACAAAACTGCATGTAACTTTATTTTCATTAAATGAACATAGGAAATGTGTGGGGAAATCTTTTTAGAGACCCTTTTACAAAAGATGCTTAGTGATTTACTGCGCCTATTACAGGACCAGGAATTGTGCAAGTGATCTGTAGGCATCATCTTACAACCCCAAAGGGTGGATATTATTTTACAAATGAGGACAAGGAAGTAGGAATTATTACCTCTGTTTTGCACATGAGTGAACTGAGGCTCCAAGAACTTAGGTCATTAATGATGACAATAGTAATGGGTAATATTTATTAAGTATTTAATATTTATCAGGCACTCTTCTGTTTATATGCATTAAATAGATACATCAATGTGTGCGTGTGTGCCTGGCACATACTAAATCCCAAAAGTATTCATGACTGTTAATACTATTGAGCTTTTTGCTCAATCTTCCCAACAACCCTGTGAGGCAGGTCCTCTTAGTGTCCCCATTTGACAGGTGAGGAAAACCATTCTCCAAGAGGTTAGACAGATGGCCAGAGGTCACACAGTTCCAAACCCAGGGAACCTGGCTCCAGGGCCCAGATCTCAGCGACTACAACGTTCAGCTCAGAACTCGAACCCATGTCTGTCTGACTCCAGGGCTTATCCAAGCTCGATAATTTGTGAGGGCCCTAATCCATTTCCTTGGAGATGGCTCGGTCAGCTAGTTTGCACTGGGGGTGGCTGAGTCCACAGGGGCCCCCGAGACCCACTGGAGTATCTGCCTGTTTCATTCTCATGCTGCAGGTGGCAACCCTGTGGCAGCCAGACAGACAGACAAGGCGAGCCAGGCCTTTAGGAGTCCATCGGCAATAACAGCCGTGGCATCAGGCTTTCGAGACAGAAATGCTGCTCTCAAAACCCAGTCATCTTAGTCACTAAAGTACACCTAATTTCCTCTCCAACTGGATGTGAACTCTCCCTCCCCCAAACCCTCAGAGCATTTAGCAGGCGCTCGTAGGTGGTGTTTCTCACATTCTGACTTCCATTACCGTTATTTGAGAACTACTCCTCGTACCCCTTCCAGAGAGAGCTTCTTGAGAACTGCCTGCTTAAGAGCTGGACTTGATGGCTGTGTAAGAGACACCTCCCGAAACCAGTGGCTTTAACAAGGCGGGCGTTTCTCCCTCACACAGTGCAGTTGCAGAGTACGGGCAGGAGGGAGGCCTCACTCCATGTCATTGCACAGGGACCCTGGCGCTTTCCATCTGTGCCTCTGCCACTCCAAAGGGCTGCCCTATCTACAAAGGTTCAGCAACCTGTCTGCTTCCCAGCCAAAAAGAGAGGGGACAAGCAGCAAGGGGCGGGGGCAGGGAGCGGCAAAACCTGCTTTTATTTATTTATTTTTTCCTTGGATCTTATATATAGGTTGTTGTGTTTTTTTGTCTTTCTTTATTTTTTTAATATTACATTCAAAAAATATGAGGTCCCCATATACCCCCCACTTCCCTCACCCCACTCCTCCCCCCATAGCAACAATCTCCTCCATCATCATGAGACATTCATTGCACTTGGTGAATACATCTCTGAGCACCGCTGCACCTCATGGTCAATGGTCCACACCAGAGCCTTTTAAAAGCAGAACCAAGTTAAAAGTTCTTTTACTATCAGAGAAAGGAGAACAGATGGTGAAAGATAATTAGCCTTTTCAAGTGACTATGTCTTATAAATACATTAAAAAGGATGTTACGTGCAGGCAGACAATACAAGACGTCACCACCCGCCAGATACTGAGCTTGTCATTAGGAATCTAATCAAGGCCATCACAAATAATGGCCTTGTTTGAATAAAGAAATGAGTCCTTTTCACGAAATAGTCATCTAGAGGTAAGGCCGGGAAAATTTCATGAGGGCAAATAATTTAAAATATGGACACGAGTAATTCCTTCCCATGCGGTTATAGGTAAAAACAGTCATATTTAAAGCAGAATTTTCTGTACCTTGGTGAAAACTATGGAAAATCAATTATAAAGAAAGCAAACAAAAACCCCTGATTTATTGAGCTATACTCCCACTAGTAAAATAGATTACAAAATCCTAGTCCTGAGTTTTTACTTTAATGATATTTTCTGTATTTTACTCAGAAACACATTTTCACTTTTTCCCTCTAAAAAACAAAACAAAAATTTGTCACTGCATTTAGATAAATATACAGATCTAAACTTGAATTCTTTCTGTGTCTTCTATAAATTCAAGGGATTTATTCTGGAAGAGGAGCCAGAAGGCCAACTCCAATTTATTATTATTTCTAAATTATATATAAACCACCACATAAAACCTTTAATAATAATGTCAGTTGAGCTGCCACTGGAATGCATTGTTTTCAGCTCTAGGCACAGGAACTCGGCTTTTCTCATTTTCCAAATTCCATTAAGATTTGTTTCCACCGTATTCCAATCACCCCCTCCACTTCTCCCACCATAAAGAGGTCCCACAAGTAATTTGCGCTTAGCATTTTAACTGGAATGCCAATAATAGTTTGAATAGAGATATTAAAGACTGAACTTTTAAAATTCAAATGATAGGAAATGGATTAAAGTTTTGTACTGAGGGAGGCCGATATGGCTCAAGCAATTGGGCTTCTGCCCACCCCATGGGAGGGCCTGAGTTTGGTTCCTAGGACTCCTAGTGAAGGCGAGCTGGTGTGGCCAGCAGGTGCAGCAAGCTGATGCAACAAGATGATGCAACAAAAGAAACAAAGAGGAAAAGCAATGAGAGACACAACAAACCAGGGAGCTGAGGTGGCTCACGTGATTGAGCACCTCTCTTCCACATGGGAGGGCTCAGATTTGGTTCCCAGGGCCTCCTAAAGAGAAGATGAGCAGACCCAGAGAGCACACAGCAAAGAGACATAGAGAGCAGACAGCAACCTCAAACAGTGAGAGGTGGGGGATAAATAAATACGATAAATCTTTAAAAGAAAAAAAGTTTAGTACTGAATTAAAATGACAATCAATCTTCACTACTTGAAGGAACAGATTCACAGATACTTGCAACAATGTTGAGGGCTTGACATACTAGACTGCCCTAACCCATTGGGAGCCACCAATTCTCTCCAAAGACACAATTCCCTCTGGTTGAGAACATCAGACCTCCCCAGGATGTGGGTGCACCTTCATACTCATTGTATGGGTCTCCACCCAATGATACAACACACTATGACAAAATGAGCACTTACATGCTCCCTAGAAAACTGCCCTTGTGCCAGATGCCCCCTCTTAATTACCTTAAACAAGTAATCCTTCCTTATTATATTTTCTAAAGAGTTTTCTCAACATTATAGTTTCAACCACATACCTGACATTCTCCCATATTCAATTGTGCCCCCCAGCCTTCCCCCCAATTCTTTGGGCCATCTGACCCATCCTCCCAACCCTAGCCCCCCCTAAGCCCTCAAAGCCCCACCCAAAGGTATTCCTATGCCTCCATCTTATCCCTTTCCTGTACAAATACTTACTCTAGCTTATTATAGATGTCACCCATGTATGCATCAGCTCGTAATCTTCCTCTCTCCCCCTTCCTTTAAGCCTATCATCCGGTCTCTAGCTCTCTGTGATAGCTTGGTTTGCTTATTTCATATCAGAGAGATCATATAGTATTTGTCCTTCAATGCCTGGCTTGCTTCACTCAACATAATGTCCTCAAGATTCATCCGTGTTATCCCATGTGTTTGTATTGTATTCCTTCTAATAGCTGAGTAGTATTCCATTGCATCTATATACCACCTCTAGAGTCCAGTACCGTGTCAATGGGCCCTACTTTTGGAATTTGTGTTCCCGAGTGTGATGGAGTTGGACTCAGATGTGACCTTTCTACACATGCATCTTCTGTCACTTTTACTGAACCTCTGGTTGGTGCTAGGTTTGGGGTATACTCAGGGGACTTGAATCTCTGGACGGCCCAAGTGCCAGCTGGGCCCTGAGCCTCAGTAGAGTTGCAACTCCTACTCTCTGGTTCTCTGTACTTACCCAGGTCAGCTAACAGGGAGGTGAAGATGGTCAACCAGGGAACCAAGAGTGCCTACAACTGCAAGCAGGAGAATTGCATCCATCATCTATGCAGGATCTAAGCCCCCTCACAATACAGAGGTGGAGTGGACATCACCATCCCAGGGTCCACAGGATAGAGGAATAAAATATGGATTAGAGTAGCTTACTAATATTCTACTGTAAAACTATTGTGACTAGTAATAGAAGAAATTGTAGCATTGATGTGGAAGAAGTGGCCAGGGAAGTTGCTGAATGCAGGGAGAGAGAGGAAGAGATGTGATGTAGGGACATTTTGGGGACTTGGTGTTGTCCTAAATGATATTGCAGGGACAGACATTTTATATCCTGCCATAACCCACTGAATGTACTGGGGGAGAGTGTAAACTACAATGTAAACTATTATCCATGTGTTGCAGCAGTGCTCCAAAATGTATTCATCAAATGCAATGAATGTGCCACAGTGATGAAGGGGGGGCGTGGTTATGGGAACCTCTTATATATATATTTTTCTCTTCCCTTCTCCCCCCCACCCCCCCCCCCCCCACTTTTGTCTGCTCTCTGTGTCTATTCGCTGTGTGTTCTTCTGTGTCCACTTTTATTCTCAGCAGCACCAGGAATCTGTGTCTCTTTTTCGGTTGCATTGTATTGCTGCACCAGCTCTCCTTGTGTGCATCGCAACTCCTGGGCAGGCTGCATTTTCTTTCGTTTGGGGTAGCTCTCCTTGCAGGGCTCACTGCTTGCACATGGGGCTCCCCTACGCCGGGGACACCCCTGCATGGCATGGCATTTGTTGTGCACATCAGCACTGTGCGTGGGCCACCTCACCACACAGGCCAGGAGGCCCTGAGTTTAAACCCTAGACCTCCCATATGGTAGGCAGAAGCTCTATCAGTTGAACCCCGTCCACTTCCCATTTTTTGTTTTGTTTTGTTTTTTGTTTTTTTCTAAAGACTTTTTTCTTATATTTTTAATGTAACAATTTTCGTGATCTATGTATCTTCAAAAAAATACAATTAAAAAAATGATGGGGTTGGGGAGTAGCGTATATGGGAACATCTTATGTTTTTTAATGCAACGTTTTATGTGATCTATTAACTTTAAAAAAGATAATTAAGAAATAAAATAATATTGTTTTAAAATGAAGTGTATTTAAGTAGAATAAAATTTTCAGAACTTGGATTTTATATTTCAAAGAGGCATAGATGAATCTTAGGAATTTGTATTTTCTTACCCCATGTTTTTATCTTGTGATGTTTTCTCCACATACATTGCACCTGAGAAACCAACCTATTATCTTCTTCCTCTCCTTGGCACATACACTGGACTTACACAGTACCTTACATAGTGTATTGTTCCTGGAAGAACAGCTGCTGTGCCCATTCTGACAGCTTTCTTCCCTCCAACTGCAGTTGGCTTAACTAATTGGAATAATCAATCCCTGGCACCAAATAAGACTTTCCCCCATCTAAGGCAGACAGCATTGTCCCTTAGAACAAATTTTGCAATTCTCATTTTATGTAACTGAATTGAATACATATTTATTCAGCTAGGATAGGTAAAGTACTTGGCAGTGTGTTTGGCACATAGTAAATAGTTACTATTTGTTTAGGACTTACTAAAATTATGGCACAATTCTAAATCCACTGAGGAATACTGCAACTTGTTCATTCATTAAAAATATTTATGGGTCATTAACTCTACATTAACTCATTCAACATATATTATGGAGCAACTGCTATGTGCAACGACTGACATACATTTGCAAAAGCAAACAGGATGTCACAGGCTAGTGGTAAAGGCAGACAACCAAATAATTGCACAAATGAAAGTAAAACTAATTATCAAATGTGATAGGTTTTGTAATCCTTACAAAGCCTGGGTCTATGCAGTTCAAATACCTAGGAGTATCACAGTCAAAGAATTACAATCCAGTAAGAAAAGTAATTTCAATACAGCTCAGCTTTTAGTCAAGGTTATGAAAAACAAGGAAAGACTGAAAAACCTGCACAGACCAGAGAAGACTGGAAGAGATATGACCACTAGATGCAACATGGTGCCCTGGATTAGATTCTGGAACAGAAAGATGATATTAATGGGGAGAAAGAAAAAAAAAAAAAAAAACTGGTGAAATCTAAATAAAGTCTGAATTTTGGTTAATGACGTACACAAGTCAGTTTCTTAGTTTTGACAAATGTGCTGTGGTAATGCAAGAGGCTAACATGGGAGGAACTGGATGAGGGGTATGTGGAAACTCTGTACCATACTTGCAAGTTTCTGTAAATCTAAAATTATTCCAAAATAAAAAGTTCATTTTTAAAAATAGCTCATATCCTTAACTTGAATTCCTTAAAACTCATAATGGCCTCTAAATAAAAATCCATATTAACACTGATAAAAGCATCCATTAGTGATTTAACTCATGTATTAGTTATCTATTGCTGCATAACAAACCAACCCACAATTTGGCCGCTTAAAACCACAATTCTTTATTATCTCACACAGTTTCTGGGAGTGGCTTAGTTGGATGCTCCAGGCCCAAGGTCTCTCAAGAGGTTGCAGTCAAGATGCGGGCTAGGACCACAGCCACCTTGAGACTACACTGGCCTGGAGAATCCAAGTCCAAGCCCACTCACCTGGTGGGGCTGCTCACAAACCTATCAGCTGACTTCCCCCCAGGCAAGCGATCCAAGGAAGCAAAAATGAACATCCAAGACAGAAGCCACAGCCCTTTTTATAACCAAATCTCCGAAGTGACATACTATCACTTCTGCCATATTCTATCCATTAGAAGCAGCATACTCAATCTAGTCTGCTTACAGGGGAGAGGAATTAAAGCTCCACCTCTTGAAAGGAGCAATATCCAAGAATTTGTGGGCATATTTTTAAAACTAGCACAGCACATTTCTACCCCCTCCAAGATCCCCCCTCTGTGGTGAAGTTCATGCATCATAAGAATGTAAAATATTAATAACAGGGACTCTGGACACAGAGTATATGGGAATTCTCCATACTATCTTCTCAAATTTTTCTGCAACTCTAAAACTGTTCTAAAAGATAAAGTCTATTAGAAGAAGAAGGAATGAGGAGGATAAAAAAAAGAAGGAAGAGGGGAAGGAGAAGAAGACAGATCTACTACCCAGGGGAAAAACATGCTTCTACCCTCCAAGAAGGAGATTTAAAAATTCTTCTCTGGCTAACCTAAGAGAAAAGACATAAAGTTACTGACCTAGGAGAGGGGGGATTTCCCAATGCAACAACCCAACCTGTGGTCAGCTCACATTGAATAAATCTCAGTCCTGTGTACCAGGTGATTTTAGAGTTTCAGTATTAAAATTAAGTACCAGATACTTGAGGAAAACCCTTAACATGAAAGAGACCAAAAACAACAAAATGCAATTTAGAAGAAAAAGACACTGCAAGACAAAAAGAAGCTTCGAATTTTTATTTAATGTTCTCAGAGTAAAAAGAGAATATATTGCCTTCATAAAACAAGAATAGGATGCTATAAAAATAAACAATAAGAGATTTTTTTTAAAGTCTCTTGGAAATTAAAAATTTTAGCAGCTAAAATAAAAAATTTAGAGAAAGACTAAAAGACCAAGGGATGCAATACATTAGAGAAATAATAAAAATAGGAGACCAGTCATGGAGATCCTACATCCAAATAACAGGGTTGCCAGAAAGAGAATAAAGAAAAACCAGAGGGATGAAAATAAACTTACTTATATTTCAAGCACATTTTCCAGAATTTAAAGAATGAGACTACAGAATGAAAGAACCAACTGACAGTGAATAAAAATAGACCCATGACTAGACACATACTCATGAAATTTTGGAACTTGGGTGACATGGTTTGGCCAAACAGTAATTCCATCCCTCTGCTAGCTACTGGCTTAGGATTGGGCAAGCAGCACAATTCCAGCAGGAGACACAAAGGGAAGTGTGCTTGGGCCTTCTGGAAAAGGTTTCTTTTTTTTTTTTTTCCCTTTTTAACATTAACATTCACTCTTTGTATTGTACAGTTCTATGTTGTTGTTTTTGTTTTAAACTATTCTGGTAACATATGGGAAATTTTTCTCATATAAGTCAAATAGCTTCAGGAGAAGAGAATCCCCCTCTCTCTGTTTCTGAAAGTTTGAACTACCTCAGCCATCCTTGACCACAAAAGGTGACAGCCTAAGAGGACAAGCCAATGCTGAGGACAGCAGGGCAGAAAGATCATGAGCCCGTGAGCACAGGATGTCCCTGAGTCACTGGAGTGGCCAGCTGTGAACCCTTCCTGCTGCAGGACTTCTTATATTTTGGGCACTAATACATGTCCTCATTGTTTAAGGAACTTCTGTTGGGTTTTCGATTTCTCTCAGCATATAGTATTTGAATTGATACCCCAGGCATAAAAAGCAAGTAGCTCTCTCCCTTCAAGATTAGGGAGTCTTTCAAAGCCCATACCCCTCCCCAGGGAACAAAGTCGTGTGCCTTAATTACAATGTAAAGATGAAATGTTATTTTTCTACAATTCCAAATATGTAATAGTGCAAAGAAGGAGTGTATCATGCAAGTTTTGAAACTGTTGTGAAACTAAGCCATTTTTCTTTCCCACCCACAAAAGTGAAGTGTGTCACTTTCAGTTGAGTTCTCAGCCAAATTAGCTCTGGGCTTTTAGGACAAAGGGCCTTCTCTAGAAGGCAGCATGGTAAGAGAGGGCAATGCAGCAAAGGGCTTTGTGCAGGACATGGCAGAGAAGAGATTCTGCATTTACAGGAAGAAAATAAAAAGGAAAGGAGAGGTTTCCATTAAATGAATAAAGGATGGGGATAAACAATCATGAAGAATGATAACTGGTGACAATTAATTAATGATTGATGGTGAATAAATGAATGCAAGAATGATGAACCAAAATCTATGCATTGGTGGGCACGGCTGAGTATGAGTTTGTGTGACCCCACCCATGAATAGCTCAGACCCTGGGGCCAAGACAGGTGGCTTTTGGCAGGATGTCCAGTCCCTTTCTGCTGGTCCTGGACCCTAGGAGCCAGCACGTGCTTGCTCCTTGCTACACCCATGGCATGAATAAATTGCCAAATAAATAAAAAGAAGAACAATGGCATTTATTGAGTCCTCATAATGTGTTTCAGGCCCTCCACATTTATTCTCTGCAGTTACTACCTTATTTATAAAGGGACTATTGTCATGCTCATTTGATAAAGGAACTATTATTATCTTCATTTTACTTTTATGGACAGAGAAATTAAGGCTTCCAGAGATTAAGAAATATGTTCACGGTCACAATCAGTGAGTGGAAGAGCTAGGTCTTAAACCTGACTCCAAATCCCAAGTCCCTAACTCAGCTCATGGTCCACACTGAAGGACTAACAGGTCCAAGGGCCTGAGGGATGGTTCACACCTGTGGCTCCTGTGATGTCATGATAATTCAAACATCAGGTCCCTCCAATTAGTTGATTTCACTTTTCTGGATCCTCTGCAAGTCTAATTTGTATATTTATTCATACCAGACAATACTCCTAGATCATAAAGCCTTGAATAATGATGGCTTAGAAGTCAGAGTAACAGTAATTATCAGTTCAACCTACAACTCACTTAAAATGTCATCTTCCAACAGCACAGTGCTTTAGAATGGCCCTTTCACTTTCAGGGCCGCTTATTTTCATGCCAGATACTCAGGTATTATCTCTCTGGCTGGTTAAAGCACAGAGTTGAAGAGGACAAGGTCATGAATTTGGATCTCCCAGGGAACGATTTACTTTAATAAGTTTCACTATCAGAGTTGGACTTGGCCCAGTGGTTAGGGCGTCCGTCTGCCACATGGGAGGTCCGCGGTTCAAACCCCGGACCTCCTCGACCCGTGTGGAGCTGGCCCATGCATAGTGCTGATGCGCGCAAGGGGTGCCCTGCCACTGAGGGGTGTCCCCCGCACAGGGGAGCCCCACATGCAAGGAGTGCGCCCCGTAAGGAGAGCCGCCCAGCGCGAAAGAAAGTGCAGCCTGCCCAGGAATGGCGCCACACACACGGAGAGCTGACACAACAAGATGACGCAACAAAATGAGACACAGATTCCCGTGCCGCTGACAACAACAGAAGTGGACAAAGAAGACACAGCAAATAGACACAGAGAACAGACAACTGGGGTCGGGGGGGGGAGAGAAATAAATAAATAAATCTTTGGAAAAAAAAAAAGAAACATAGATTCCCGTGCCGCTGACAACAACAGAAGCGGATAAAGAAGACAACGCAGCAAATAGACACAGAGAACAGACAACTGGGGCGGGGGTGGGGGAGTAAGGGGAGAGAAATAAATAAATAAATCTTAAAAAAAAAGTTTCACTATCATAATCTCCACCACTAACTTCAAGCAGTAACCTTTCAAATATGTGAAGTGTGATTCTAAAATAAGAGATGAGTTTTATTAAGTGATCAAAAAAATGAGAAGTGGTTGAATTAGAAGAAAAATAACCCTCAGAATAAAAATTTGAGAAAATCTATGTAACTACACTACAAAAATAGTGAACCCTATGTGTTCTAGTTTGCTAAGTTGCTAAAAGCAGATACCTTAAAATGCATGGACTTTAATTATGGGCATTTATTAGCTTACAAGCTTTATTCCTGAAGACTGGTTGTTGGCAATCCTGGACTCCTCTGTCAAATGGCAAAGGGCATGGCAATGTCTGCTGGTCTCTCTTCTCTTCCAGGTTTCTTTGCTTTTGCCTTCTTGCTTCTGTGGCTCCCTCTCTTCGAATTTCATGCTCTTATAAAGGACTCCAGAAAGAAGATTAAAACCCACCCTGAAGTTGGACTCAGATGTGATCCTTGTTCACAAGACTCTCCTATTACTTTTACCAGACCTGTGGTTGGCTCTGGGGTTTAGTGTATACTCAGGGGACCTGAATCTCTGGATTGTCCATGTGATAGCCAGGCCCTGAGCCTCAACAGACTTGCAATCCTACCCTTTCGTTTATTGGACTTACCCCAGCCAGCTAACAGGAAGGTGAAGAAGATCAACCACCACACCAGGGAGCCAAGAGTGCCTACAACTGCAAGCAGGAGAATTGCATCTACCATCCATGTGGAATCTAAGCCCCCTCTCGATATAGAGGTGGAGTGGACATCACCATCCCAGGGTCCACAGAATGGAGGAATAGAGTATGGATTAGAGTAGTATGGATTACTGATATTCTACTAAGGAACTATTGTGATTAGTGATGGAAGCAAATGTAGCATTGATGTGGAGAAAGTGGCCACAGTAGCTGCTGAGGGTAGGGAGTGAAAGAAGAGATGTGATGTGGGGGCATTTTCAGGACTTGGAATTGTCCGGGTGGTACTGTAGGGACAGTTACTGGACATTGTATGTCCTCCCATGGCCCACTGGGTGGACTGGGGGAGAGTGTAAACTATAATGTGGACCATTGACCATGTGGTACAGCAGTGCTCAAAGATGTATTCACCAAGTTCAATGAATGTCCCATGATGATGGAGGAGGTTGTTGTTATGGGAGGAGTGGGGTGAGGGGGGTGGGGGGGTATATGGGGACCTCATATTTTTTTAATGTAATATTAAAAAAAAAACAAATAAAGGCAAAAAAAAAAAAAAAAGAACCACAAAAAAAAAAAAACCCACCCTGAGTGAGGTAGGTCACATCTTAGGATCCTACTCACCAAAAGATTCTACTTAAAATGGGTCCACACCCACAGGAATGGATTAACTTTAAGAACATACTTTTCTGGGGTACATACAGCTTCAAACCATCACAATAAATTAAACCATGGACTATAGTTAATAGTACAATTACAAAAATGTTCTATCATCAATTGTAACAAATGTTCTACACCAATGCAAGGTATTAATAATAGGTTGGTATACGGGAATCCTGTATTATATGCATGATTGCTCTGTAAACACAACTTTCATAAGAAAAGTAAAAAAATACAGGAAAAAGAAAGAAAGAGAAATTAGAGATAATGACAATTAAATGCAATACATGATACTGGATGGGATCTAAGAGTGGAGGAGAAAAGGCTCAAAAGGACATTATTGGGACATGAGAAAAAACTGTAGTATAGAATGTAAGCTTTATATCAATGTTAAATTTCTTGAACTTGGTAACTATACTTAAGGTGAATACATAAATAAGTTACTTCATTCACAGGAAATACATATGGAAGTATCATGTGTTCAGGGAATATGATGTGTGCAATCTGCTCTCAAATGTTCAGAAAATAGATGCAAGATAGGTAATAAATAAAGACAGAATGATATGGCAAAGGTGGAAAAATGTTTAAACTGGTGAATCCAGGTATCTGGAGGATGGGGGTATAGTGAAGTTCTCTGTATGGGGTTTTATTATTTTTGCTATTGTCATGTAAGTTTGAAATTATTTCAAAATAAAAAGTTTTTTAAAAATTGCAGGGAACAGATGTGGTTCAAGCAGTTGAGGGTCTGCCTCCCACATAGGAGGTCCCAGGTTCAGTTTCCAGTGCCTTCTAGAGAGAAACCAAAACAAACAACAGGCAAATAAAAGAAAAAACCAACTCAAGGGAGCCAATGTGGCTCAGTGGTTGAGTGCCAGCCTCCCATGTACAAGGTCCCAGGTTCAATCCTAGTCCCAGGACTTAAAAACAAAACAAACAAAAAAAACAAAACTAACCTAGCTTTTTTTGGTTCACATTTGCCTGGTGTGACTTTTTTCATCTCTTTGTATTCACTTTGCCTGGGTCCTTGTTTAAGTGTGACTTGGTAAATTCTGTGTTCCTGGATCTCAGGGTTCACTCATATAGCCCATGAGAGAGTCTGTGTCTTTTGATAGTCATCTTTTGTAAAACTCCTGCTCCTCAAATGCCTCCTAATTGTCCCCTCTGAGTTCTCATTATTCCTTTTAGACTTTCCATTCCATGGCTAGTCTCTCTGGGAGAAAGCAAAGAACCTTGGCCCCACCTGAGCTTCTCCAGGTTAGTTGAGGGAGGCATCTACTTGGCTTTCTGAGCTCATGCATTTCCTGCCTGGGGAACTTTTGGGAGCGACAGATGTTCTAGTTAATGGAGGTGGGTACAAGTTCAGGCAATTGTATATTGATTGTGCTCATTTGTTTCTTGTTTGCTTGCCTTTTAATGAGCCACCATAGATTGTAAAGGATCTGAACAACCCATGTTCTGGACCCAGCCATACAAGTCAAGTTGCTATAGCACTGGGGAGGCCCTGCCTGCTACCACCTGGTCCACCCAGGGCAACATGAGGGCAAGAAAAGGGTGCCAGTAAAACCCATTCCAAATTCATCCTATCTTTCATTTCTGTGCCTGCCCAACTCCAGACCAAAGTTTCTCCTGAGCTGGACCCAACACTCCCCTTTCTTCAAGAGTTTAGGTCAGTCAATCTCCTTTACCTCCTTGGGCATCTCCAGGTTAGGAAAAGAAGAAGCTCTTGTCCTCCTTGACCAGAAGATAAAAATTTTTTTTAAGATTTGTTTTATTTTTTATTTATTTCTCCCCAACCCCTCATTGTTTGCACTTGCTGTGTCTTTGGGAGGCACTAGGAATTGAACCTGGGACCTCTGATGTGGGAGAGAGGCACCTAATTGCTTAAGCCACCTCCATTCCCTACTTTGTTGTGTCTCTCATTGTTTTTTCTTCTGGTGTCTCTTGTTGCATCATCTTGTTGTGTCAGCTTTTAACACCTGCCTGTCATGTCAGCTCGCTGTCTTGCTTGTTTTTTTTCCTTAAGGAGGCACTGGGAAACTCTGCTCCCGGCTTTTTGTTGTTATGTCTTTCATCATGTTTTCCTTCTTGTGTCTCTTGTTGCATCATCTTGTTGTGTCAGCTTGCCGCACCTGCCCATCACGCCAACTCACTGTCTTCTTTAGGAGGCACCAGGAAACAAACCACGGACTTCCCATGTAGTAGGCAGGAGCTCAGTCACCTGAGCCACATTCACTTGCCTAGATAAATTCTTAATAGTCTGTCACAGAGATTTATTTTTCTTGCAGAAAACAGCAACGGTTTGTTGCTTATAAATTAATTTAGATTTTTGAGTCTCTCCTATGGTCAGACTGCTGGAAAAATATTAGCTCTATCTTTATTGTCAATAGGTGATATATTACATAGCTCAAAAATTTAAATATATAAGTTATACTGTGGAAATCACCCTCCCACTCCAATATAGAACCAGTGATATCGGTTTCTTATGTATCTTTCCAGAATTTCATTATACATGTACTAGCAAGTTTAAGAACATATCATAGGCGGCGGACTTGGCCCAGTGGTTAGGGTGTCCATCTACCACATGGGAGGTCCGCGGTTCAAACCTCGGGCCTCCTTGACCCGTGTGGAGCTGGCCCATGTGCAGTGCTGATGCGCGCAAGGAGTACCGGGCCACGCAGGGGTGTCCCCTACGTAGGGGAGCTCCACATGCAAGGGGTGCGCCCCGTAAGGAGAGCCACCCAGCATGAAAGAAAGTGCAGCCTGCCCAGGAATAGTGCCACACACACGGAGAGCTGACACAGCAAGATGGTTCAACAAAAAGAAACACAGATTCCCGGGCCGCTGACAACAGAAGCGGACAAAGAGGAACACACAGCAAATAGGCACAGAGAACAGACAACGGGGGTGCAGGGGGAGAGAAATAAATAAATAAATAAATCTTAAAAAAAAAAAAGAATGTATCATGTGGATGTGTGCACACACATACATACAAATTCTTATTTGCACATTTTTTCCACAAAGGATAGCATGCTATAGAATCTGTTCAGTGTTTTGCCTGTGTTATTTCACTTAAAACAGGGAGATGTTTCTCTACAAAGTGGTGGATAGTTCTTTCTTTTTTACAACTATACAGTACCCTATGGTGTGGAGTCCTGTAATTCTGTAATTTATCTAACCGTCTCCCACTGTTAGATAGTGAGGTTGTTTACAGTCTGCTGCCGTTACAAGCAACGCTGCACTGAATAACACAGGGCGTTGAAACAACGGGGCGCTATAAGAGGGAAAATGTGAAAACCAGCCCGGGCATTTCATTATGTCAGAACTTCCCAGTAATTTCTTTCCTCTGCTGCTATTTCTTCCTGCTGCATTTTTATTTTCTGGATGCCAAATGTTGATGGCTTTATTGCAGTTTGCACATTGTTAAGGGTCATTTTAGCAGTTGGAATTGCACAATAAATTTGTGAAAGTCCCACCAATCTCCACTTCCGTTCAGGGTCTGCTGCAGCCCCAAGTGCTGAGACAGCAGGCGGGCGGGCGGGCGCTTGGCGAGCTGCGCACGCAGTGGTACAGTCCGGTGCAGCCCCTCCTGCTGTGCTGCAGCGTCCGAAGCTGAGGGTGTGCTGGTCAAGCCGTTCCTCCCCGAGCTGCCCTTCGCTGTAAAGACACGCAGGCATTTTTTCGTCAATGCTTTATAGCTCTCAGAAAATAAAAACAATAAAAATAAAAAGCCCACTTCTCCTTAGTCAGTGAAGGGGATTGTACAGAAAAGGTTTCATTGTGAGGAAGGTAGGAAGGTAGTAAGATTGCGAGGTAATAATAAGTAAGCAGCAAGCCCCACTGGGCTAGACACTAAGCCACATGCCTCCACGAATCTCGTTCGTCCTTATTAAAGTTCTGCAAAGTTCGCAGTATCTGCAGTTTACAGATAGGAAAACCGATGTTCAGCAAATCCAAGGAAAACACATGAAAAAACTATAAGCACAAATAAGAGGAATAGGGAGGATGGGTGTGAAAGAAATGCAAAATGCTTTGCCATGTACTAACAATAACCACTTTGAAATTATTTTTTAAAAATCCCACTCGCAGGAACAACCAAAACTACAAAATAGGGGAAAGAGGCTATGAAATTTGCTGGAAAAAAACATATAAATAAGAGGGATTGGGGCCAGAAAGTGAGAAAATTCACGTTTTGCCCGTTTTGCTTCTCTATAGTTTGAATTTTTGTGACAACTACCTTTTTTTTTCCATGTGTGATTTAGAGAGAATAAATTTGTGGATTAATGATCACCCCTCTGACTTACACATTTACGTAAATTTTCACAATAAAGAAAACTTGTGACAAATAATATTGCTTAGGAACAATTCCCTATGAAATTCCAGAATGAATTCCCATTTGCATGGTATATCTATACTAATCACCTTTTTTTCAAAAAGCCACAGCTAAATAACTGTTTTGCCAAACTGCCATAATTCACTATTGCTAACACGTAATTTTGAAAAGTGATCTGTATGCCTTTCGATTTTAACACTTATTAGTCTCCTAAAAGAAACAAAGAAAAGGAGAAGCAGTGCTTAAGAGAATTGTGAAGTGCAAGCAGCAGCAGAGAAACCAGGAAAAAGGAGTGTCTCCGTTTGCCAGGGCTGCTAGAAAAAAGGAAAAACCGGGTGCTTAAAAACAGCAGAAACGGACTATCTGGCAGCTCTGGAGGTCAGAAGGTCACATCGAAGTGCTTCCTCTGAAGTCTGTGGGCTTCTGGCAGTGACGAGCTGGGAGTCCACGGGCTTCTTTGGCCTGTGGCCTTACTCAGCCTCTGCCTTGTCACACTGCAGTCCCCTCTCCATGCCTCTGCCTTTCCTCTCCTTGTAGGACACCAGGCATATTGGATTAGGGCCCACCCTAATCCAGCTGGACTCACCTACCTAATAATATCTTTATTTATATATATGTTTTTTCAATTTCAGAGTTTTATTGTATTGCACTAAAGGAAGAGCAGGACAGCTATACAATGTTCTCTCTCATTCTGTTTTGAATATCTAAGGTACTTGCAAATTCTTCAGAATACTTTTACCACTAGATTAGAACAGTAAGTATAATAAATATTAATTATTATACAGTAAGTATAATAATTATTATACTTTCTTAATAAGTAATGTCTTACAAATAAAAACACATTTAAAATAGCTTTAAATGCCTTCTTCACAAGTAATTCAGTATATATTTTTATATCACATTCACTTATGCTTAAGATTTAAAGCAAGTATGTTACTCTGATGGAAATAACAAGAAATCTCTGGTTCATGCAACATACAGGAATAATATTCAAGTCAAGGGGGGGAAATTCCACTCTTATTTTTGTAAATGTATCCACATATAATCATCTACTTGATAGACAAGGAAACTCATTACATTTCCCATACGTCAGATATACATTTTCAGTTCATCAGAAGCACCTGATATCTACTGATTTATAAGTAGGTGGCATTTCAATAAAACCAAAATGAGCCCTACAAGTTCCTATAACAAAAGTGTCCAATGAACTAAGGACAGTCAGTAAGTAACGCAGACATTCAGAGGACTATGGCTGTTCCTGAAGGAGTGGGAGTTCAAACCTGTCAACACCAGAGGTGATCATTTTATATTAATTTATATGTAATTCCATTTAAATTCTTCATCTGAATATAACATATGAAAACAGTCTTTCCACAACCAAAAAATGTGGAAACATTTAAAAATAAGGAGTCATTTTTTAAAGTAACTGATCAGATTCCATAGGCTACTCTTGGAAACAGGATCTTGATGAATAGACTCCCTCCATTTGGTGGCTTATGCATGCACTTTACTGGGCCAATTCTTCTTATGTTGTTCTCAGAACTCACCAAAGCATAGATCACACCATACAGGTAGTAAAAAAAGAAATGCTAGGGGAAGCGGATTTGGCTCAATGGATAGAGCATCTGCCTACCACATGGGAGGTCCAGGGTTCGAACCCAGGGCCTCCTGACCCATGTGGAGCTGGCCCAAGTGCAGTGCTGATGCGCGCAAGGAGTGCTATGCCATGCAGGGGTGTCCCCCACATAGGGGAGCCCCATGTGCAAGGAGTGCACCCCATGCAAAAAAATTGCAGCCTGTCCAGGAGTGGTGCCACACACACGGAGAGCTGATGCAGCAAGATGACGCAACAAAAAGAAACACAGATTCCCAGTGCTGCTGACAAGAATACAAGTGGACACAGAAGCACACACAGGAAATGGACACAGAGAGCAGACAACCGCGGGGGGGCGGGGGCGGGGAACAGGGGAGAGAAATAAATTTAAAAATCTTTTTAAAAAAATGCTAGGAGATAAAAAGCTAATTTGCAGGATCCTTCTTTCTGACAATATGCTAGAATATCTGCATTCATGACGGTTGTAGAGTCATAGAGTCCTGGTCCACTCATCACTGGTCTACTCACATATCTCCAAATATGATATGCCAAGAGGGGCACATTGAGACCCAGCATGAGCCATTCTACTGCACAAAGAAACATGCCCAGAAGAAAGCAAGGATGAGGTACTCTGGAAGTACAAGAGGGTGCAGGGTATTACACTGGTCTATAGGATTCTTGTAATCAGTCTTCAGTTCATCAAATGCTGTAATGTGCAGATGAGGAAAAAGATAAGCGTGGCGGTGAGTAGCAGCGCCAGCATAGAGCAGAAGCCACGAATGTGAGCACCACGGCCAGGGAGGAGCAGCGCACAGTGCCGGTGGCAGCAGAGAAAAGCCTGACAATATATTTTTGTTAAAAATTTATTTACTTATTTGTATTTATTTCTCTCCCTTCCCTCCCCCGCCGCAGTTGTCTGCTCTCTGTGTCCATTTGCTGTGTGTTCTTCTGTGACCACTTCTATCCTTATCAGCGACACCAGGAATCTGTGTTTCTTTTTGTTGCGTCATCTTGCTGTGTCTGCTCTCTGTGCATGCGGCACCATTCCTGGGCAGGCTGCACTTTCTTTCGCATTGGGCGGCTCTCCTTACAGGGCGCGCTCCTTGCGCATGGGGCTCCCCTACGTGGGGGACACCCCTGCGTAGCATGGCACTCCTTGGGCGCATCAGCGCTGTGCATGGCCCAGCTGCACACGGGTCAAGGAGGCCTGGGGTTTGCACTGCAGACCTCCCATGTGGTAGGCAGATGCCCTATCCATTGGGCCAAGTCTGCTTCCCTTAATAATATCTTTAAAGACCCTCTTTCCAAACAGGACCACATTCAGGAGACTGGGGGTTGAGTCTTGAACATATGTTTTTTGGAGACACAATTCAATCAATATTAGGAGGAGTATTATTTCTATAAGTACAAGAAATGAGGGGGAAAGGCTTAGGGCCCAAAGTCACTGAACTGTGGCTTCTGACTGTCAATAGACACATGAGTTACCAAGCCACATCTCCTGTCTGTGTTCTTCATATTGAATCCAACATACATTGATCCTCATACATTCTCTCACTCACACAGTCCCTATGGTCACGTGACCACAAAAATAGAGTGGCCAGCATGTTGGTAACACGCTGAAGTGGTAGTATGCAGCGGCTCATAGCTTCAGTGTGGTCCAGTGGTGATGCTTTCCAAAAGTTCCATTTCCATTTCTCTGTGTCTTTACACATGCCCAGGAAATAGGTACAGACTTCCAGCCCTCCTATATCTTCCTAGTTCATGATGTCCAGTGGGGAGTGGGGATGATAACTGGCAAGCTTAAGATATGGTTAATCTCTGAATGAGGGTCTTGAATCAATGAACGGTCAGTCAGTAAGGTCTACAAACCCTGATGTTTCCAGTATGTTTCCTCCATCCAACTCCCAGCTGGCTGTCCCTTGTTTTGAGGGAATTGAATTCTCTCTCTTCCCTGCTATACTGGCCCCTGAATAAAGTCACATTGTCTGGTGCAGCTTTTCTTTGGCACAACCAAATAGCTGTCCTTGCCTTCTCCCTCAAATTAATGGAACCCTAACAAGTATCTTTTAGTTAAAAACAAGCAAACAAACAAACCAAACTGTTGGCTAAAAGTGAGGTTTAAGCTGTCCTGAGGGAGGATTTGAAAGCAAATCAATCTGATTCTAAAAGTCATTCGTTTAGGCTCCACCCCCTCTAGCATCACCTCTAGGTTGTCCGCTGGGTGGTGGCATGTTTTGTGTTGTGAGGGTAGATGTATTGGAAGGACATTTTTGGATTACTAAATCAAAAGGAAAAGATTGGATTGGATTGCATCTTCCAGTGTGACACTACTGACTTTGGTTTTTGTTTGTTTGTTTTTACAAGTTTTTTTGTTTTGTTTGTTTTTTTGAAGAGGGTCATAAAATGAAAACACAAAATCTCAAGTTCCTGGGAGGGTTCTGTGTTCTACAGGAAGGCAGGGTTGGGACCCCAACAGGAGAAATGTTGTTCTGAGTGTTCTCTGGGCCAGTGACATCAGGAGGCAGGGCTGGGAAGGGTACACTACACTGTGTTCTACGTGAGGGGAGCCCTGGACAGGTCAGTGTGGAGCTACTGCCCTCGGCTCAGTGTCCTGTCCACGGTCCCCGCAGCTTGCTCCCTCTCACTGCCCCAAGCACTGGCCTGCCCAGCCCTCTGCTTGGGCGTCACACACTGTCCACCTTCGGCCCTGGGCAGACCTCTGCTTCCCCCCTGCTTCCCTCCTGCACTGAGCCTGCAGCTTTAGACCTAATGTGACAGGCCAGACTCCAGGGCCTCGGGCCCCCACTTTCTTGAGAGGATTTTAGGCAGTTCTGTGAGGGTGCTGGGGAAGGGGGCATCACTAGCCTCTCTGGGTGAGCACAATTTCCTTGCAAGAATCCCTCTGATTTCCTCAGCACCGTCAGATTCCTCAGCTCCTCACAGGGCTACACCCAGTTGTGCTCTCTCCTGCTCTCAGCTGTTCTGTTCTCTCTTCCTGCTCTGATTTGTCACTCACATCTTTTGTATATATTATTTATTGTATGCTTAGCAAATACTGTGACATTGTAACAAACATTTGCCAAGCACTCTTGCATACTTGGTGTTAATTGGCCCTCACAGAAACCTTCTAAGTAGACGTGTTGCTTCTTACCCAGGTGGGCCATCTAGACAACGGTAGTGACAGTATCTCGAACATACTGAGCGCCAACTGTGTGCCAGGCAATGTGTTAAGAAGCACTTTTTTTTTTTAAGATTTATTTATTTATCTCCCCTGTCCCCCACTCCCCAACCCACCCCTTCCCACCCTCCTGTTGTCTGCTTTCTGAGTCCATTTGCTGTGTGTTCTTCTGTGTCTGCTTGTATTCTCTTTAGGCGACTCTGGAACAGATCCTGGGACCTTCTGCAGTGGGAGAGAGGCGATTATTCTCTTGCGCCACAACAGCTCCCTGATCTGCTGTGTCTCTTATTATCTCTCTTCTGTGTCTCTTTCTGTTGCATCATCTTGCTGCACCAGCTCTCCCCATGGGTCAGCACTACACGCAGGCCAGCACTCCCTGTGGGCCAGCTTGCCACATGGGCTAGCTTGTCTTCACCAGGAGGCCCTGGGCATTGAATGCTGGACCTCATATATGGTAGGCAGGAGCCCAATTGCTTGAGCCACATCTGCTTCCCAAGAAGCACTCTATGTACGTTATCTCTTTTAATCCTCAAACAACCCTCTGAGGTTATTGTTCCCATTTATAAATGAGGGCACTGATGCTCAGAGATGTTAAAAAAAACTTTCCTAAGTCACACAGCTAGTAAGTGGTAGAGCCAGGATTCAAAGTCTGGTCTATAGACTTCAAAGCTCTTTCTGTTACACCATGGTTCAGGGAGACATGGTGAGAGTAATTAGGAGTGTCAATTTCACAGTGAAAGGAGAGAGAAAAAAATGATGAAAAGCAAAAATGAATTCCTAAAGCACATGAATCCTGGTAAACAACCCAACATGCCTCCCTGGAACCCGAGGAAGTCGAGGTAATAAAACCGATGACCATAATGGCACCAGGCCCCAGGGGCTTCGTGTATGATTTTTCCTACTAGATGCATGACCTTCAGGAAGATTCCTAACTCCTCTTACTCCGGTTTGTCACCTGTAAAACGAGACAACGCCTGTGTCACAGCGCCGGTAGGAAAAGTAAATGAGATGATGCATGACAAGCATTCACTACTGGGGGGGAGGGCCAGTGATTATTCCCGTTGCCATGATTCCGAGGCCCCTTTCTAGCAGTGAGATGGCCTTCCCAGGACCATCCTACCCGCCCGCTGGCCAGCAGCCTCTGCCCCACAGCCTGACCAGGTCTGAGGACACACCCACCCCTGTATCAATCTCCAGCAAAGGGGCAAGTGCCAGACTGAATGTGACTAATCGTTTCAGATGGAAGAACACAATCCCAAACAAGGGAAAAAAATTTAAAATAAATTCCTTTTCATTTTTTTTTAACTTGAGCCTCTTCAAAAATATTCAAAGGAATCCAGCTGGTAACCTCTAGCAATATTTCTCATATGGTTTTTTCTCATCTCCCTCATTTCTTGGGACCCCCCAGCAGCCCACTCCTCCAATGCTCCTCTCCACTCCCAGAAGATGGGGGTTTTTTCCCTGCAGCCTTTATTTATTTATTTATTTATTTTTTTTTTATTTTGAGGTACCAGGACCAGGGATTGAACCTGGGACCTCATATGTGGGAAGATGGTGCTCAACCACTGAGCCACATCAGCTCCCCTGAGTTGGTTTTTTCATATGTTTGCTTGTTGTTTTAGTTTGTTTTTAGGAGGCACCGGGAAATGAACCCAGGACCTCCATGTGGGGAGGAGGCACTCACTCAGCTGCTTGAGCCACATCCACTCCTCCCTGCAGCCTTTTACTGTGTGGGTTGATTTACCCCAGTCTGGTGAAAGCTTTTCTTTCCTTCTCTCTGTTCTTTCTCTGCTCAACCTTGGAATTGTCCTTGACTCCTTCTCTCCCACCCCAAACTCAATCTATCAGGCAATCTTTTTGCTTCTACCTTTAAGCTAGATCAGGGGTTGGTTCTTAGCCTTTTTTCCCCATGGACCCCTTTGCCAGTCAGGTGAAAACCATGGACCCCTTCTCAGAATGTAGCAGCAGATAGTTTTATGACACTCAACTAGCATCAGGTCTAACAGCTACCGTAACTTTGAAGTATGGATGAGCATAAGTGATAGGCAACAATTGTAATGTGACATGAAATGAATACTACTGTAATTTATTGCAGACATAAGTGAAGGAAATGCTAGATTTCACTTAGAGGTCAGAGATAGTAAAGATAATAAGCTAATTCTTTTTTCAGTTCAAGGACCCAGACCCACTGAAATCTTTCTGTGGACCTTTGGTTAAGAGCTCCTGAGCTAGATCCAGAATCAACCACTTCTCATTACTTGCTGCACCAGTGGTCCAGGTGGCCATCATCTCTCATCTGGGCTCTCTGTCTGCTTTGTTAACTGCTGCATCCTTACTACAGAAGTCTACCTTATAAGCCGTGATTGCCACCAATTTCAGTGCTCGAATTTACATTTGTATTACAATTATATTGCTGATAAGTGGGGGAGGGGGGAAAGAATAAATGATGCCCTCATCCCAAAATAAAGGTCTAGTTAAATCAGAGTCTATTGTATGAATTAAATTTCCACAATGACTCGGACAGAGAAATGGGGAGAGAATATAGCACCCCATAGCCCAGAATCTGCCAGAGCAAACAGGGCCAGAGTCACTCAGAGCACAGATATTTTGTTTCAAAGAACATTGCCCCTCACGTTAATAATTTTTATTTGTTTACACCAAGCTTCATGTTCAAATATGTTTCAGTAAAATAATAAAAGCAATTTGAGCTTGAGTCATGACTGGAGTGTCTACAAAATACCTTTTCATAAATTACTCAAATATGAGAAACAGGCTTTTATTGAATACCTGGGGTTTTGCCTGTATTTGGAGAGTTGAACCAAAAAAAATCCATTCGTTCAATATTTATTGAGCAACCACAGTATTCTAGTCAGCAGGAGGCACATATATTAAGCCCAAGTACCCACCATAAGCTCTGCCATACCTACTCGGCTGTGCCACTCCCCTTCCTGGGTGAGCTCTGGAATCTAAACGGGTCAGGCTTTTCATTGCCTCCTAAAAATGTGATGCTCATCATTGCCATGGCCACAGCCTGGCTTCAGCCCTCCCTCCCCATGCCTGGCCTATTGTTGCGAGGATTAGATGATATCACACATGGGAGTGGTTTATTTCAGTGCCTGGTACATGGTGAGTGCTTCATGAAAGACAGCCCACCCATGTCTTTTATTTCTTCTGAATGTTCCGCGATGCTAATGCAAGGAAAGCCAAATACCCAGCAGGTTGATGTTAATGGTGGCGGGGGTTTAGTCTTTTATATTAAGTGAAATTCTTTTATTTTCTAATTCTTCTGCAATGTAGTTATATTACAATTCCAGTTTAAAATGTATACACATGTATTTACCTAAGGAGAAGAAGGAATACAATGAGAGACCATTAGATTGAAATATCTAGTGTGTAGGTATGTATATAATTATATAAAATACATGAGTTTATGAGTATACGAAAAAAGGCTGGATGGAAATTAACCAAGAATTAACAGGGAAGCGGACTTGGCCCAGTGGTTACGGCATCTGTCTACCACATGGGAGGTCCGCGGTTCAAACCCCGAGCCTCCTTAACCCTTGTGGAGCTGGCCCTGCCATGCAGGGGTGTCCCCCGCGTAGGGGAGCCCCATGCACAAGGAGTGCATCCTATAAGGAGAGCACCCAGCATGAAAGAAAGTGTAGCCTGCCCAGGAATGCTGCTGCACAGACGGAGAGCTGGCACAACAAGATGACGCAACAAAAAGAAACACAGATTCCCATGCCACTGACAACAACAGAAGCGGACAAAGAAGATGCAGCAAATAGACACAGAGCAGACAACCAGGGTTGGGGGGAAGGGGAGAGAAATTAAAAAAAAAAAAAAAGGAATTAACAGCAGTCAAGTTAACAGGCTGTTAAATCTGGAATATAAGATTAATTAATGGAAATCACTATTTTTAAATTTTCTGAATTAAAAAATGGAGTGTTTTAATATCTTTTTTTTTAAGGCAGAAATAGGAACCAATCTAAATTGGGTCAGAGTAGTAACTTTTACTATAAGAAGCAAAATCTTTTAACCAGTCCAGATGGTTTGTTTTATCCTATGAGGGTTTTATTTCTCTGGCTTTTGGAAATTTTTCAAACTTAATGTTCACTTCTTCCTTTGAAGGGTGAAGTCCACCAACTCTTGCACATACTTAAAGTGATTAATTTTTAAGCTCCCTCCTATGATATAAAATGTACACCATCTCCTCTCCTTTCATGTTCAGTTCCCACTGGACTGAATAAGACTCAGCTATTATTAAGGAAGAAAAATGTGGCTGCTTATTAGCCTGAAGAAGTGGGTCAAGGAGATTTAAAATTAAACCCATCCATTAGTTGTTTTCTATACATCAAGCACTTTACATCTCATAACAATCCTAAAAAGTAGCAACCATTCTAATTCCTAATGTACATTTGAGGACACTAAGCCTTGAGAGGAGCGGTAGATAGACCAAGACTGTGGAACCAGGACATGAGTAAACGTGTCTGTGTCCAGAGCCTGTTCTCTTGGCAACTACCTAGATCCCATGCATTGCCTCAGTGATATGACTTTGTGAAGAGCTGCTGGGGCACTCTGGCCATTGGCACTGAGTGTTTCCTCCCTGGGATTGCAGACAAAGATGAATCAAGGGGAGAATGTCAGCACTGGGTGCACAGAGATCTTACTAATGACCAAAGCCAGTACTTGGAAAATGTTCCCCAAAGAGAGATGTGATCAGTAAAAATTCTGAAGGCAAAATGTGGAGGCAGTTGTGGAAATTCAGGGCAAAATTGTTTTTACCATTTATGAGAAGGTCTGTTCAGTAGGAGACATTTTTGATAAGTAATGACTTAAGCAGTGCTTTAAAGTTACCCAGCATTTTACCATGATGCACTTTAGTGTGTGGTTTCTTTGTATTTATTCAACATAGTGTTTGTAATTCTTCTTGAAACTGTTCATCAGTTTGGAAATTCCTCATTAATTTTCTCTTCAAATATTGCTTCTGCCCTATTCTCTGTTCCCTTTGCCTTCCAGAACTCCAATTACATATATGTTAAATCTTATCATGCCTCATATGTCTCTTATACTCTGTGTTTTCTATCCTTTTCTTCAGCCTATTTCTTTTTTGCCTACCTTCCGATTCACTAATCCTCTCTTCAACTATGCCTGATCTGTTGTAAAACCCACTAATGAATTCTTATCTTCTGTTGTTATATTTTTCAGTTCTATAATTTCCATCCAGTTATTTTTGTACCTCCAGTTCTCTACTAGAATTCCCCAACTTGCCATCTAATTACTTGAAGATATCAATCATAGCTTTTTAAAGTCTGTAGTCTTGTAACTTCAGTGCTGACTATACCTTAGGTCTGCTTTAACCTTGTTTTTCTCTTTTAGTTTTCATTAATGTAGATTGGTTGGACATTGCATATGAAAAATATTTGGTTTTTTTCTTCTTGCATCAGTTCAGAAAGGGTAGAATGCCTTAATACAACCAAGGGTTAAGCTGATTTAAACCTGGGCTTCAGTCTTTCTGAGGGCTGCTCTATTTCTGGTTCATTCCTACCTGAAGGAAAAGGTTGTCATAAGCCCTTATCTGAAGGAAAAGGCCGTCATAAGTCCCAACTAGAGTACCTCCTCCTAGGTATGTCCAAGACCATAATTTCAGTCCCCTCTGTCCCATAAGAATGCTAGAAGCTCTACTCAGCTTCTTAGACTCTTGGGTGCCAATTTTTGTTTTGACAATTGCCTCAAAGTGACAAGTGGCACCAGATGTCAGGCTTACTTTGCTGAACTTCCCTTCTTTATGGAAATCTTGGCCCCACAAGCACTTAGTTCTGTGGTAGGTCTCTGCTACTTTCAGAAAGATTTTTTAAAAATATATTGCATTTTCTAGTTGCCTTTAGTGGGAGAGCTGGTGTACAATAAGCTATTCTACTACTACAAAAAGTGGAAATCTACTTCATGGTATTATAATTGAAAAATGTGATAAGTGAGATACAGAAAATTGGATGGGGGAAGAAACCAACAAGGAAACAGGTGTGTTCTGGGAGACAAGATTGCCTGGCAAGAGGAAGCATTGGCTGGACTACTCTAATCTTCTCCTTTCCCTCTCATATGCATAATTTGGATTTAACAGCTTTTATAGCAAAAAAAAATTATCTCAAAAATTATGGAATGTAAATTAGAAAATCTGAACAGATGTGTGAGAAACAATACCTACAGCGATTAATGGCATTTTCTAAAATTAAAGATTTGTTCATGGGCAAATATCATTTTAAAATAAGAATAAATAAACAAAACGCCACAGATACTGTAAAACATTGCAAACTGGCTATATGAATCAGGACAGGTAATAAAGTAAGACATTCATCTGAATGAAAACAAATAAACTTAATACACAGCATAAACAAGGTAATTTTAAAATGTCTTAAATATAAGTCCTCTCCAGATGATTCAAAAAGGTCCAGAAACTACATGATTAAGTTTACATGGCCATATGTGTAAGCAAGAGGTACTATATTTAAATGACATTTGCCAGTTTCGCCAATTTGTGTGTTTAGACAAAATATATATAGACATAGATATAGATATAGATACCTAGAGAGAGAAATATATAGATATATATAGTCTTTTGTAAACTCTCCCCTGCTAATTGAATCAAACTTTCAAGCCACTGTGTTCTAGCAAAGCCATTTCCAATGAAAGGAATGCCTTAGTTATTTAGTAGAACTACGTTTTAGCTAAAAATAGAGAAACAACTAAGTAGTTAAAGTTTAAATCTACATTTAATGCACAATTTTAGTGGATACCAACACTGCTCATCAGGGATCAGAAACTTGAGGGTGATGAGCCTCCAAAAGGGTATATAAGACTCAAATAAAATCAAGTAAAAAAAGTCTCATTTCCTTAACACCTTCCTGTTTCATCTGACCTCGGAGAGCTTACATTTTCAGTGATTGAATTTAAAAACCTAATTCAAATGTTCACTTCATCACAAGGTTGATCTATATATCAACCTATCTACATTTAGATGATTAAGTAAAAATTGATTTTACAGATGATTTTTTAATGACATAGGGATAAAAATCAAGACATAAGAAAGGAAACAAAGCAAGTTTCAACCAGTATACTATGATCCAATTTTTCTAGGAAAAATGTGAAATGGTGAGGGTAGAATATACATTTTATTTTCTCATTATTTTTCTGCATTTTCCAACTGTTCTAAAATGTCATTTCAACATGTATCATTTTTCACTGATAGGTAATGTGGTAGATTGAATCATGTTTCTCACAAAAACATGCTCAAATCCTAACCCCCCAATTCTGTGGGTGAACTCATTTGTAAATATGACCTTTGAAGATGTTAAGGCCAAACTAAATCAGGGTGGGCCTTAATCCAATGTGACTGAAGTCCTTATTAGCAGAGGAAATTCAGAGCCAGTCAGTCAGTAGAAGCAACAGAAAGAGATAAAAGGAGACTGATAGCCATGTGATGGAGGCAGAGATTGATGGCCAGCAAGCCACTGCCAGAATGCTAGACTTCAGAGAAGGCACAGCCAGCTGATATTTTGATTTTGGACTTCTGGCCTCCAAAATTGGGAGCCAAAAAATTCCTGTTGTATAAACCAACTAGTTTGTTGTATCTGGTACAGCAGCCCTAGAAAACTAAGACAGGGAGAAAAAAGATACTTTCAGTGTAAATGAAAACTAATTTATCCATTTACCTGCAAGGAATCTAAACACTTATTACCAAATATTTCTAAAACAATGACTCCAACACGGAGCAAGAACTGTTTCAATATTTACAAATTTAAGGCCTTGTCAGAGTTACTAATAATATGTAAATAAATAATATATTCCTATAGACACGTAAAATGGTGCCCAGAAGGACTGGACTTAGAGTAAGAAGACTTGAGCTTAAGTCCCAGCTTGGCCATTCACCCCTCTAAGTCATACTGGACAAGTCACCTAACTTCTGGGGACTTTGGTTTATCATCTGGAGAAACGGAGATGGTCATCACTGTTGTGCCTTCCTCCTTTAATCAGAATGGAAAGCACAAGAAATAAATCCCATGGAAGGCTTCTGCAAAGGTAAAAGTGCAATTCAGCAGCAGGAGCAATCAGTAACAACTAAAGAAGCCCCTAAAGTTCTTGTGAATCTGACTCAAGCTCATAAAATTAAAGGCTCTGCTTTTTACATAGGATAAAATATCATCCTTATCAGTCAGGTGCATGTACCTGGTCCCTCAAATATGAACATAGGACCTTGCAAGGAGCACCAAAGCAGAAGTGTTAGACAGGTATGCAGCACCAGCCAATAGAGCGAGGAAAACAAGATTTCACAAAAACCACCAGAGTGAAGAAAGAGCTGGCCCAGGTCCCCAGTGGCACATCATCAACAATTACAGGAGGCAGAAAAAAGGCAAGGTAAGAATGTTGTGGAAGACACATCCACATACAAAGTTGGGGTTATCTTTTTTGATGATAATATATTTCTCTCCCTGCCATACCCACTAAAAATAGAATCTTGATTGATATGCTGAGATTTTGACCAAATTCTGGATAAACACAAGAAAAGCCATAGTAAGTAAAAACTGGAATTTCCCTCTCTCATTTTTAAATTGTTGCTTTCTCTACACTAACTGCAATTCCACAATTTAATATGTGATCTTGGACAATTCCTCATCTATAAAATGGGTGTGTGCCACTCCTGTGTCACAAGTGTTCAAGTGACTGTATGAAGCTGTTATTCAGTATCAGCATGGACACGAATGGGCTTGGACTCAGGACATCATGACTCAAGTCCTGGTTTTGCCCTTATCTATAACCCTGACTAATACCCTTCCCTGCTCTAATCCTCAGAATGCTCAGAGCTGGTAAGAGGGTTCCTTAGCTCCGACTCCAGCCAGGGTTCAAGCGATGCACAACCATTGTTCTACCAGACTGGTCTACTTACACACAAGTGACTAGCCTATTATTTCATGTGGCACTCTGCACGCCAACTTTATACAAAGATGGTATTGCTCACCTACCCACAGGAATATATTTGGGAGTTTTTCTAGCTACAGAAATAAACAGATTTGAACTGACATACCCACAGGCTTTTATTGTACAATAAGGCAGCTTCTGCTCAAAATTTGTCCCAAACTGACCATTTTATTGTGTTTAACCAGAAAGGACATTTCCAGATTTCCACTCTAAAACTCCCTCATGATGAATAATTTGATGTATATAAATCTTTGTCTGCTTTAGTTATTATTCTGTTTTTGTTTTTTTAAAGATTTATTTCTCCCCACCCCCATTGTCTGCTTTCTGTGTCCATTTGCTGTGTGTTCTTCTGTGTCTGCTTTCTTCTCTTCAGGTAGCACCAGGAACCAATCCTGGGACCTGCCAGAGCAGGAGAGTGGTGCTCAGTCTCTTGCACCACCTCAGTTCACTGGTCTGCTGCATCTCTTATTGTCTCTCCTCTGTGTCTCTTTTTGCTGTGTCATCTTGCTGCTCCAGGTCTCTGTGCAGGCCAGCACTCTGGCATGGGCTAGCACTCCTGCATGGGCCAGCACTCTGCTCAGGCCAGCTCTCTGCATGGGCCAGCTTGCCTTCACCAGGAGGCCCTGGGAATTGAACCCTGGACCTCCCATATGGTAGATGGGAGCCCAATTGCCTGAGTCACATCCATTTCCCTGCTTTAGTTTTTTGGACTCTTTCTGAAAGTGAAACTCTAGGATAAAAGTTAGTAAAACCATTTTTAAGGCTCTTGAACCATATTGCACCAAATAGTTTTCTGGAAAGGAAGAACTAATTGATATTCTGGCTAGCAATGCATGTGCCTGTGTGTCCATGTTTTTTGTTTTTTGTTTTTTAATTTGCCAATATGAGCATTTAATAAAAGGGGGGCACCTCCTTTTAAATTTTAATTTGTATTCCTGAGATAAGGATTGAAGATGAACACTTTCTTTCAAGTTTACTAGATATTTATATTTTTTAGTGAATTACCTGTTCATGTCCTTTTATATTTTTTCAGTTGCTAAAATTTCACCAGTAAGAGAATATGTAAAGCTATTTCTTCCATACTAAAAAGGGTGGCAGAGGTAATCCTGGACATAAAAATTAACCACTTTTAAGCTGGTTAGGGTTTGTACTGTGCAAATTTAAACATCTATAAAATGAAAATTTCTTTAAGTATCCATTTCCCTTTGGGGCTTGGCAAATGGGAATTTAGTTCTCATTTACTACACATGATCACTCCTGCAATTCAAGAAAAACTTCTTGAAGTTTAAAATATGACAAAGAGTAAAATGCTGATGTTCTCTTAGCACCGAAGCAAGCAGCAAGGTGACAGATAGGGCTACAGCGTCCAGTCAACAGGCTGGATTTAATTCTTTGCCTACAAGCAGCACATGCTCAGCTGGACTACAGAGGGGCCCAAGATTCAAAAACCTTAATCCTAACACTTTTCTTCTGGTGGAGGCTTATATTTTCTTTTTGAGACTCGAAATCATGAATTCAGAACATTATACTTGACAACAGTTGAGTTTAACAGAATACTAATCCCAGTTAAAATATTGGCATTAAATCAAGAATAAAATTCCACAGGGCACAGGCAGTAGAAAGTGAAAAGGCTGAGGGAGATAATCACACGCAGCCATCTAAACTCTACAGCCATACTAGATTTGGATATTGACAAAACTGATTTGGAAAAGGGGCGAATTTTAAGACTATCTAAAGTTTGATTCTGAAGTTTGTGGGAAAATGAAGAGTGGTATCAGAAAATTTATTTTAAAAGTAGCTAGATGAAAGGTATTTTGCGCTAAAATAAATGAGATGTAGCATTAAGGAAAAATGCTCTACCGACTTTGTATTACAACTGTATATTTCAAATTTGAAAGTATGGAAATAGATGCCTAATCTAATGCTGAAAAACAAAATCTCTGTCACAAATACTAGCAGGCAAAATAAAACAAGTTGGAAGGAGAATATAAAGCTTAGGCAAAACAGGATCTATAGACAGTTATAATGATAAAGACAGAAAAGGGACACTTCTAAAATGAAGAAATTAAGGATTTCGGGATGCTATCTAGAAAAAAAATCTATTTAGTAAAAGCTATCATGGGTAATATTTAAAGAAACTAAAATAAGTGTTTTGACACAGATGATAATTTGGGGGAAATCTGAAATCTTTCCACAGGCAAAAACTTTGTAATAAGGTTTATCCAGATGAATAAAAAGCACTAAATGCATAGCCATACTGATATTCTACTATAAAACTATTGTGACTTGTAATAGAAGAAATTGTAGCATTGAGAAGGAGAAAGTGACCACAGTAGTTGCTGAGGGCAGGGAGAGGGAAGAAGAGATGTGATGGGGCCGGGGAGGCCATTTTTGGGACTTTGAGTTGTCCTAAATGATATTGCAGGGTCAGATGCTGGACTTTAAATATCCTGCCTTAACCCACTGAATGTGCTGGGGGAGAGCGTGAACCACAGGGTAAACTATTATCCATGTGGTGCAGTGGTGCTCCAGAATGTGTTCACCCAGTGGGATGAGTGTGCCACAGTGACGGGGGAGGTGGTTGGTGTAGGAGTGGGGGGGGGGGGGGGAGGTATACAGGAACCTCTTGTATTTTTTATGTTTTTTTTAAATGTTTTTTAATGTAACATTCTTTGTGAACTATTAACTTTAATTTAAAAAGTGTAAAAAATAAAAAGCACTAAATGCAAAATCGAGGTTCCACAGGGCACTTCACCAGATGATTCCAGATTTTAGAAAATGGCGTCTCCAGTTCATCCTCACAGCCCTCGCTGAAACCTCCTCAGGCAGATAACGGGGCTAACATGGGTGCAGGGAAGCCAGACGGTGAAGACATTTACACACTCCTTCCTTCAGCTTATGGATGTTCATGGGGGCCAAGGTGTAATTATGACAAACCCTTTAAAATAATCCTAACTGTCCCTCATGGGGTGGGGAAGGGAGGCGCGAGGCTGAGGAGAGCACAGCGGAAGTAAACCCTGAGGGAAGAACTGAGGAAAGGGAGCCCTGGCAGGCGTGCCTACGAACAGTCTGCCTGTCCTTACCGTCCTTTGAGGACAAAAACTGGAATCCCGTTTTAGTCACTTTTCCCCATTGAACTGGGCTTGTACAGACAAATCAGGGTAAAGATGAGTCATGAACTCTCAAAGCAGTGCCTGGGTCCAAAGAAGGAGCGCCCAGCAGGCTGCAGTAGGAAGGACGTTTCCGGGAGGACAAGGGAGCTGGACGAGGCGCTGAGGAAAGGGCAGGATTTTAACACAGGGGCAGGGAAAGGACATGTCATTCAGGGCAACATGACAAGCAAGGGCTTACCCAGCGGTAGGAGAAGCAAATGGGAGAAAGGAACAGTCCAGCTTGGTGTATTCAGGGGCGTAGAAGGCCAGGCCGGAAGAGAGGCTGGGGAAGGAGAGAGCAAGGACCTGAGGCTCTGAACAATGAAACCAGATCTCTTCCTCCTGTGGGGCGCCTGGCCGGGAAGGCTTTGGAGGAGGAGAACCTGAGAGGGCACAGAGGTTGCAGGGTGCATCAGTCAGGACCCTGTGGTGGCTACCACACTTAAGGTAAAGCAGGGTAAGGAAAGTGAGAATGGAGAAGAGCTAACCCAAGGAGAATAATAAAACCTGCCAGGGTCATTAAGAAACTCAGGGGCAGGTACAGACTAGGGACCCTTTCTATATTCTTTTTTTAAACTTTTTTTTAAAAGAAGTTTATCATTCATACATGAATATCCATAAACAATAACTGTATAGTTTAAGTTGTGTGAACTTACAAAAAACAAACATGCATATCATCATACAGGGCTCCCATACCTTAACCCACCGCCAACACCCTGCATTGTTGTGACACAATTGTTACAAACTATGAAAGAGCATCATCAAAACATTACTACTGGGAAGTGGATGTGGCTCAAGCAATTGGGCTCCTGTCTACCATATAGGAGGTCCAGGGTTCCATGCCCAGGGCCTCCTGGTGAAGGCAAGCTGGCCTGTGTGGCGAACTGATTCACGCGGAGTGTTGGCCTGCACGGAGTGGTGGCCTGCGCAGAGTACTGCCCCACGCAGGAGTGCTGCCCAGCACGGGAGTGCAGGCCCATGCAGAGAGCTGGCACAGCAAGATGACACAACAGAAAGACATAGAGGGGAGACAATAAGAGACACCGCAGATCAGGGAGCTGAGGTGGTGCAAGAGAATGATCGCCTCTCTCCCACTCCGGGGAAGGCCCCAGGATTGGTTCCCAGAGCTGCCTAATGAGAATACAAATAGACACAGAAGAACACACAGTGAATGGACACAGAGAGCAGACAATGGCAGGGCAGTGGGGGGAGGGGTAGAATAAATAAAATAAATAAATCTTAAAAAAAAAAAAAGAACGTTACTACTAACTGTAACCAATATCGTATTTGGTGTATTTTCCCCCAACCCACCCAGTTAATGACACCTGTATTAGTATCATATACTTGCTATAGTTCATAATGTTCTCATATTCTGTTAACCACAGTCCATCTTCCACCACAGGATTCATTGTGTTATACAGTCCCATGCTTTGTACAATCCATTCAACAGTGGCTCTTATATTCATCACTGACTTGTGCTGTCATCACCTCAGTCAATTTTAGGATGTTTCTTTACTCCAAAAGGAAAACTCCCATATCCCCTGATACCTCCGTTGTTGTCCCTTAGAATTGATATAATATCTTCTTTGCCATTGCTGCAAAAATATTATTAATACATTACTGTTAACTATAATCCATATGTTACATTAGTTGTTATTTTCCCATGTACCACCATATACTTAACATTGTAAAGGAAAAGCATTCTTATACTATTAACCACAGTTTTCACCCACCACCAAAATTACTGTTATATAGTCCCCACATTATTCTCTAGCTTCCTTTCAATTGAAATATTACATTCACAGACTACTCCTTTCAGCCACAATTACATTTAAAAATGATCAGTGTTAATTATACTCACTATAATGTATTACCATCAACTCTATTCATTTCCACATATTTACAATAAATTTTGTTTAAAATTCTACATACATTATGCATCAGCTCCCATTCTCAACCCACATTCATTTCCTAGTAACCTATACACTAGAGCTTAACTCCATTAGTTTACTCATTGCTTAGTGAGACAATACAATATTTGCTCTTTGTGTCTGACTTATTTCACTCAACATAATGTCCTCAGTTTCATCCACGTTGTCATATGCATCCTGATTTCATTTCTTCTTAAAGCTGAATAGTATTCCACTGTGTGTATATGCCACATTTCGTTTATTCACTCAATGGTTGATGGGCACTTAGGATGTTTCCATGTTTTAGCAATTGTTAATAGTGCTGCCATGAACACGGGTATGCAAATGTCAGTTCACATCCTTTTTTTTCAGTTTTTCTGACTATATTCCTAGTAATGGGATTGCTGGATCATATAGAGCTTCTATATTTAGTTTTCTGAGCAACAGCCAAACTGTCTTCCACAGAGGCTGTACCATTCTATATTCCCACCAACAATGAAGGAGTATTCCTATTTCTCCATATTCTCTTATAGTTTTTATAGTTTTCTGTTTTTGCAATAATAGCCATTCTATAAGGTGTGAAATGATATCTCAGTGAAGTTGTAATCTGCATTTCCCTAATAGTTAATGATGTCAAACATTTTTTCATGTGTTTTTGACCATTTGTATTTCCTCTTTGGAGAAATATCTGTTCAAACCTTTGGCCCATTTGTCAATTGGGTTGCTTGTCTTTATCATTGGGTTGAATGATCTCTTTATATAACATGGATATCAAACCCTTTTGGATATATGGTTTCCAAATATTTTCTCCCATTTCTCCCTTCTCACTTTCTTGACAAAATCCTTTAAAGCACAAAAGTGTGTAAGTTTAAGGAGGTCCCATTTATCTAATTTTTCTTTTGTTGCTCATGTTTTGGGTGTAAGAATTAAGACCACAAGATCTTATATATGTTTCCCTACGTTTTCTTCTAGGAGTTTTACAGTTGTAGCTTTTATATTTAGGTCTTTGGTCCATTTTGAGTTAACTTTTGTATAAGGTATGAGATAGGGGTCCTCCTTTTTTTTTTTTTTTTTGGTACTGGGGCTGGGGTTTGAACCCAGGACCTCATATGTGGGAAGCCAGCACTCAACCACTGAGCCATATTGGCTCCCCCCTCCTTTCTTTTGGATATGAATATCCACTTCTCCCAGCACAATTTGTTGAAGAGACTGTTCTGGCCCAACTCGGTGGGCTTGACAGCCTTATCAAAGATCACTTTGAGATACATTTGAGGATCTATTTCTGAACACTCAATTCTATTCCATTGGTCAACATATCTATCTTTATGCCAGTACCATACTGTACTGTGTAGCTAAGTAATATGTTTTAAAGCCAGGAAGTGAGAATCCTCCTACTTTGTTCTTTTTTAAGAAATTTTTGACTATTTAGGACCAATTGACCTTCCCAATGAATTTGATAACTGGCTTTTCCAATTCTGTAAAAAAAGACTGTTGGAAGTTTTATTGGGATTGCATTGAATCTGTAGATAAATTTGGGCAGAAGTGACACCTTACAATATTCAATCTTCTAATCCATGAACATGGAATGTCCTTCCATTTATTTAGGTCATCTTTGGTTTCTTTTAGCAATGTTTTGTAGTTTTCTGAATAAAGTCTTTTATGTCCTAAGTTTATTACTAAATATTTTATTCTTTTAGTCTGTATTGTAAGTGGGATTTTTTCCCCAACTTTCTCCTCAGATTACTCATTAGTAGTATATAGAAATGCTACTGATGTTTTGCATATTAATCCTTTTTTTAAGGAGGTACCAGGGATTGAACCCAGAACCTCATACATGGGAAGCAGGCATTCAACCACTGAGCAACGTCCACTCCCCAATGAGAGTTTGTTTGTTTGGTTGGTTGGTTTTGTTTTGTTTTTAGGAGGTACCAAGGATTGCACCCAGGACCTTGTACATGGGAAGCAGGTGCTCTGTCACTCAAGCTACATCCACTCCCCCATATTAATCTTGTATCCTGTCACATTGCTAAGCTCACCTATTAATTTTAGTAGCTTTGTTGTGGATTTTTCAGGATTTTCTAAATATAGGATCATGTCATCAGCAAACAGTAAAGATTTTACTACTTCTTTTCCTATTTGGATCCCTTTTATTTCTCTTTCTTGCCTAACTGCTCTAGCTAGGACTCCTAGCACAATAGTGAATAACAGTGGCAAAAGTGGGCATCCTTGTCTTATTCTCGATCTCAGTGGAAAAGCTTTCAGTCTTTCTCCATTGAATACAATGTTAGCTGCAGGTAGGTTTTTCATATATGTACTTTATCATACTTAGAAATTTTGCTTCTATTCCTATCTTTTGGAAAGTTTTCATTAAGAAAGGGTGTTGGATTTTGTCAAATGCCTTTTCTGCATCAATCGAGATGGTCGTGTGATTTTTCTTCCTCAATTTAGTAAGGTGATGTATTACATTGATTGATTTTCTTGTGTTGAACCACCCTTGCATACCTAGGATAAAACACACTGGATCATGATGTATAATTCTTTTTTTAAAATATTTATTTTATTTATTTCTCCCCAACCCCTAATTGTTTGCACTTGCTGTGTGTTGTGTCTTTAGGAGGCACCAGGAACTGAACTCAGGGCCTCTGATGTGGGAGGGAAGCACCTAATCACTTGAGCCACCTCCATTCCCTGCTTTGTTGTGTCTCTCATGTTTTTTCTTCTTGTGTCTCTTGTTGCATCATCTTGTCACACCTGCCCATCATGTCAGTTCACTGTCTTGCTCATTTTCTTTAGGAGGCACTGGGGACTTCTGCTCCCTGTTTTGTCGTGTCTCTCATGATGTTTTTTTCCTTGTGCCTTTTGTTGTGTCATCTTGTCTTGTCAGCTTGCCATGCCAGCTCACTGCCTTCTTTAGGAGGCACTGGGAATCAAACCATGAGCCTCCCATGTGGTAGGCAGGAGCTCAGTCACCAGAGTCACATCCACTTCCCTATAATTCTTCTAATGTGCTGTTAGATTCAATCAGCATGTATTTTGCTGAAGATTTTTGCATCTATATTTATGAGAGAAATTGGTCTATAATTTTCTTCTTCATGTTATCTTTATCTGGCTTTAATATTAGGGTGATGTTGGTTGGCTTCATAGAATAGTTTGGTAGTGTTCTCTCCTGTTCCCCCCCGCCCCCTTTTTTTTTTTTTTTTTTTTTTGAAGAGTTTGAGCCAAGGTTAGTATTAATTCTTCTTTGAATGATTGGTAGAATTCAACTGTGAAGCTATCTGGTCCTGGGTTTTTCATCTTTGGGAAGTTTTTGATGACTATTTTTATCTCCTTACTTGTGATTGGTTTGTTGGGGTGTTTTATTTCTTCTAGTGTCAGTGTAGGTTGCACTACATTGTTGTTTTTAAGAATTTGTCAGGGGAGCAGATGTGACTCAAGCCATTGGGTACCCATCTCCCACTTGGAAGGTCCTGGGTTCAGTTCCCAGTGCCTCCTAAAGAAGACAAGCAAACAGACAAGGGGGTCATGGGGGTTTGTTGGTTTTTAAAAAACACACACAATAAAAAAATAGTAATCATTAAAAGAAAACATTTTTAAAAAGAATTTGTCCATTTCATCTACCATATCTAATTTGTTGCCATACAGTTTCTTATAGTATCTCCTTATGATCTTTTTTATTTATTTGGGATCAGTAGTAATGTCCCCCCTCTCATTTATGATTTAATTTATTTGTATCTTATTTTTTTCTTTGTCAGTCTAGCTAAAGGTTTGTTGATTTTGTTGATCTCAAAAGAAACAACTTTTGATTTCATTGACTCTCTCTATTGTTTTCTTTGTTCTCAATTTCATTTATTTCTGCTCTAATCTTTGTTATTTATTTCCTTCTGCTTACTTTGGTATTAGTTTACTGTTCTTTTTCTAGATCCTGCAGGTGTTGTTAGGTCTTTGATTTTAGCTCTTTTTTCTGTTTTAATGTAAGCATTGAGGGCTGTAAATTTTCCTCTCAGCACTGCCTTTGCTGCATCCTGTAGGTTTTGATATGTTGTATTCTTACTTTTATTTATCTCTAGATATTTACTGATTTCTCTTGCAATTTCTTCTTTAACACTCTGAGTGTGTTGTTTAGCCTCCATATATTGGTGAGTTTTCCTTTTCTCCACCTGTTGATGATTTCCCATTTCATTCCATTATGATCAGAGATAGTGTTTTGCATAATTTCAATCTTTTTATATTTATTGAGACCTACCTTGTGACCCAACATATGGTCTACCCCAGAGAAAGATCCATGAACACCTGATAAGAATGTATATCCTGCTGTTTTGGGGTACGATATAATGTTTGAGAGGTCTAGTTCATTTATCATATTATTCAACTTCCCTATTTCCTTATTGATCCTTTGTTCAGTTGTTCTATCCAAAGATGTGAATGTAGTATTGAAGTCTCCAACTATTATTGGAGAGACATCTATTTCTCTCTTCAGTTTTGCAGGTGTGTGCTCATGTATTTTGGGGCATCCTGTTTAGGTGCATAAATATGTATCATTATTGCTTCTTCATTAATAGCTTCTTTTATTAATACATAATGTCCTTCATCTCTTATAACAGTCTTGTAATTAAAGTCTATTTTGTCTGATATTAGTATCACTACTGCTTTTTTTTAATTACCATTTGCATAGAATATCTTTTTCCAACCTTTTACTTTCAGTCTATTTGTGTTCTTGCATGTAAGGTGAGTCTCTTGTAAACAGCCTATAGATGGTTTATTTATTTTTTTAATCCATTCTGCCAGTCTGTGTCTTTTGACTGGGGAGTTCAACCCATTGACATTTAACGTTATTACTGTAAAGGCATTACTTACTTTATCCATTATATCTTTTGACTTTCCATTGACCTATTGTACTATTATCTAGCTTTTTACCATTTTTGTCACTCTTAAACTAATTATATTCATTTCTACACTCTTCTCCAGACCTCATTCTCCTGTCTTTTCCTTTTAGGTTGCAGCACTCCCTTTAGTATCTCTTGCAAACCCAGTCTCTTGGTGACATACTCTTTTAGTTTTTAATTATCTGTGAAGACTTTAAACTCACCCTCAAATTTGAAGGATAGTTTTGCTGGATAAAGAATTCTAGCTGGCAGTTTTTCTTTTTCAGAACCGTAATATATCATACCACCACCTTCTCGGCTCCATGGTTTCTGATAAGAAATTGGTACTTAGTCTTACTGAGCATCCCTTGTATGTGGTGAATTGTTTTTCTCTTACTGCTTTCAGAATTCTCACTTTATCTCTGGCATTTGACATTCTGAATAGTAGGTGTCTTGGAGTATGTCTATTTGGATTTATTTTGTTTGGGGTGCATTGTCTTTCTTGGATATTGATATTTATGTCTTTCGTAAGGGTCAGGAAATTTTTGGTCATTATTTCCTCAAAAATTTTTCTGCCCCTTTTACATTCTCTTCTCCTTCTGGGACACCTATAATGTATATGTTTGTGCATTTCATGCTGTCATTCAATTCTAAGACCCCATTCCATTTTTTCCATTCTTTTCTCTTTCTATTCTCCTGTCTTTTCAAATTCAGATGCTGTGTCCTCCAACTCACTTATTCTGTCCTCAACCAATTAAATTAGCTCTTATATGCCTTCAATGTATTTTTAATCTCTTTCATTGAGTCCTTTTTAAAAGGATTTATTTTTATTTTATTTCTTTCTCTCCCCTCCCCACCAGCTGTCTGCTCTCTATGTCCATTTGTTGTGTGTTCTTCTGTGTCCACTTGTATTCTTGTCAGCAGCACTTGTCAGCCAGCCCCAGGAAGGAAGAAACTGTAAACCCAGTCTTCAGCATCAAACTCCAACATCAAAACTCCAACATCAGAAACCCTCATCTCTGTTCTTTGCCATGCCTTTTATCTGTGAGTCCCCACCCACCAAGGGGACTCAATGCCCTAATCATAATTCAATCATGCCCAGGTACAGATAAGATTACAAACATAATCCAACATCTATTTTTGGAATTCATAACCATATCAAACTGCTACACAATCAAAACAGGCTCAGGTGACCTATGAAGGGAATGTAGGTCAATTCCAATGTGCTCTGGAGAAAAGACTCTAAAGGCCTCCAATCTTTTCTTTGATGTTTCCCCCAGTCAAGGTTTTCCTAAAGTATTCAGCAGGTAGCACTCTTCATCCAGTTGTTCCCTGTTGCCCTAAGATTATTCTGTGTATCAAATGACTTAGCTTCTGGTGGGGGCACAGTTGAGGCTGAGGTTGCCAGCTCCCCCTGGATGATATTGTTGCACAGCTCCCAGACCCTGAGATATGAGTTCACTGATTAACTGCCAACCCCGTGCTGCTCCCCCACCCCCACCCCCCAGGTTGGTGAAGTGACTCTGCCTGCACTGTTTTGAGAGAATGATCAGACAGCTCTTGGTTCTTCTCCTTCCTGGAGCACCTTGGAGATGAGAATGCAGCAGCTGTTCAAGGTGGGCATGGTGAATCTGTCCCCACTGCCCACAGACGAATGTGTGCTTCCCTTCCTTCCAGGGGGCTGTTGGAACAGAGTGTCCAGCAGCCCTTTTAAGGTGGGAGGGGGTGGGGTATCTTGCTCACCCTGCCCATGAGAGTGAGCACTTCCTCTCTAACCAGGGGCACAGAGTGTACAACAGTCCTTCAAGTTGGGCAGGGTGAATCTGCCTGCTAGGGAGGGCATGCTTCCTCTGCATAGAGGGGTGACTTGGAGCCTAGAGTGCCACATCCATTCAAAATGGACAGGGTGAATTTGCTTGTTCTGATCACAAGAGAGGATGAGCTTGCCCTCCTTCCAGGGAGCATTGGAGCCCAGTGCGCCAGCTCTGCCCCAAGAAAATGTTCAACCTGTACCCAATTTCTCCTCCTGCTGGATGTGGGGGATGAGCAGTGGCTTTCCAAACTGGGAGCACTGGATCTGATCCTGACCCCCCCAGAACCAGTGTGTTTTTCAGTCACCTCTGCTTCCACTCCTGCCAAGGGTGAGACAACACAAATGCTGTGGCTTCTTGATGGCTTGGGCAGGTTTAAACATCTGCTGCACTCAAGATTGGAATTGAGATAGCCAAATTTGCCATTCAGGAGCAGGAGTTAGTGCCAAGACACTTGCCCTCCCCTGCTTTTGGGAAAGAGAGCTTCTGCTTCTAGCTGGGGAGTGGGTCTAAGGAAGCCTGCCTCACCATTGGGGGCTGGGCAGCCACTTCTGCAATTTGAAGGAATCTACTCACAAATCTTCACTGCAGATAGTCTCCTCTTCCTGTTCTTCCCTGGATGGTGAACTATGTTCATCTGGCCCCCAGAGTCCCCCGAACAGTTGACCTGGACAGAGGCTGGCTGATTATTAGCTGCCCTGTGGGACAAGCTCATTGTTAGAGCCTCCTATTCTGTCACCATCTTGGGTCTTCTCCCTCTACACTCTTAAGGACAAATAGAGCATTTTGCATTTAATCTTCCCTTTTCATTTAAAATATCTGGGTTTGTTTAGGTCAGCATTAATTAATCCAATTAATCCAACGTTTTTATACCCACATCAAAAAATAATAATAATACTAATGAGGCATTTCAGGCAAAAAAACAAGAAAGCAAATTATAATCTAGACCTCCTAAAACTTAGCTTTTTCTTTCAAAGATGTGTTTTGAAGCTGTTTCTACTTGTGTAAAAAAATGAAAAAGTGAAATAGGCTTTGTGATTGCCTAGGTGTTTCCAAAGTAGGACAGGCAGACACTCTGAAGAGTTTGACAGCACATCTTTCCAGAATGGGGGTCTCCCTTTATAATTTTATTGTGGTAAAATACACAAAATTTACCACTTCAACCATTTTAAGGTGTAAAATTTAGTGACATTAGTAGATTCACAAGTTATATGTCTGCCATCACTGTGTAGATCCATAACATTTTCATCACCTCAAAAGGAAACCCCAGGGAAGTGGATTTGGCTCAATAGATAGAGCATCTACCTACCACATGAGAGGTGCAGGGTTCAAACCCAGGGCCTCCTGATCCATGTGATAAGCTGGCCCACATGCAGTGCTGATGCGCGTAAGGAGTGCCGTGCCACACAGGGGTGTCCCCTGCATAGGGGAGCCCCATGCACAAGGAGTGCGCTCCATAAGGAAAGCCGCCCAGCACAAAAAAGTGCAGCCTGCCCAGGAGTGGCGCCACACACATGGAGAGCTGACGCAGCAATATGGTGCAACAAAAAAAGAGACACAGATTCCCAGTGCTGCTGATAAGAATACAAGTGGACACAGAAGAACACATAGTGAATGGACACAGAGTGCAGACAACTGGCGGGGGCGGGGGGGGGGGATGGTAAATAAATAAATAAATAAATAAATCTTAAAAAAACAAACCACAAAAGGAAACCCCATATCCAATAGGTAGTCACTTCTTATTTCAGCCCCAAACCCAACCCCTGGCAACCAAAAAAATCTGCTTTTTGTCTCTAAGGATATGCCAATTCTGTATATTTCATATAAATGGAGTCATAGATTAGATGGCCTTTTATGTTTGACTTCTTTCATTTAGTATAATGTGTTTTTTCCATCTTTATAAATTGATTTATATTTACATTTCATATAAATGGAATCATACAATACATAGCATTTTATGGCTGGTTTCTTTCACTTAGCATAATGGTTTTTTTGTGGGGGTTATTTGCCTGATATTAACATCTTATAACATTAATATACATTTGTTCAGAGAAAAACAGTCTCATCTATGCAATACCCATATTCATATTTCATATGAGGTTTCACTGTTATACAGTCCCATGTTATATTTTTTAGCTTTCCTAAATGTATAATAATATACATGACCTTAGACTTTCCTTTCAAGCACTATCATACCCATATAATAGCCCTACAAGTTACAAACACTATCTTGTAATTTCACCTTTTCTATTCATTTCCAAAGGTTAACACGCATCCTTTTTACCAATTCTGCACAAGTTAACCCTTAGCTTTCCATTCCATTAACTCATTCTGAATATTTTCTAGTGACCCATATTCGAATTATTAACTCTATGAGTTTATACAATAAATTTTTTTTAGTTCATATTAACACAATCATAGAGTATTTGTCCTTTTGTGTCTGACTTGCTTCACTCAACATAATGTCTTCCAGGTTCATCCATGTTATCATATGCTTCATGACTTCATTTCTTTTTACAGCTGCATAATATTCCATTGTGTGCATATACCACAGTTTATCTATTCATCAGTTGATGGCCACCTCGGTTGTTTCCAATTTTTGGCAATCATGAATAACGCCACTGTAAACATCAGTGTGCCAATATCTATTCATGTCACTACTCTCAGATCTTCTGGATATATACGCAGTAGTGGTATTGCCAGGTCACATGGAAAATCTATATTCAATTTCTTTAGGAACTTCCAAATAGTCCTCCACAGTGGCTGTACCATTCTACAGTCCCATCAACAATGAGTAAATGTTTCTATCTCTCCAAATCCTCTCCAATACTTCTAGTTTTTTGTCTTTTTAATAGTGGCTATTCTAATAGGTGTGAAATGATAGCTCATTATAGCTTTGATTTGTATTTCCCTAATCACTAGTGATGTTGAACATTTTTTCATGTGTTTTTCTGCCATTTTTATTCCTTCTTTGGACAGATGTCTATTTAAGTCTTTGGCAAATTTCTTAATCAAATAGTTGTTTTGTTTTTTTTTTATGAGTTCTAGCATCTCTTTATTTATCATAGATATTAAACCCTTACTGGATACACGATTTCCAAATATTTTCTCCCATTGAGTCAGTTGCCTTTTCACTCTTCTGACAAAGTCCTTTGAGGTGCAAAGTGTTTAATTTTGAGATGGTTCCATTAACCTGTTTTTTCTTTTCTTGTTCATTCTTTGTGTGTAAGGTATAAGAGATCCCCACCTACCGCAAGACCTTGAAAATGTTTCCCTGCATTATCTACTAGTAGTTTTACGGTCCTGGCTTTTATACTGATTCATTTTGAGTTGTTACTTGTATATGGAGTGAGATAGAGGTCCTCTTTCATTCTTTTGATTACAGATATGCAGTTCTCCCAACACCATTTGTTAAAGAGACTGTTTTGTCCCAGTAATGTGGATTTGGTAGGTTTGTCAAAAACCAAGGGAGCAGATGTGGCTCAAGTGGTTGAGTACCTGCTTCCCACATGGGAGGTCCCAGGTTCAGTTCCCGGTGCCTCCTAATAAAAGAAAAACAAACAAACAAAAAACAAGCAAACAACAACAACAACAAAAAAAAACAATTCAGTTGAGCCAATATGGCTCAGTGGTTGAGTGCTAGCTTCCCATATACAAGGCTCTTGGTTCATTACCCAGTCCTGGTTAAAAAAAAAAAAATTCATAAAGTTGAGGGTTTATTTCTGGATGCTTAGTTCTATTCCACTGATCATTATGTATATCTTTATGCCAATACCATGTGGTTTTGACCACTATAGCTTTGTAATCTGTTTCAAGGTCAGGCAGTGGAAGTCCATCCACATCACTCTTCTTTTTTAGAATACTTTTGGCTATTTGGGTGCACTTTCCCTTTCAAATGAATTTGCCTTTTCTATTTCTGTGAGGTAGGCTGTTGGAATCTTGTTTAGTATTGCACTGAACCTATAAAACATTTTGGGAAGCATTGACATCTTCATGATACTTAACTCTACAATCCATGAACATGGAATATCTTTCCATTTTTTTAAGTTTTCATTGATTTCTTTTAGTATTGTTTTGTAGTTTTCTGAATATATGTGCTGTACTTCTTTGGTTAAATTGACTCCTAGATATTTGAGTCTTTTTGTTGCTATTGGAAGTGGAATTTTTTTTCTCTGATTCCCCCTCAGATTGCTCGATAGCAGTGTACAGAAACATTACTGATTTTTGCATGTTGATCTTTTACTGTGCCACTTTGCTGAACTTGTTTATTAGCTCAAGTAGCTTTTTAGGAGACATTTCAGAATTTTCTAAATAAAGAATCATGTCATCTGTGAATAGTGAGAGTTTTACTTCCTCTTTTTCCTATTTGGATGCCTTTTTTTTTTCTTGTCTAATTGCTCTAGTTAGGACTTCTACCACAATATTGAATAATAGTGGTAACACTGGGCAGGCTTCTTTTGTTCCCAATCTTAGAGGGAAAGCTTTTAACCTTTCCCCACTGAGTACGATGTTGGCTGTGGGTTTTTCACATATGCTCTTTATCATATTGAGGAATTTTCCTTCTATTCCTACATTTCAAAGTGTTTTTTATCAAGAAAGCATGTTGGATTTTATCTAATGCCTTTTTATCTGCATTGTTTGAGATGATCCTGTGGGTTTTTCCTTCAATTTGTTAATGTGGTGTATTATGTTCATTAATTTTCTTATGTTGAACCACCCTTGCATACCAGGAATAAATCCCACTTGGTTGTGGTATATATAATTCTTTCTTTCTTCTTCTTCTGAGGTACTAAGGCTGGGGATTGAACCCAGGACCTCTTATGTGGGAAGCAGGTACTCAAATGCTTGAGCCACATCCACTTCCCTATAATTCTTTTGATATGCCATTGGATTCTATTTGCAAGTATTTTGTTGAGAATCACCACCCACCCCAAGATGGTTCCCTCGTCTGTTTGCTCATTATATTTTTTACTCATTGTTTGTGCTTGTTGTATGCTCATTGCTTTTAGCTCATTGTCTGCTCATTGTCTGATTTTTCTTTAGGAGGCACTGGGAACCAAATCCCAGACCTCCCATGTGGGAAGTGGGCATTCAACTGCTTGAGCTACATCCATTCCCCTGTTGAGAATTTTTGCAGCTATATTCATTAGAGAGATTGGTCTGTTAATTTTTTTTTCTGGCTTTTGATAATAGGGTGATATTGGAATGTGTTGGGTAATTTTCCCTTGGCTTCAATTTTTTGGAAGGTTTTAAATAGGATTGGTGTTTATCCTACCCAAAATGCTTGGTAGAATTCATATGTGAAGCCATCTGGTCCTAGATTTTTTTTTATTGGGAGATTTTTGATGACTGATTCAATCTCTTTAATGTGATTTGTTTCTTAACTTCTTGTATTTCTAGTAGCATCATGGAGGCTGTGCATTTCTAGGAATTTGTCAATTTCATCTAGGTTGTCTAGTTTGTAGGCATACAGTTTCTCATAATATCCCTTCTTTTAAGATTTACTTTTATTTATTCCCTCCCTCCCCCCCCCCATTGTTTTTGCTGTTATCTGTATCCATTCACTGTGTACTCTCTGTGTCTGTTCATCTTCTATTTAGGAAGTACCAGGAGCTGAACCTGGGTCCTCCCATGTGGGAGAGAGGTGCTCAATCACTTGAGTCACCTCAGCTCCCTGCTTTGTTGTGTCTCTCATTGTCTTTCCTCTTTGTGTCTCCTTGTTAAGTCATCTTGTTGCATCAGGCTTGCTGCACCTGCCTGTCACACCAGCTTGCTGTCTTGCTCATCTTCTCCAGGAGGCACCAAGAGTCAAACCTGGAACCTCCCATGTGGTAGGTGGGAGTTCAGTCACTTGCACCACATCTGCTTCCCTCATAATATCCCTTTATGATCCATTTTATTTCTGGGGGGGTCAGTCATAACTTCCCCCCTTTCATTTATGATTTCATTTATTTGTATCTTCTCTCATTTTTTCTTTGTTAGCTTAAGCTAAAAGTTCGCCAATTTTATTGATCTCCAAGAACTGGCTTTTGGTTTTGTTGATTTTCTCTATTGTTTTTTGTTGTGTCATCATCTTTTTGGTGTGTTGCTTCCCTGCGCAGGTGGGGCCTGCACCTCTCTACATATCACACAGGGGCCTGCACCTCACTGCACAGATCTGGGATGACTTTTTTCTTTTCTTACTCAGAGGTCCCAGGGATCGAACCTGGGCCCTCCATATGGTAAATGGGAGCTCAATTGCTTGAGCCACAGCTGCTTCTCCTTATTTACTTTTAATATCCTCACATGCACTTCTTTGGTTCATCAGACGATGTCCATCTTTGACAGCCGTCCCAGTGCAAAGCCTGGTCAGAGCGTGTTCTTTGCAACAAGAACAGCGACAATATGACATGGGATCCACCTTGAGGCTATTCAGATCCTCACAATTCAAACTTGCTCAGAGGTAGTTCTCCAACCTTTAAAGACAGCCCCCTCCTTTTTTTCCAGGTAGAAATTAATTCCACTCCCCTCTACATCTTCAACAACCCATCCCTGTCAGTAAAGGGGGAGATGGAGAGGATTGGATCTCTTTAGTCCTGTGCTGGCTCCCATGGCAAACAATGACACAACTCCACCCAGTCTGGAAGTACTCATGGGATACAGCAGATCAAAATTTTGACCAAGAGCTGAATCAGCCTTAGGCAGCACCCCTCATTCTCTCATTTCCTGAGGAGTAGGATCCCTGTGGCCTCCTCTGTCTGTACTGTTGGCCCAAGGCTGGAGAATTCAAAATGGTCTGCTCGAAGTGTGGAAGAAGGGTGCCAACTGCAACTTCTACTCATGGTCTTTCTGTAGAGACTTTTTCTTGGGCCACTCTCTCTTCTGGGCGGTGTCTAGACTTCCCCTATTGTCCTAAACCTGAGAACATTTTTTTTCAGGTCATTTCTGTCTGTCCTCTAGTTATTTCTCTGGGAGAGAAGAGAATTCCATGTCTTTCTAAATCCACCATCTTCCTGAAAGTTCTTAATATAATACTTTTGAGGTTCATCCATGTTGTACCATGTACTGCATTCCTTTTTATGGCTAATACTCCATTGTATGGATACACTGTTTTTTAAATCCTTTCTTCCACTGATGGACATTTGGGTTGCTTCCACCATTTAGCTATTGTGAAGTACTAATATGAACATTTGTGCAAAAGTTTTTGTTTGAACAACTGTTTTCCATTCTTTGGAGAATATATACCCAGGAGAAGAACTGCTGGGTCATATAGTAATTTTATGTTTAACTTTATAAGGAACTGCTAAACTATTTTCCACAGAAGCTGCACCATTTTATATCACTACCAACAATGTATGAGGGTCCCAATTTCTCCACATCCTCACCAACACTCATTATTTTGTGTCTTTGTAAGATTATTATTAGAGCTATACTAATGGGCTTTTATTTTTTATTTTTGAGGCTTAGGCACACTGTTTTCTGCCCTGCCATTAAGTGTGGGGCCCGTACAAGATTGTTATCTCCTACCAGCCTCAGTTTTCTCATCTGCAAAATGAGAATAATAGTTGCCTCTGGTGTGCTTCTGTAAACATTACAACAAGAGCTACAGATTTGCACAGTGCCTGAAACACAGACGACTGCCCCACCCCAAGCTAATGCCAGGGAGTCACAGAGCCACAGGAGCCCAATTCACGTGAAACTTCTCCAGGAGTCAGAAGTGCTCTTCAAAACAGCCTTGCCAGTTGGCACTGGAGTTCAGTGCCTTGTCAGTGGGCCCCATTTTGGAATTTGTGTTCCTGAGTATGATGGAGCTGGACTCATATGTGACCTTTCTACACATGCCTCTTCTGTCATTTTTACTGAACCTATGGTTGGCACTGGGGTTAGTATATACCCAGGAGACTTGAATCAGTGGACTGACCATGGGCCAGCTGGGCCCTGAGCCTCAGCAGAGTCGCAACTCCTACTCTCCAGTTCATTGGACTTACCCAGGTCAGCTAACAGGGAGGTGAAGATGGTCAACCACCACAGCAGGGAACTGAGAATGCCTACAAGTCCAAGCAAGAGAACCCATCCATCAACCATGTGGGATCTAAGCCCCCTCTCGATATAGAGGTGGAGTGGACATCACCATCCCAGGGTCCAAAGAATGGAGGAATAAAATATGGATTAGAGCAGACTTACTGGTATTCTACTATAGAACTATTGTGATTAGTAATAGAAGAAACTGTAGCACAGATCTGGAGAAAGTGGCCACAGTAGTTGCTGAGGGCAGGGAGAGAGAGGAAGAGATGTGATGTGGGGCATTTTGGGGTTTGGAGTTGTCCTAAATGATATTGCAGGGACAGATGCTAGACAGTATATATCCTGCCATAACCCACTGAATGTACTGGCAGAGAGTGTAAACTACAATGTGAACTATAATCCATGCGGTGCAGCAGTGCTCCAAGCTGTATTCACCAAATGCAATGGATGTGTCACAATGATGAAGGAGATTGTTGATGTGGGAGGAGTGGGATGATGTGGTGTGGGGTATGTGGGAAACTCATTTTTTTTTTAAAGATTTTTTATTTATTTCTCTCACCCCTCCCCCCCCCCGCCCCCACTGTCTGCTCTCTGTGTCCATTTGCTGTGTGTTCTTCTGTAACTTCTTCTATCCTTATCAGCGGCACCAGGAACCTGTGTTTCTTTTTGTTGCATCACATTGTTGTGTCAAATCTCTCCGTGTGCAGCACCATTCTTGAGCAGGCTGCACTTTCTTTCTGCTGGGCGGCTCTCCTTACAGGACGCACTCCTTGCGCGTGGGGCTCCCCTACGCAGGGAACACCCCTGCGTGACATGGCACTCCTTGTGTGCATCAGCCCTGCGCATGGGCCAGCTCCACATGGGTCAAGGAGACCTGGGGTTTGAACCGCGGACCTCCCATGTGGTAGACGGACGCCCTAACCACTAGGCCAAGTCCACTTCCCTTATATTTTTTAATGTAACATTTTTTGCGATCTATGTATCTTCAAAAAATACAATAAAAAAATAAATGCTCATAAACAAACAAAAACAAACATACAAACAAAAATCAGTCTTGCAGTTCCTGCCCTATTCAAGATGGTTGAGTGAGATGTTTCAGGGCTCCATCCTCTACAGAAACTTGGAACAACCAGCAAGAACTGGCAGAAACCTCTTTCACAAACCTCCAGAAAACTTAAGGGATGGCCTTAACAGGGCAAGAGCTGAATCAAGGAAAATGTTACTTAAAAGTAGTAGGATCTTGGGAAGCAGGTGTAGTTCAGTAGTTGAGCACCTGTTTTGCATGTACAAGGTCCCAGTTTCAATCCCTGGTACCTCCTTTAAAAAAAAAAAAAAGCAGTAGAATCCCATGGAATGCTGTTTAGCCCCTCCCCCACCCTCCAGCCAGTCCCTGGTTCTGGTTCTTGAGGAAGCAGAGTGAAACTCATGCACATACTGGCAAAATATTTGTCTGGTCCAGTCTCTGAGTGACTTGTCATCCCAGAACCCGACCTGTGTACAGACGGCTGCTCTCTGAGCGCTCATAATGATGCTACAGGAGAGCAGGCAAGTCACACTGCCTGGGGCAAGGGATTGCTGGCTGTAGGATATACAGTACAGAGCCTGGGACCATGAGGAAACTGTTGCCTAAGGAAGAAGAGACATTGGGAATCATCTAAACAGGGGAATTCCCAGGGCCAAATGTACGTGCAAGACAAGACCCAGCACAGAAAGGATCAGGGAGGTCCCTACACTTTGGCCTGGAGCTATTCTCTAAACTCATTGTAAGGATAACCTCTGAAAGAGAGGTCTATCTGCAAAGATTGGGAAAGATGTTTGTTTTTTCCTTTTGTGTGGGTGTGTGCATGTGTGTTAGCTCCTGGCAGTCAAAGAAGGAAAGTTCTGTCAATACTAGCTGGAATCAAGTTTAAGGAACAGACTCCTCAAAGTCTAAATTCCAGCAGTAACATGTTAAAATATCAATATTCAGGTGCCAACAAAAGGTCATAAAACATGCAAAGAAACAGTAAGTGGTGGCAGGGAAGTGGAGTTGGCCCAATGGTAGGGCATCCGCCTATCACATGGGAGGTCCAGGGTTCAAACCCAGGTCTTCCTGACCCATGTGGTGAGCTGGCCCATGCTCCATGCTGATGCACGCAAGGAGTGCCGTGCCAGGCAGGGGTGTCCCCTGCACAGGGGAACCCCACGCGCAAGGAGTACACCCCAGAAAGAGAGCTGCCCGGCATGAAAAAAAAGTGCAGCCTGTCCAGGAATGGCGCCACACACGGAGTGGCGCAAGATGATGCAACAAAATGCGACACAGATTCCGGGTGCCACCGACAAGAATACAAGCAAACACAGAACACACAGCAAATGGACACAGAGAGCAGGCAACTGGGGTGGGGATGGTGGGGAAGGGGAGAGAAATAAATAAAAAATGAATATTAAAAAAAAAGATTAAAGCTTTAGAAACCATCAATGAGGAGAAGCAAACAGGCCCAAGACTTTTTTTGAAAAATGGTCCTGCCACTCACGCAGCTCGTACAAGCACGGCTACCTTCCTGTCTTGAGGGTCTACATTGACTTTATATTAAATTCTGCTACTAAGTGACCAGTCCTTGAAATCTTTCTTGCAACTGTGTTAAGAACCGTCCTACCCTAGGCTGAGGTCTTTTCTCCAAGACCTCCCAGGACCTCTCCAACATCAGATTTTGGTGACTGACGAAGGGACAGGAAAAGTAAGTATCGGCCTGTCGGCCTTTTTTACTTGGCCCTGGCCTGTCCTACCTACTCCTTTGTGCTCTGTCCTTTTGGCCGCAGAACATAACCTCGACCCACCTGCCTGACCATGCTTCCCTCCCCAGAGGTGATGGAGGACTTGCTCCTCATACTGTGCAGATCCAGGGACTACATGGATGATTGCTGATGCTGTCTAAAGGGATCTGACTGGGAAGTCACCCAAGTCAAGGAGGAGTTTACTGGCCACTTTTCCTGTCCCACTGCCAGGCAAGAACCTCTCTTTTCACAATGATGTATTAGTCAGTCAAAGGGGTGCTGATGCAAAGTACCAGAACTCTGTTGGATTTCATAAAGGGTATATATCTGGGGTAGACACTTACAGTTACCAGGCCCTAAAGAGTGCAACTTAAGGTACCATACAAGGTACTTTCTCAGGAAGCAGATGTGGCTCAGGCAACTGAGCTCCCGCCTATCACATGGGAGGTCCCCGGTTCAGTTCCCAGTGCCTCCTAAAGACAGTGAGCTGGCACAATGGGCAGGTACAGCAAGCCGACACAACAAGATGAAGCAAGAGATGCAAGAAGAAAAACATGAGACACAACAAAGCAGGGAGCAGAGGTTCCCGGTGCCTCCTAAGGAAAACAAGCAAGACAGTGAGCTGACATGTGGGCAGGCATGGCAAGCTGACACAAGATGAAGCAACAAGGCACAGGAAGAAAATACCTAATGAGAGACACAATAAAGCAGGAAACAGAGGTGGCTCAAGCAATTAGGTGTCTCCCTCCCACATCAGAAGTCCCAGGTTTAGTTCCCGGTGCCTCCTAAAGAAACAAAGATGATGAACAGACATGGTAAGGGCAAACAATGAGGGGGTGGGGAGAAATAAATAAATAAATCTTTAAAAAAACAAGAGATACTTTCTCACCCAAAGTTTGTTGCTAGGTGTTGAAACAAGATGGCGGGCAATGTCTGCAAGGGTTCAGGCTTCCTCCTTCCTCTTGAGGCTCCATGGTCCCAGCTTCTGATCTTGGTTGTAGGCTGACATAAGGCTTGTCACTTTCCCCAGGGTCCATTTCTTTTCAGGGCTCAGCTGCTTCGGTCTCTCTACAAGGTCAGCTGTAGACTATCAGACTCATCTCCCTTCCCGGGGCCGTGTCTATGCAGCATTCTCTCTTCCTGCTTATCTGGCTTCTGTTCTCTCCTTCTCCGTGTATTTACTTCTGTGAGAGTGTCTGTTTTATCCCAAGGTGGTGGGACTCGATGCTGAGTTGCACTCTAATGGTGTGGTTGGAGCAGAGCCCAAAGCTTGACATATTTAATCAGACATCTCAGCTGAATCTAATACAATTAATCAAAGGGTTATCACACCAGAGGAACCCACCAGTTTACAAACATAATCTCCATTTCTTTTTGGAATTCATCAATAATATCAAACCGCTGCAGATGGCAAGCTTCTTCCGCCACACAGCAGGTCCCCGCTGCCCAGTCCCCCCTTCAGGGGGTTTTGTGGCTTCTGTGGCGATCTGCGGGTCAACTACAAACTGCCGAGCCCGCTCATCTCTCCTTTAACCACCCCTTTCACTCATGAAAGGTAGTTAGTTGCTTTTCCCCCCACATGTGCTCCCTGTCATCAAGTCCCCAACCTGACCGTTTTCCTGGGGACAGCCAGACAAGGTGTTGGTCTTGAAACACTGGAGCGCTTTCCAGCTGGGCGGCCTAAAGTGGGAAAAACTCCTCTTTTTCGGTAATACCGCATGGCCACAATAAAACTTGGAGGATGGAGAAACATAATCCGAAATTGGAGTGCTTAATTACAATACCGTCTCCAACTAGAACTTTCCTGTAAGTGACAGGAACAATGGACCGAGGTGCTTTATGTTCAGGCCTTCATGGCATTATATCAAAACCCTGACCTCTGAAGGACCTACTGTTTGTTATGCTCATACCCCTCTAGAAATGCCAAGCAGGATGAAAGAGCACGTAGAAATCTGACTTTACAAACCATTGGGGGGAAAGAGGGTTTTCCTAGGCTCCTTAACCTACCCCCCCACACACACACCCAGGGCTTTCTCTTTGAGAGCTATGGGGGAAGGGCTAAGTGCGATAAGACAGGGAAACGTAACTTTAGCTTAAAACTCTTTCTATAAGGACTGAAAATTAAGAATGACAGGGACACGGAGGGGGGGAAGGGGAGAGAAACAAATAAAAATAAATCTTTAAAAAAAAAGAATGATAGGGACAGAGGAAATGTCACAGAATAAAGTTAGTTTGCATAGTTTATCCTGTAATTCCCCAATTTAAACATTTTTAACAGCCTTGGGACAGATTATTAAATCCACGACCAAATTTTAAGTGAAGATCTATAAGTTGACAGCGATAACAAAAAGCAACTCTAGGGAAGCGGACTTGGCCCAGTGGTTAGGGCATCCGCCTACCACATGGGAGGTCTGCGGTTCAAACCCCAGGCCTCCTTGACCCGTGTGGAGCTGGCCCATGCGCAGTGAGCCTCACATGCAAGAAGTGCGCCCCGTAAGGAGAGCCGCCCAGCGCGAAAGAAAGTGCAGCCTGCCCAGGAATGGCGCCGCCCACACGGAGAGGTGGCACAACAAGACGACGCAACTAAAAGAAACACAGATTCCCGTGCCGCTGACAACAACAGAAATGGACAAAAAAAAAAGAACACGTAGCATAAAAAGACACAGAGAACAGACAACTGGGGTGGGGGAGAGTGGGAAGGGGAGAAAAAGAAATAAAAAATAAATCTTTTTTAAAAAAAAAGTAACTCTATAGCAGAAAAATCAGTCAGAGCCCACCTCAATCTGTTATGATCTATGTAAGAGTTGTTTACCGAATGGTGACTGATGCAAAACTAAAATTTGACTTACCCTCTCTCTGTTAAAGTAACACAATTTTCTTAAATGATTGGTCTGTTTTGAGTGGAATGATATAAAAGTCCTTTCAAAATAGTCAATATACATATATGAAGAACGAAGGACAAAGAATCTGTGCTTTTATCAGAATGGCTTCACATATCCTTAATGGTTTTTAAGAAAATACAGAGCCACTGCTATTTTGGAAGTTAAGTCTTCTCCAAACTATTTTGCCTATTTGTCACTGTGATAAACAGAAGCCTGTTTAAATATAATGTTCACACCTAATAACCTTTAATATTCTAATAAATCCCTTAAGGATATCTTTAATTCCAAACTGTTACAAAAGAATTTGTTCTTTCACATTATAAAAAGTGAGGTACTTAAAAACATACATTTATGAAAATAAATATTATCAATACATTTATATCTTAATTCACAATGGAAAATGTATTCCAAACTGAAAAATATACTTGCATAAACTGTTGGGAAAGTTTAAATGGGATGTTATTTTGACAATGTTTTAAATTTTAGCCCTTTTTTGGTCTCATCAGAATTTTTATCAAGGTGTTAAACTTCTGTTTTGTTTTTAAACTGTGTGGTTATAAAGCACTGTACAATTTATGGTTACTACTAAGGGAAATATTATTTATAAAATAATAGGAAGAAAATCTGATAACCTTGCTTCCATTGGGAATCTCAGGTCCTCGTAAAATTTACTAGAAAAAGTTTGCTTTTTGTTTTTCAGTTTTTCGGTCAAGGTACCAACCAGGACTGAACCTGGGACATCGTACGTGGGAAGCCTCTGCTCAACCACCGAGCCACGCTGGCTCCCCTGAGTTGTTTTTTGTTGTTTTGCTTGTTTGGGTTTTTGGTTTGTTTGTTTTCAGGAGGCGTCAGGAACCAAACCCAGGGCCTCCCGTGTGGGCAGTGGGCATGCAACAGCTTGAGCCACATCCACTCCCCTAGGAAAAGCTTTCTTCTGGTACTGCTGAAGTTTCTTTGTAATAAACAGCATATTTCTAAAAAAGAAAACCTGAAGGAAAAATTAAATGTGTCATTTACTTATATACTTGCGAAGTATATAAAATTCTTCAAGCCCAAGGTCCCACTGTCTATTCTGTTGTAATTCTGATCTGCATGATGATATTGTTGGTTATAGTTTTAGTTACTCTTAGAGAAAATGTGACGTTATGAAAACTATCAAGGGAAGCGCATGTGGCTCAAGCACCTGGGTGCCTGCCTAGCACATGGGAGGTCCCAGATTCAGATCCCGGAGCCTCCCGGAGAAGACAAGCAAGACAGTGAGGCAACCTGATGGGCAGGTACAATGGGCTGGCACAGTGAGCTGATGCAATGAGATGATGCAACAAGGAGACACAAAGAGGAAACACAATGAGACACAACAAAGCAGGAAGCAGAGGTGGCTCAAGTGACTGAGCACCTTTCTACCACACAGGAGGTCCCCAGGTTCGGTTTCCAGAGCCTCCTAAAAAGAAAAAAAGAGAAGCCAACACAATGAGCACACAACGAATGGACACAGAGAGCAGAGAGAGTGCAAAAAACGAGGGGGAAGAGAAATAAAATAAATCTTTGGGGAAAAAAAAACAACGAAAAATTTTTATCAGTTACACTGTTCTGCTCTGATGCTTCTCTAAAAGAGTGTGCAGTCAGCCCATCTTTAACAAAAAGGGATTTTTAAGAAGGCAGGTTTGTAAGTTATGTTTTATCTAAATCTTAGTAAAGTGTAAAAGTAAAATGAAACAAAACCTCTGCCTTAAGTTGTAGTTAATGATCTCTAGAAACAGTTTTAAGGAAATGAGGACCTAGATTGTAAACTCTTGCAACAGTCACATTTAATCCTGAGCTCTGATCTCTAATTGTTATTTCTAAATCCTGAGATGCTTTACTCTTTGTGTGCAACCTGATAGCTCCCTATAATTTTTTAAGTACCTGACACATGGAACCCAGACTCAAAGCTAGCCAGCTCTAAAAGTGATGAAGAGGTGGCAGACTTGGCCCAGTGGTTAGGGCGTCCGTCTACCACGAGAGGTCCACGGTTCAAACTCCGGGCCTCCTTGACCCGTGTGGCGCATGTTCAGGGCTGATGTGTGCAAGGAGTGCCCTGCCACGCAGGGGTGTCCCCCGTGTAGGGGAGCCCCACGCGCAAGGAGTGTGCCCCGTAAGGAGAGTCGTCCAGGACGAGAGAAAGTGCAGCCTGCCCAGGAATGGTGCTGCACATACGGAGAGCTGACACAACAAGATGATGCAACAAAAAGAAACACAGATTCCTGTGCCACTGACAACAGAAGCGGACAAAGAAGAAGATGCAGCGAATAGACACAGAGAACAGACAACCGGGGGGGTGGGGGTGGGGGAGGCGGGGGAAGGGAGAGAAATAAAGAAATAAAGAAATTTTTAAAAATAAAAAAATGAAAACAAAAGTGATGAAGAAGCTGCCCTATGGCTACACAAAATGAACGGTCATAGAGGAGCTGCCTGGCTAAGGCACTAGGCATCCCCGTTAAATATTCTGACCTATTTCATATTGTGCAAGATCATGAGGCATGTTAATGCCTCCAAGCAGCACGTTCAGTGTCTCCCAGCAGTGGGCATGTGCACAAAACCAACATACCCTTAAGGGACTGGCCCCTAAGAAAATAGAGGGATCTACTACATTGCCTGGCCATGATCCCAAAGTGGATGGCAGCACACTGCTGCTGAAGACTCCAGCGCCCCGTGCAGTGGACACTGCCTCTAGATTGGCTCTGCTTCATGGAGCCCAAGGGTGCACGCAACAGGCCGGTGGAACACTGGAGCCAACCTTCCTGTTCTCACCAGGGCTGGTGGTACTACAGGATGTCAACTGCATGAAAGACATAAAACACACCAGTGGGGGCAATAGTTGCCAGAGCAATGTGAGTAGAAACACAACTGGAGGGTTAACAAGGGTGTTATTGTAAGCCTGGATCATGCCTACTCTAAGCAAATGTCCTAGGACCTCTGGGAGAAAGTTCCACTGTTCCTTTACTCACTGCAGAAAACCTCCCCCTCTGGGCACCCTTAGGCTTCTTTTCCAGAGTCACATGGCTTCTTGTCTTCCTTGACTGCGCGGCCGCTGTAGCGCCAACCCTCGATCAATCAGACTGTTGGAAATGCCCTACCAACCCTTACCTCACTGATACGTCCCTACTGGTAACAACGTAGTAAACACATCCATGCGGGTGGAAGGGACAGCTACATTGCAGGCATTCTTTCATGGCCCCCTAATTGTTAAGAACAATTCAGTCCCTGGTGTGCCCCATTTCTTTCTGAGTACATCTTTCTCAGCACCTCCTTTCAAGAGGGAACTGCTGCATCCTTGTTTGCTATCATTGCTTCAGGTGATACAGAAAATTACCAATGAACTAGGGCTTGATTCCTCATCCATCTGGAAGGTTGTAAAATCCGTTCTCCCCTCCCTCACTTGTTTCCTTCCCCTCCTTTGGCCATTAGTTTGGCCATTCTACTCTTAATTTCTGGGTCCTGCTTATTCAACCTATTAAATTTCTATCTTCCAGGCTCCACTGGAAGCTCCACTTTAAGATGATAGTCATGCAAGAATTTTCTCCATTCCCAACCGAAAACCTCCCAGCCAATCTTCCCCTAGGATATTTAGATTTAGTAGCCAGAGAATTCCACTCACATGACAGGCAGGGACAACATCCCAATGGCAGCAGAAAGTAGTTACAGAAGACAGATCATCCTCCTTCGTCATGCCTTAAGAATAAGGGATGGCTATTGTATTAGTTAGCCAAATTCCAGAAATCTGTTAGCTTTTATAAAGGGTATTTATTTGGTGTAGAAGGTTACAGTCACAAGGTCCTACAGAGTTCAACTCAAGGTACCATCAGAGGTACTTTCTCACCCAGAGTCTATTGCCATGTGTTGATGCAAGATGGCAGGCAATGCCTGTGAGGGTTCAGTCTTCCTCCTCCTCCCAAGGCTCCGTGCTCCCAGCTTCTTCCAATCTCAGCTGCAGGCAGGGACAATTCTTGTCTCTCTCCCAGGGCTTGTTTCTCTCTGGACTCAGCTTCTCTGGTCTCTCCACAAGGTCAGCTGTAAACTGTCAGACAAACAGCTCTTCTCTCTTGCTGGGGCCTCTACCATGTCTAATGCAGCCTTCTCTATTTTCTCACATATCTGCTCCTCTTGTATGTTTACTTCCCAGGGCTCCAGCTCAAAACTCCCAACTCTATTCTCTGCCATGTCATTTTCTGTGTGACATGACATCCTACTGATGTGGCCCAATCAAAGTCATAGTTATAATATATATATATTCAGAGTGAAACCTCTGAATTCAATACAATCTATGGGTATCACTAGCCCAGAGGAACACACCAGTTTACAAACAATCAGTATTTCTTTTTGGAATTCATCAATAATATCAATCTGCCAGAGCTATGCATGGCTCTTTTGCCCCTTCTATTTGAAACTATAGTTAGTATTAGAGTTGATAGGTGTATGTCCAAGAGACTTAAATCTTAGGGCTGTCCACATGCCAGTTGAGCTCTGAATTTCAACAGGGTTGCAACACCTACTCTCCACTTCAATGGACTCACCCAGGACAGCTAACAGGGAGATGATGTTGGACAACCATCCCAGGGAATAAAGCATATGCAACTGCAAGCAAGAGAATCTCATCCATCTGCCCCATGGGATCTAAGCCCCTCTCAAATAGAGGTGGAGTGGGCATCACCATCTCAGAATCCTCAGAATTGGGGAATGAACAATGGACTAGAGTAGATTTACTGTTATTCTACCATAGACTTGTTATTCTAGCAATGGAAGAACTTTTATCGTTGATATGGAGGCAGCGGCCCCCAGAGATTCTGAGGGAAGGGAAAGAAAACACAGGTATAATGTGGGGGCATTTCTGGGACATTCAAATTGTCCTGAATGACATTGCAATGACAGATACAGGCCATTATATATCCTGTCATAACTTACAAAATTGTGTGGGAGAGAGTGTAATCTGTAATGTAAACCATAATCCATGCTTAGTGACAATGCTCCAATATGTGTTTATCAGTTGTTACAAATGTACCACACTAATGTTGTTGTTATGAGAAGGTGTGGGAGGGGTTGGAGGTGGGGTATATGGAATCTTCGGTATTTTTTGTGTAACATTTATGTAATCTTAAGTATACCTTTTTTAAAAATTTTAAATGTATATAAAAAAAGAATAAGGGATGGAATTCTCTGAGAGGGAAACAAGGTAGGGAAAGGAGAAGGAAGATAACTCAGCAAAGGAGGAGCACCAACTGATAATCACCATCAGGCAGTACTTAACTACAGTGGAAAAGCACCTGCCCAAGGCCTAATTTCAGAAGATGCCAGGGGACAAAAGGCCCACCCACCCCTCCCCTAAAAAGTTCCCACTGAGGAATATGGAGGCAGTAAAAAGTTGTAGTTTTTAATCCCACTTTTACCTAAGGCAGACCAATGAGAATGCTGGGACTTACAAGTCCTAATTTACATGAAGGGGAAAGAGCAGTCCAACCTTAATAAAACAGCACCCCAGCCCCAGGTGACACCACTCATTCAACTCACACAACCATGCCTGAACTCCCCTCTTAAGTGTGTACTTTCACTTTACATTAAATCCTCCTGCTACCAAAAAAAAAAAAAAAATGGTCCTAAGTATGCTCATAGAGCTAAAGGAAAACACGGACAAAGAACTAAAGCAAGTCAGGAAAATGGTAGATGAGCACAGAGACTATCAACAGAGATAGAAATTATGAAAAGGAACCAAACAGCTGAAGACCACAGTAACAAAAATCAAAAATTCCTTAGAGGGGTTCAACAGCAGATTGGAACTGGCAGAAGAATCACACAACCTGAAAATAAGAAAATTGAAATCATTCAGTCTGACGAACAGAAGAAAGAAGGGAGAGGAGTGAACTCAAGCTGAGAAATCTGTGGGATGCCATCAAGCATACCAACATACACATTGTGGGAGTCCTAGAAGAAACAGAAAAAGAGAAGGGGACAAAGGTAATATTAAAAAAATAATAATGGCTGGCTGGGAAGTGGACTTGGCCCAATGAAAAGGACGTCCACCTACTACATGGGAGGTCCGCGGTTCAAACCCTGGGTCTCCTTGACCCGTGTGGAGCTGGCCCATGCACAGTGCTGATACTCGCAAGGAGTGCCGTGCCACGTGCCACGTGCCATGCAGGGGTGTCCCCGCATAGGGGAGCCCCATGTGCAAGGAGTGCACTCCGTAAGAAGAGCTGCCCAGCGCGAAAGAAAGTGCAGCCTGCCCAAGAATGGCGCCACACACACAGAGAGCTGACACAGTAAGATGACGCAACGAAAAGAAACACAGATTTCCGGTGCCACTAATAAGGATAGAAGCAGTCACAGAAGAACACACAGCGAATGGACAGAGAGAGCAAAAAACGGGGGTGGGGGGGGAGGGAGAGGGTATGGGGTGAGAAATAAATAAAAAATAAGTTTTTAAAAATAAAATAAAATAATGGCTGAAAACTTTCCAAATTTAAAGACATGAACATACACATACAAGACACTCAACAAACTCCAAACAGGATAAAGTCATATAGACCCATGCCACAGAATATTATAATCAAATTGTCAAATGTCGAGATAAAGTGAGAATTCTGAAAGCCACAAGAGAGAAACAATGTGTCACATACAAGGGAGCCTCAACAAGATTAACAGCTGATTTCTCATCAGAAACCATGGCAGCAAGAAGGCAGTCCGGTGACGTATTTAAAGTGCTGAAAGTAGAAAATTGCCGAGAATTCTATATCCAGCAAAACTTTAAAAAAGGAGGGGTATACCAGATATACTTCCAGACCTGTGCTGTCCAATACAGTAGCCAGCAGTCACATGTGGCTACTGAATTATGGGGTAGTCTAAATTGAGATGTGCTCTAAGTATAAACTACATATTAGAGTTTGAAGACAATATGAATAAAATAAAGTACCTTAGTAATAATTTATATAGTGATTACATGTTGAAATAATATCCCAGATATTGGGTTAAATAAAATATATTACTAAAATTTTAAAAGTGGAGGGGGGAAGTAGATGTGGCTCAAGCAGTTGAGTGCCTGCTTCCCACAAGGAGGTCCCAGGTTTGGTTCCCAGTGCCTCCTAAAAAAACACAAACAAGCAAGCAAGCAAATGAAAAAACCAACTCAGGGGAGCTGATGTGGCTCCATGGTTGAGCACCAGCTTCCCACATACAAGATCCCAGGTTCAATCCCTGGACCCCAAAACCTGAAAAAAAAAAAAAAAGGAGGGAGCTGTTTTAGGACATTCCCCGATAAACAAACCTGAGGGAGTTCATCATCAGTAGATTGAGCCTATAAGAGATGCCAAAGAGAGTGCTGCAGGTTGAAAGTAAAACAGACAATAAATTGAAGGCACATAAAGAAATAAAGATCTCCAGTGAGAGTAATGGTATGGGTAAATATAAGAGCCAGAACTATCGTATTTTTGTTTTTTAACTCTACTTTCTACAGGACTTAAAAGATAAATGCATAAATGTAATGATAAATAAGTGGGTTTGTATTCAGGTATAAACAAATTACATGTATCAGCAAATTACATGTGACATGAACTGCATAAATGTAGGGGGGATGGATGGGTATAGGAATATAATTTGTGTATAGTATTGAAGTTGGTATCAAGCATAAGGGAGGGAAGCGGATGTGGCTCAAGCAATCGGGCTCCCGTCTACCATATGGGAGGTACAGGGTTCAACGTCCAGGGCCTCCTTGTGAGGGCAAGCTGACCCGGGTGGTGAGCTGACCCATGCGGAGTGCTGGCCTGCACAGAGTGCTAGCCTGCGCAGGAGGGATGCCCCTCTTCCAGGCTTCCACACCCCACACCAGCACGCAGTTGCCTTTTATTACGCTCATACTCTGGTGTTGAGAAGTTGCCCTTCTTACCTGGTCTGAGACAATAATCTCATGGATGGTCTATGAGGTTCCTCATTATAAGTACCGCTTTTTCTTAACAAACCACCTGAGCTGTCATCCTGTTTTATGATGACTATTTTACCTTCAATTTCAGATGTGAACACCTTTTAACTTTAGCTCCAAACTCTGCATATAAAACACTTTCTGAATCGCTAGAGATTTGCATTTCCTCATCTGGGGAAAATGAAGGAATTCATCCAGTTTAGGGGATAGGAGGTGAGAAAATTCCAGAATGGAACAAGTTGATTCTGGGGAAAAAAGCTTTACTTAGCAGCTATACTCTCTCCTATTTTATGTACTGGTTTGGGAAGGTTTCATTTGAAAAGCGGGTGCTATTATTTTTCAAAAGTTTGCAAGCCCCTGATCTAGATGGTGTTCCAAGGTCTCTTCCAAATATAAAAAGTATGTATTTGGTTTTTAAAATTTATTTATTCAACAAATACTTGGAAAGTGCCTTACTCTTTGATAAGACTGTATTAGGTGTAGTGGTTACAACAATGAATGTTAATAAATCCAGGATCCTCTACCATTCAGTGTTTTGTTTTTTAAAGAAATTGAAGAGTGATATAGATATAGATGTCCACAGGCACAGACACCAGAAAATTCTGTTTCCCCAAGTATTAAAATAAGGTCGCAAGATTCCTGAAACTCAGCTGGTACATGTTTTCTTCTATGGAAACTGGTTCAAGTGTTCCTTCTCCTCTGCCTGTTAACTCAGAAGATCTAGGCTTAATGATACAAACAAAACCAGTTGTGAGTTGAAAAATCAAACTGGATTTTATTAAATTATACACAAATAGCCCTCCTTTTTCTTTATTTCTTCAGTATGGGTAAGTTAAGTAAAAAGTAGTAGTAGCAGTAGTAGTAGTGTAGTGAAATGAAGCCCGAACAAGAGCTGGTAAAATTGTACTGGAGCCCACATCTGCCACTAACCAGCCCGGGAAAGGAGTGTAGTATACCCTCAGCTCTAGAATGAGATGGTTGGAATATGTTGTCTGGGTCAATTGGCGCTCTAAAGGTCTACTGTGTTAATTCTATTATCATGACCAATCACAATGAAAAGTGAATGAACAGTGAACACACAGGAATACTTTCAAGGAAAAAAAGAGAAATACAGAAGTTTGCTGTTTAAAAAAATGCATTGATGTTACCATTTTATTTACTTTAATTAGAATATACACAAAAAATGTGTATCATGTTGCTTTTAAAAAATTCCATGTTCCGTGAGAACTGTGTAAACAATGTAAAATGTTTCTACTGCATAACAAAAGAAGAAAATCAGCATTCCCACTCAGTATTAGGAAAATATTTAGATAATTTGAATTTATAGTAAAGCAAAGTGAAATATTACACAGGAGTAATTTCATGACTTAGCTCTATAATCTAGAAGTATACCTTTCATACCTTCAAATACCTTTGGTATAAGTGAATTAATAATACAAAGCAAAACAAACAAACAAAAAAACCCCACCCATCTACTTTGGTTCTCATATTAATTAGAACTTTAAAAATCAGGCGATTGTGCAGTTACTTTAGATGACAAAGTGGAAAACCTCTCATTTGCTCCTCTCTCCTAGTGGAGATGAGTACGCAGGGAGAGCTCTTCATGGATCGGATTTCTGTGGAGTAAAAGAGCATTTTACTTCCTTCCACAACCACACTCCCAGCAATAGCCCGAAAGGTTTTATAAAAACCTCACTTTTAGCTTGGAATAAAAGTGATCTTAGTTACTTCCTCTTAACAAATACAAATAACCCTGCATTACAGAGGCTCAGCACTACAATTCACATTTAAAATAGAACATGAATTTTTTTTTGAAAATCATATTAACGTAGTTTCTCAAGTCCATACTTGAAAAAGAACATACTGCATTCATTTTAAAAATACAAGTTTAATAGCCCACTGTCAAGTTTTTTAAGAAATAAAAAAAATTGTCTGCATGCTACAAATATTTCTTCATTGATCACACATTACTTTGACGATTGTACATTAAAATGACCAGAGAAATTTTAATTGTATCATTTTTATAATTACATTTTCTCATCTATACTGTCCAAATTTGGTACCAATTTTTTCATTGTCTTTTTGTTCTGTATGTTTTCTTTTAAATAAATCCCTGCGTCTGAGATTTATATCATAAGAAATTGTCGAGGAATCACTTTTCTGCCATCCATCACAGGAGCAAACTGGGAACATCCTCTGAGGAGTTTCTTGGCAATGTAATTTATACTGGGATTTTCTGTGAAGACAAACTTTATAAAAGAAAAAAGAATCCTCAGTGAACTTTACAAACTTTCAGTAATAATATCATACATTGTTGTTCCTTTCTGAAGTAAAAACACCATCTGGTGTGCAATTTCACTGCACACACACTGTGAGCTAAGCTGCCTCCAGAGACCACACGCTGGTCCTAGACATGCCTTCAGCAGAACCACACTACACCAAGCAGTGCTAACTACCATGACATGGAGAGTAAAAGCACAAACTTAAAGTTTATTACCTGTCAGGTTAATTTGAGGCTTTTTTAAGAACAAATTTAAAAGAACTAAAAGAACATAAACATCAAAGAATTATTCAGCAAAATACTTACTGATCTATGCTCAAATGAACCATATATAAAACAGGAAGACTGTTAAATTTTTCATTAAATATTTTATAGTGTTAGGAACTTAGGTTCTTACCTAAATTTTACAGACACCAAAACTGACAAACAGCCATTATTAGAAGAAATAAAACAATTATTTTGTTTTGAAAAAACAAGTGAAAACAAGTGAAAAAAATCATGTAGGAAATAAAAGGTTCTTACTAGGTGTGGCAGTTTGAAATTATTTTATGAATCTCAAGAAGATAAATATTATGTTTGCAAACTAATCTATTCCTCTAGGTGTGCTATCCTTTGATTATATCACATTCAGTGGGTGGGTCTTCGATTAGATTACTTGATAAGATTGGCTTGGGGCTTTTTTTTTTTTTTTTTAAAGATTTATTTATTTATTTAATTTCCCCCCCTCCCCTGGTTGTCTGTTCTTGGTGTCTATTTGCTGCGTCTTGTTTCTTTGTCCGCTTCTGTTGTCGTCAGCGGCACGGGAAGTGTGGGCGGCGCCATTCTTGGGCAGGCTGCACTTTCTTTTCACGCTGGGCGGCTTTCCTCACGGGCGCACTCCTTGCGCGTGGGGCTCCCCCACGCGGGGGACACCCTTGCGTGGCGCGGCACTCCTTGCGCGCATTAGCACTGCGCATGGCCAGCTCCACACGGGTCAAGGAGGCCCGGGGTTTGAACCGCGGACCCGGCTTGGGGCTTTTGACTAGATTAGGTCAGTGAGGTGTGACTCAGGCTGAGGCCCTGCCCCCTTGCTGGGTCTGATATAAATGGACCCACAAAGAGAGACACAGGAAAAGGAAGCCACCCTATTTGATCCTGGCAGGTAAGAGAGAGGATTGCTTAGGCATGAAGCCCCAAGAGCCTGGACCCATGGAACAGCTCAAGAGGAAAGAGTGAGCCCAGAAGGGAAGGCTGAAACCTGGGCAGAGATCAAAGGCCATCTTCCTGCACCATCATCAATAGTAGCTGATTTTGGTGAGAAAGCATCTCTGATGGTGCCTCCGTTTGGACTTTTCAAGGTCTTGGAACTGTAAGTTTTTACCCCCAAATAAATCCCCTTTATAAAAGTCAACAGATTTCTGGTACTTTGCATCAGCCTCCTTTTGGCAAAATAAAATGCTTTTTCATATTACCTGAAATAAAAACCCTAGGATTATCGTTTGGGTTTGCTTTGTTCTATCAAGGGATGAGAATGTCAGGGCATTTTAACAAAATCATGTCAAAATTCATTTGGAATACTAGCTGAGACTATGGTATGCTGAGAACAGGCACTTCCAGATATTAAAAAGTGTTAAAATTATTAAAATACTATTATTTCACTAAATCTAAGACACACCATTATTTTATATGCCATGAAAAGATACCTAGGATAGGAAGTCTAAAAGAAGACAGAGGGAAGCGGACTTGGTCCAGTGGATAGGGTGTCTGCCTAATACATGGGAGGTCCGCAGTTCAAACCCCGGGCATCCTTGACCCGCGTGGAGCTGGCCCATGCGCAGTGCTGATGCATGCAAGGAGTGCCGTGCCACGCAGGGGTGTCCCCCGTGTAGGGGAGCCCCACGCGCAAGGAGTTTGTCCTGTAAGGAGAGCCGCCCAGCGCGAAAGAAAGTGCAGCCTGCCCAGGAATGGCGCCGCACACACGGAGAGCTGACACAGCAAGATGATGCAACAAAAAGAAACAGATTCCCGTGCCACTGACAACAACAGAAGCAGACAAAGAACACTCAGCAAATGGACACAAAGAACAGACAACTGGGGGGGGGGGGGGGAAGGGGAGAGAAATAAATAAAATAAATCTTTAAAAAATAGTAATAAAAAATTAAAAGACAGAGACCCTCACAAAAAAATGGGGACACCAAATGGCAAAAACCTCAATGAGTGGTAAAATAAATAAATAAACAAACAAACAAACAAATAACCCTCCATGCAGAAAGGACAGCAAAGAAGACAGCACACTTCTTCCTTGACAATGGAAAGAGGAGGAAAAAATCCGTGGAAATTGGAATCTGCAGCCCCCACAAATTTTGTGGTCTGAATTCACACTACAAGCATAGTCTAAAAAAATCTCAAGCAGAGAATTTAGCTTCAGCAGACTCAGGGTGGTAGTGCTCTCCAGCGACTGACAGATGAAAACACAAACCCTCTCAGAAGGAACTCAACTTCCATCCAGGCAATAGCTGACTACATGAAGTCAGTGATTTTAAGGTGCATCCCAAACTTAAAGATGCTAAAATATAATCAACGAAATATGGTAGGCAAATAAGTCAAAAGAAGAAACCAGAAAGTCTAGAAAATAAATATTTGGCATATGATTTTTAAAAAATCGAACCAATGACAAAAGGATATGTTATTCTACATACAGCACAAGAAAAAAGGATTAACTATTTAAGAAAAGAGTTATATTCCTTCTTTATACATACTCTTCTTAACTATAAAGTCAAATGAGAAAAATAAAACCATATAACAGAAGATGGTGGCTGAGTGAGCTTGCCTTGCCGTCTCTCCTGGGAAGAGGCAGCTGGGCACCACTGGAGGTTCTCCGGGACCAGGCTTTTTCAGGATTTTTTCAGGGCAGGAAGTGTCTGGACATCGATTTGGTGGGAAGGTAACGGAAAGGACTGGTCTATAAGATATAATTTGGGACTTTTCAAGAGGGGAGGCAAGATGGCGGCTGAGTGAACTTCCCGGTTACTAGCTCCTGGGGGGAATCGGCTGGGAGGCGTCGGAGACTCTTTGGGACCGGCTGTTTCGGGATTTTTCCTGGTCCGGAGGTGTCTGGACATCGATTTGGAGGGAAGGTAACAGAGAGGATCCATCTGTGAAATATACACGGAGATCCCAGCTACGTGTGGAGGACTCCCTCCTTGGGTAGGCAGAGCCGAGGCAGCTAGCACCGTGCAGAGCCCCGGCAGGCGGCGGCCAGGGTAGCCTAGCTGGGCCGAGGTGGGCAGCGGGCGGGGGATACGAGCCACGCCGCGGCGGGCAGCAGGCGGGAGAGCCGAGCCGAGCAGCGTTGCGCCGCGGCGGGCGGGGAAACCGAGCCCAGCCGAGCCCAGTCGAACCCAGCCGAGCCGCGGCGGGCCGGGAAGCCGAGCCCAGCCGAGCCCAGCCGAGCCCAGCTGAGCCCAGCCGCGCCGCGGCGGGCGGCGGGTGGGAGAGCCGAGCCGCGCTGTGCCGTGGTGGGCAGCGGGTGGGAGAGCCGAGCCGTGCTGAGCCGCCCGGGCAGCGGGCGAGGGAGTCGAGCCCAGCCGAGCCTAGCCGCGCCGCGGCGGGTGGCGGGCGGGAGAGCCAAGCCGCGCTGTGCCACGGCGGGCGGCGGGCAAAGGAGCCAAGCCCAGCCGAGCCTAGCCGCGCCGCGGCGGCGGGCGGTGGGCGGGGAAGCCGAGTCCGGCCGAGCCCGGCTGAGCCGCGGCGGGGGGGGGGCCGAGCCCAGCTGAGCTCGGCCGAGCCCAGCCGCGCCGCACCGGGCGGCGAGCGGGAGAGCCGAGCCGCGCTGCGCCGCGCCGGGCGGCGGGCGGGAAAGCCGAGCCCAGCCGAGCCGCAGCGGGCGGCGGGCGGCAGGCAGGGGACCCGAGCCCAGCCGAGCCCAGCCGAGCCGCGGCGGGCAGGGGACTGGAGCCCAGCTGAGCCCAGCCGAGCCTGTCGGCGGGGTTTCTGTTCTTTGGTTTTTTTTGTTTTTTGTTTTTTGTTTTTTTATTTGTTGTTGTTGTTGTTGTTCTTGTTGTTCTTTTTTTTTTTTTTCTTTTCTTTTTTTCAATCCTCTCTTTCTTGTCCCCAATATTCTTCTTATACTATTTTACCTTAACAATACAATAGGTCCTACAGGAAATACCTCACATTTGCTGGGTTTCCTCACCCTCCACTGCCTCATTTCTCTGTGAATAGATTTAACCTATCTACACTATCCCCTTTCCCCTACAACTTGATATTCTCCACCATCTGCTATCTCTCCTATATTCCATCTCCCTTTCTTTGATCCACAAAGTGTCTAACTCTTAATTTCTAATACCTTTGTTTAGTTTTCCATCTGGTATTCGTCCCTGAAACTATTACCTTTCTTTTCTCTTTCCCTCTCTCACGAAAACAATAGCCTCTTAGTACGTACCACATTCCTCCCATATTCAGTCGTCTACCTCATTATAGGTACTTTCCTACTACTATAACTCTACACAATTTACAGGATCTAACCTCCATCCTCTCAGAACTCATATTGTTGCTTTGTAAACATATATCACCAATACTACTTCACACTTTTTCCTTCCTTACACAATTGACTTTCCCCAGCACTAATACTTTCCTTTAAAGTGAGCTTAACTAGCAATAAGAAATTGGAATAAGAAGAACAAAGTGACAAAGAGAAGATATAACACTTACGCAAAAACAACAGCTAATTAATCTCCAAGACTAGACAAAGAAGCTAAGGAACTGATTAAACCCGTCAAGAAAAAATGTTGACAAGACAGCAACAAAAATCTACAAACCAAACCAGTAATCAGGAAAACATGGCTGAATCCAATCAACAAACTGAAAATCAGGAAGGGGGGCAGGACTTCGCACAAGCAATGAAAGATCTCAGAACATTTATCACCGACAAATTTGATGAAGTAATGAAAGAGGTTAACAGCGTGAAGACAACACTTGGAGGGGAAATTGCAGACATGCGCAAAAAAATAACAGATATGATGGAAATGAACACCACAATTCAAGAAATCAAAAATACACTTGCAGCAAATATCAGCAGACTAGAAGAGGCAGAGCAGAGAATTAGTGATGTGGAAGACAGTGCATTGGAAATCAAACAGATAGTAGAAGTGGTCAATAAAAAGGTAGGAAAAATCCAGATAGGACTTAGGGACCTGAATGATAACGCAAAACGCTCAAACATACGTATTATAGGCATTCCAGAAGGAGAAGAGAAGGGAAAGGGGTCAGAAGGAGTGTTGCAGGAAATAATGAATGAAAACTTCACAAATCTACTGAAAGAGACAGATGTACATATCCAAGAAGCACAGCGCACTCCACTGGTCATAAACCCCAACAGGCCCACCCCAAGACATATACTTGTCAAATTATCCAATGCTCAAGACAAAGAAAAAATTCTAAAAGCAGCAAGAGAAAAGAAAACCATCACATACAAGGGAAACTCCATAAGATTAAGTGCTGATTTCTCATCTGAAACGATGGAGGCAAGAAGGCAGTGGTATGATATAGTCAAGGTACTAAAGGAAAAAAATTTCCAACCAAGAATACTCTATCCAGCTAAACTAGCATTCAAAAATGATGGAGAGTTCAAAATATTCACAGATAAACAGAAACTGAAAGAGTATATCAACAAGAAACCTCCCCTTCAAGAAATTCTTAAGGGAATTCTGCAGGAAGAAAGGAAAAAACAGGACAGTCAGAGATGGAGGAGAGTGTAAAAGCAACAAGAAAGACAAAAATAGAAGGGGAAAATAAAATAATACAAACAAAATATAACAAACACAAATCCAACCAAAATATGGCTACCATAAATAACTCTCTAAACATAATAACACTGAATGTCAACGGATTAAACTCACCTATCAAAAGATTCAGACTGGGACACTGGATAAGGAAATATGACCCATCTATATGCTGCCTACAAGAGACACATCTTAGACCCAGAGACTCATGGAGGTTGAAAGTGAATGGCTGGAAAACAATCATACAAGCAAACAACAACCAAAAAAAGGCAGGAGTAGCTATATTAATATCAGACAAAATAGACTTTAAAAGCGAAACAATTGTGAGAGACAAAGAAGGATACTATATTTTAGTGAAAGGGACAATTTGTCAAGAAGATCGAACAATCATAAATATTTATGCTCCTAACAAGGGCGCCTCTAAATATGTGAGGCAAACGCTGGAAAAACTAAGTGAAAGAATAGATTCATCTACAATTATAGTGGGGGATTTTAATACACCACTATCAACTCTGGACAGAACATCTCAAAAGAGAATCACTAAAGAAACAAAACACTTGAACAATATATTAGAAGAGCTGGATCTAATAGACATATATAGATCATTACACCCAAACACAGCAGGATATACATTTTTCTCAAGCGCACATGGAACATTCTCCAAGATTGACCATATGCTAGGCCACAAAGAAAGGCTTAATGAATTCAGAAAGATCGAAATCATACAAAACAATATCTCTGACCACAGTGGAGTCAAGCTGGAAATTTGCAAGGGACAGAGACCCAGACTTCACACGACAACTTGGAAATTAAACAGCACACTCTTAGAAAAACAGTGGGTCAAAGAGGAAATCTCAAAAGAAATCAATGACTACCTTGAAACAAATGATAATGATAACACAACATACCAAAATTTATGGGATGCAGCAAAAGCAGTACTGAGAGGGAAATTTATAGCCATAAATTCATATATCAAAAAAGAAGAGCAGAAATTGAAGAATTAACTGCACATTTGAAGGAATTAGAAAAACAACAACAAAGTAACCCAACAGGAAGAAGAAGGAAGGAAATAACAAAGATAAGAGCAGAACTAAATGAAATAGAAAATAAGAAAGCACTTGAAAAAATAAACAAGACCAAGAGCTGGTTTTTTGAGAAGATCAACAAAATTGACAAACCTTTAGCGAGACTAACAAAGAAAAAAAGAGAGAAGATGCAAATACACAAAATAAGAAATGAGAAAGGTGATATCACCACTGACCCCACAGAAATAAAGACTATCATAAGAGGATACTTTGAAAAACTATATTCCAACAAAAATGACAATTTAGAGGAAATGGACAAATTCCTAGAAATACATAAGCAGCCCATACTGACGAAAGAAGAAACTGATGATCTTAACAAACCAATCACAAGCAAAGAGATAGAATCAGTCATTAAAAATCTCCCAACTAAGAAGAGCCCAGGGCCAGACGGCTTCACAGGTGAATTCTACAAAACATTCCGGAAAGAACACCAATCCTGTTGAAACTATTCCAAAAAATCGAAACAGAAGGAACACTGCCTAATTCCTTCTATGATGCCAACATTACCCTAGTACCAAAGCCAAACAAAGACACCACAAGAAAGGAAAATTACAGACCAATTTCTCTAATGAACCTAGACGCAAAAATACTTAACAAAATACTTGCTAATCGTATTCAACAACACATTAAACGAATTATACACCATGACCAAGTGGGATTTATTCCAGGTATGCAAGGATGGTTCAACATAAGAAAATCAATCAATGTAATACACCATATAAACAGACTGAGAGAAAAAAACCACATGATTATATCTATAGATGCAGAAAAGGCATTTGACAAAATACAGCACCCCTTCCTGATAAAAACACTCCAAAAGATCGGAATACAAGGAAACTTTTTGAACATGATAAAGAGTATATATGAAAAACCTAAAGCCAACATTGTTTACAATGGCGAAATCCTGAAATCCTTCCCTCTAAAATCAGGAACAAGACAAGGATGCCCATTGTCTCCGCTCCTATTTAACATTGTCTTGGAAGTACTGGCTCGAGCACTGAGACAAGAACCAGATATAAAAGGCATTCAAATTGGAAGGGAAGAAGTCAAAATTTCATTATTTGCAGATGACATGATCCTATATATAGAAAACCCTGAGAGATCTACAACAAAGCTCCTAGAACTCATAAATGAGTTTAGCAAAGTCGCAGGTTATAAGATCAATGCGCAAAAATCAGTAGCATTTCTATACACCAATAATGAGCAAGATCAGGAGGAAATCAAGAAACAAATACCATTCACAATAGTAAATAAAAAAATCAAATACTTAGGAATAAATTTAACTAAAGAGGTAAAAAACTTATACATCGAGAACTATACAAGATTGTTCAAGGAAATCAAAGAAGACCTAAATAAATGGAAGAATATTCCCTGTTCATGGATAGGAAGACTGAATATTATTAAGATGTCTATCCTACCAAAACTGATCTACACATTCAATGCAATCCCAATAAAAATCAACACAGCCTTCTTTAAGGAACTAGAAAAACTAACTATGAAATTTATTTGGAATAAAAAGAGGCCCCGAATAGCCAAAGACATTGAAAAAGAAAAACGAAATAGGAGGAATTACACTTCCTGACTTCAAAACATACTACAAAGCTACAGTAGTGAAAACAGCATGGTACTGGCATAAGGAGAGACACACAGACCAATGGAATCGAATTGAAAGTTCAGATATAGAACCTCATGTATATAGCCATATAATATTCGATAAAGCCATCAAACCCTCTCAACTGGGAGAGAATGGCCTATTCAACAAATGGTGCCTGGAGAACTGGATAGCCATATGTAGAAGAATGAAAGAGGATTACCATCTCACACCTTATACAAAGATCAACTCAAGATGGATCAAAGACCTAAATATAAGAGCCAAGACCATAAAGACCTTAGAAAGCAGTGTAGGGAAACATCTACAGGACCTTGTAATAGGAAATGGCTTCATGAATATCACACCAAAAGCACGAGCAGCAAAAGAACAAATAGATAAATGGGACTACCTCAAAATTAAAGCCTTCTGCACCTCAAAGGAGTTTGTCAAGAAAGTAAAAAGGGAACCCACACAATGGGAGAAAATATTTGGCAACCATATATCTGATAAGAGACTTATAACTTGCATATATAAAGAACTCATATATCTCGAAAACAAAAAGATAAACAACCCATTTAAAAAATGGGAAAAAGATTTAAACAGACACTTCTCCAAAGAAGAAATACAAATGGCTAAAAAGCACATGAAAAAATGCTCCAAATCCCTAGCTATCAGGGAAATGCAAATCAAAACTACAATGAGATACCATCTTACTCCCATAAGATTGGCAGCCATGAAAAAAACAGTAGAATACAAATGCTGGAGAGGATGTGAAGAAAGGGGAACACTCATCCATTGCTGGTGGGAATGCAGAAGGATCCAACCATTCTGGAGGACAGTTTGGCAGTTTCTCAAAAAATTATCCATAGATTTGCCATATGACCCAGCAATACCACTGCTGGGTATATACCCATCAGATCTGAAAACAAGGACACAAACCGATATATGTACACCAATGTTCATAGCAGCATTGTTCACCATCGCCAAAAGTTGGAGTCAATCCAAAAGTCCATCAACAGATGAGTGGATCAATAAAATGTGGTATATACACACAATGGAATACTACTCAGCTGTAAGAACCAATACACTACAATCGCACGTGATAACATGGATGAACCTTGAGAATCTTATGTTGAGTGAAGCAACCCAGGCATTGAAGGACAAATACTATATGACCTCAATGATATGAAATAAGTTAACTGCCTCAGAGAGCTAGAGTCTGGAAAAGTGGCTTACTGGAAATCGGGGGGTGGAGGAAGGATGTGAGTTAATGTCTGTAGGGGTGGAATCTGTGATGAGCTGGGGGTAAGTATGAGCACAAAGAAGGGACAAAATGGGGGCAAGGGGTTACCTTCGGGTGGGGTTTTCTGGGTTTGAGGGGGGCTGGGGATGGGAAGAGGGGTAATATGGTCCAAGAAATAGGTGGGAGGGAGGGGCAACATACAAACATGGGAGAGTGCCAGAAGTTCGTTGAGAACTAAATGTTGAGTAAAACGTATCAAAGTATAAGTAGGAGGGTTACCTGGTTAGGACGCTCAGGGGGTATGGTCTGATGCGGGACGGACTCCGGAGGGAATAGCTGAAGGCTCATTTTGCCAAGGTGGGTTCTACCATTGGGTGGGGTGGACCCATATCCTGGGGAAGACTAATGCCGTTGAATAGAGAGAACTGTATCTCTCGTGAGAAAGGACGGCTCCCAGGGCATTAGATTGGCAGGCGTTGTGGGCCCTAAGGGGAGGGGAAAATGGACGTGCAATGGATGGAACAAAGGTAAATAAGGGGGCAAAAGAGGAGTTATGTGAGAGTACACGAGGATGAATATAAAACAGCTAATATTACACCAAAAACATATAGGGGACGACAGACTAATAATGAAAACCATAAGACAAAACATAGGATAACTAAAAAATTTAGAAAACTGTACAACCTAAAGTATGGACCACATAGTAAGCACAAATGTTACCTTGTTTGAAAACTATAGTTTCGGAATCTGTACATCAGTTTCAGGAAATATGATATGAATAAGCTAAAAGATTATTGCTGTGGAAGGGAAAAGGTTTTATGGTGGATCTGGGGAAATACTGTATATTGTATATATGAATTTTGGTGATCTAAGACTCTTCTGAAGCTGACATTATGTTGGGATTCACTTTACGGGAAGTTTTGGATCACAGAGTGGTTCAACAATGGCAGCGGAGGAATACTGATATGGGATGTTATTGACAGGATATATATGGTTGACAAGGAGTTATACAGGGCATATGCCCAGGGTATATGGTAATGTCTATATATACTCATAGTGGAAACAATTAAAAACAACAGCTGGGGGGGTACTGGGCTCCTGGCCGGGGGGTCACTGTTGTGGGCCCTGGGAGAGCAGCGGCAATCCTCCAGGTGCAATGGCAAGAACCAGGAAGGAAGGAGGGCCCAACAGTGGGCTCTTGATACTAATGGCTACACTTTTGAGCCTATGCACCTGCAATAAGAACAAGGCCTAGAGTAGCATTGTGCCTGGGGGTTTCCTCCTGACAGCCTTCATGTTACTCAAATGTGGCCACTCTCACAGCCAAACTCAGCGTGTAGATGTGATGCATTCCCCCCAGCGTGGGACACGACACCCGGGGATGAGCCTCCCTGGCACCGAGGGATCACTACCACATACCAGCTGAAGAAGCAACTAGAAAATGACCTTGAATTAAAGATTCAATGCGGAACAGCAGAATATACCTGTCTACATATAATAACATGACTTCGGGAAGCGGTTTGACCTAATGTAAGGGGGAAATGGAAAGGAGAAATGAGATTATACGGCTGTGAGTCTCTAAAAAAGAGTCTGGAGGTTGTCAGAAGGAATACCCCTATGTACAACTGAACAGAGTCTAAGAGACAGATAAGGTAGATACAACCCCAGGTATTGGTTCTTTTGAGGGATAAAGAGACCCACGGGTTCTGTGGTCATGGCAGAAGGGGTTCACTGCCATGACAGATGGCCCTTCTTTGGAGCTGGTGTTTCTGCGTGATGGAAATGGACTCAGAGGGGATCTCTTTTCACAAGACTTGCATGCTACTTTATTGGAATTGTAGTTGGTGCTGGGTTTAAGATATATGTAGGGGATTTGAATCTCTGGACTGATAATATGACACCCAGGCCCAGAGCCTCAACAGACTTCAGCTCCTACACTTTGACTTATTGGACTTACTCCACTCAGCTAACATGGAGTTGAAGAAGGTCAACCACCACAACATGGAGCCTAGAGTGTCTACAACTAGAAGCGGGAAGAGTGCATCAGTACCCATGTGGAATCTAAGCCCTCACTTGACATAGGTGTGCAATGGACACAACCAATCCAATGTCCACAGAGAAAATGTGGAATGGGTGTGGGAACGGTAGCCATGGGGGCTGCTGGGTGTGGGGAACGGGAGGAAGAGATGAGATGTGGAGGCGTTTTCGGGATGTGGAGTTGTCCTGGATAGTGCTTCACGGACAATTACGGGACACTGTAGATCCCCCCAGGGCCCACTGTATGGAACGTGAGAGAGTCTGGGCTATGATGTGGACCATTGACTATGGGGTGCAGTGATACTCAGAGATGAACTTAACAGGTGCAATGGATGTATCACGATGATGGGAGAGAGTGTTGCTGTGGGGGGAGTGGGGGGCGGGGGCGGTGGGGTTGAATGGGACCTCATATTTTTTTTTAATGTAATTAAAAAATAATAATAATAAATAAATATTTTTTAAAAAATAAAATAAAATAAAACCATATAACAACTAAAAGAAAATAAATGTAAATATCTCAATAATGATTAATCTTAAAAGACTGGTCTAAATATTTTTTTAACACACCTCCCTCCAATTCCCACCCCCCACAAATCCAAAGCCTAAGCAAAACTAAAAGGCAAGTGTCAAATTAGAGGAAAATATTTAACAAAGGGTTAATATCCTTAAATTTCATACCTATAAATCAGTAAGAAATAAAAACATCCTATTCCACACCTCTGAAAAAATGTTAGGAACAAACAAATGACAAAAGGAATACAAATGGCCAGTAAATATACCAAAAATATTCAACCTCACTAGTAGTGGAAATGCTAAAAAAAAAAAAAAAATGTAAGGATGATGTATCAAACTAGCAAAATTTAAAATAACAACAATACTCAGTGCTGACAAGGGTTCAGGGAAATAAGCACTTACTGATAATAGAAATGAAAATGGGACCTTTCTGGGATGCAAATTAGCAACACATATGGATCAAGAGCTTTTTAAAATGTGCGATATTCTTGTAGCCAATAATGGTACTTCCAGGAATGTATCTCAAATGAATAGTCACAGATATACAAAAAGTATGTACAACTACATTATTTAATAGCAAATAGTGAGAAAGTAATCTAAATATAAATGTAGAGCTACAGAGTGGAATGATGCAACTATTAAATACCATTAAGCACTGTTTATACTAGTTAAATATTAGAATAACCTAAATGTGCATCAGTTGGGGACTGGTTAAATCACATAATCATTAAAAATAGAATACTACACCATTGTTAAAGAAGAATGAGGTAAGTTCTTATGTTCTGATATATATTATTCTCTTCCTGAAATGATCTCCCCACCACCACCACTTCACCCCCAGATATCCACTCGGCTCACTTGCTCAAATGTCACCTCATATACATAAGCAACCTGCTCCCATCCCTCTTCCCCTTACCCTGCTGCTCTATTTTTCCTCCCTGCATTTATTATCATCTAGCACACTGTTCGTTTACTTCCCCCCGAGGAAGTAAGATCCTTGAGGGCAGAGACTCCAGTCCATTTTTGAGAACCTTAGTGCCTAGAATATTACCTGGCACTCAATAAATATCAGATGGATGGATGGATATGGAACACTCTCCAAGAGTCAAAGGTAAGAACAGTATGTCTATTTTTCTATTATTTTTATTAATTACATATGAATGTGTGTTAAGACATGCCTGGAAGAATACATAAAACTTGTTACTTGGATTGCCTCTGGGCAGGGAAATGAGGGGAAGAAGTATAAGAAAGAGATCCTTCACTTCTCTCACTTTATAAAGTTGAACTAATCAGAAAAAATAAAAATAAAATTGTAAATAGGGGGCAGACTTGGCCCAGTGGTTAGGGCGTCCATCTACCACATGGGAGGTCCACGGTTCAAACCCCGGGCCTCCTTGACCCGTGTGGAGCTGGCCCATGCGCAATGCTGATGCGCGCAAGGAGTGCTGTACCACGCAGGGGTGTCCCCGCGTAGGGGAGCCCCACGCGCAAGGAGTGCGCCCCATAAGGAGAGCCGCCCAGTGCGAAAGAAAGTGCAGCCTGCCCAGGAATGGTGCCGCACACATGGAGAGCTGACACAACAAGATAAATCAACAAAAAGAGACAAAGATTCCCGTGCTGCGGACAAAGAAGACGCAGCAAATAGACACAGAGAACAGATAACTGGGGTGGAGGGGAGGGGAGAGAAATAAATAAATAAATCTTTAAAAATAAAAAAAAAAATTTTTAATAAAAATAAAAAAAGGTTCAAACCTACAGGAATGGATCTAATTTTTTTTTTTAATTGTAAATACATGTATACACACATATACACTGTAGACTTATAAGGGAAATTACACAATATATCCTTGAGCGGGAAAAAACAGGTTACAAAATAGTAAAATTATATTAAAAATATATATACTAAGCAAAAAGCTTAGAAAGCTAGAACAACTGTTAATATTTTTGGTTTAAGTTTACAGGTGACTTCTGCTGCTTCTTGCTCTTTAATTTATTTTCTAAGGTTTCTGCATGAGACACTATTTTATGATTTTTAAAAAAAATTTTTTTTAAGTATGTAGAAAGGGCATTTATCTAGAAAAGAATCTGATAATTCAGTGAAAGATCTTCCACACTGGATCCTATTACACAGTTAGGTCCTACACTACCTCTGCAAATCTATAGTTCAACACTCCATTCAACCTCCCATCCTGTTGGCTCCCTCCCACTCCTGCAACTCCCCAACCTCTTCCTGGCACCAACTGTCCCGCTTTGTTCACTCTCCATCACCTCCCTTAATTTCCTTGCACTTTTCTTCCTGTCTGATTTGTCTCACAAAACCCTAACCCTGTTAAATTTAAATATTTGCTTACTCAGAAACTCAACCAAGCAATGGAACATGGCCAGAGAAAAGCCATGCAATTGTGCTAACTGTACTCACCCAAATTTATGATCAAAATATCAAATGGACATTCAAGCCTGCAAAACAATCCTTACTTCAGTTTGCTAGTAAATCCCCTTTTCCCACTCTGAGATGAGTATCATTCTGCTTCTTCTCAAATTTCAAACAAGCCCTCCACTGGTGGCCTAGCTCTTAACTGACAACCTCCCTACATTTCTAAAAGTTGAAGTTACCAGAGAATCCCTGCTCTTCCCACCACCAATTTTACCCCCCAATCTGTATGTGTACTTCCTCCTGGAACCAGTGAAGATGCAAGATTTCTCCTTTTCTAAGACTAAGCCCTCCATCCTGCCCTGGTCCCACCTCCACTGCCTTTTCAAGTATTTCTTCCTATAATCATTTTCTTTCTCTCTTGCATTATCAATTTGTCTCTCAATAATGGATCATTCTTATTGGCAAAAAACATCTCTTAATATCATAAAATGTTCCCCTCTAACTAGTGCCTTATTTCTGTTACCCTTTGCAGAAAAGCTCTTTTCTCTGGTGCCTTACCTCTCCTCAACTCACTTTTGTCCCTACCATGACATTAAAACAGCTTTGGTCAAGGTCACCATCAATGACCTGTATTTTCCTGAGGCCAATGGCCAGATCTTGGTCCTCCTATTTGGTCTCTCAGCAGCTTTTGGCATAGTTGACCAACTATTCAATCTTCTGCAGCTCCCAAGAGACCACAGGTTCCTAGATTCTTTTCCACTTCACTGGCTCCTCCTTCTCCAGCAGACTTCTCTTTTCCATCAAGACCCTCTTTCTAGGTATCTCACCAAGTTCGTGGTTTCAAATGGCACATATATGTTGGTGATTCTCAATTTGCTATTTTTTTTAAAAAAAGATTTATTTATTTATTTCTCTCCCCTTCCCCCCCCCACCCCAGTTGTCTGTTCTTTGTGTCTATTTGCTGCATGTTCTTCTTTGTCCGCTTCTGTTGTTGTCAGCGGCACAGGAATCTGTGTTTCTTTTTGTTGCATCATCTTGTTGTGTCAGCTCTCCGTGTGTGCGGTGCCTTTCCTGGGCAAGCTGCACTTTCTTTTGCGCTGGGCGGCTCTCCTTACAGGGTACACTCCTTGCAAGTGGGGCTCCCTTAACAAGGGGACTCCCCTGCGTGGCACGGCACTCCTTGTGTGCATCAGCATGGCGCATGGGCCAGCTCCACATGGGTTAAGGAGGCCCGGGGTTTGAACTGCGGACCTCCCATGTGGTAGATGGATGCCCTAACCACTGGGCCAAGTCCGCGTCCTCAATTTGCTATCTTTAGCGCTAAGTTTTCTTCAGAGCTTCAAACCAGTATCATCAACTGCTAACTTGACAAAACAGAACTCTGATTCTCTACCCCACCCTCTACCTCCAAAACCCATCTGCTCCCTCCTCAAGCCCTCCTAGGAAAAGACACCACCATCTACCCAGTTGCTTACACCAAAGACCCAAAGTCATCCTTACCCCTCCTTCTCCTCAGGACTAATGGGAATTTCATCTGTAAGTCCTGAACAACTCCACCGCCACAGAAGGGCTGAGTACAATCAGCTCACCATCCTTACAACTCTACCACTTACAACTACACCACCAATCTCTAACTTTTACCACCAACCCCTTAACTATTCTCCCTGTCTCCATTCTTGCCCCTCCAAGACTCTACACTCCCCCTAGTATCCAAAGCAGTCTTTCTAAAACATAAACAAATCTTGTCCCTCTTTTTCTTACAAGTCTCCAGTGTCTCCATTACACTTAGAATACAAGGTAGACACCTTATCAGTTTCCTCAAAATCAGACCCATCTACTGATCTGACTCATCTCCCTCCACTCTGCCCTCCACACCTTGCCCTCTGGCTATACTCACCTGCTTTCTGTCCCTCAGACAGGACATGTCTGTTCCCATCTCATGACCTTTGCAGCTGCTCTTCCTTCTGCTCGGAATGTTCTTCCCCCACATCCTCATTCAAATTTCAACTCAAATGCTATTAACTCAGCAAGACCTTCCCCAGAAGCAATCCCAGTCACTCTACCACATTTTTTAAAATGTTATCTTCTCTGCAGAATTTACCAATATTTGAAATTTACTTATGTATTAGAAGACAGATTTATGTTGATCTCCTCCCAGGAGAAGGTAAATTTCTTGAGGGTGAGAATTAAATCGTGTTTACCATTTACCCCCACTATGAAAACCATGCCTGGCACATAATCAAGGCTGAACAAATATTTGTCAACCAATTGAATGACTATTTTATAATTGAAAATCTGGACTGTGGTCGTTTTTTACATTATTCTTAGTTTATTTTAATATTAAAATATCAGAAATGAGTACTGATAAATGATATCAAGAGGCTGGTTACAAAAATGACTTCTCTAACCTACTGACTAAGACTCCCTAATATGTAACATAAAACACAATGAAGATATCTATTTGCCCATTAACAGAAACTGGCTAAATGAAATGGGATAGAGCCATAAAATGCGTTACTATGTAGCCATTAAAGAAAATGAAAAAGACCTACACATAATAATACAGAAAGCTGTGCAAGCTATAAGTGATTGAAAACATCAAGTGCAGAACAATATATTCAATAAAATTCATTTCATGTTAAAAATACATTTTTACTTGGATATGCACAGAAAAGAAATTATCTAAGGAAATTCTATTAAAAATTTTCTCTTCAAAATGAAAACAGAGGTTGAAGGAATCTTCACTTATCATTTATTTTTAGAAGACCAAAAAGTGCTAGGAATTACTTTTAATTTCATCAATTCAGAGGTCAGCACTTTGTATACCACTCTCTAAAAGGCATCAAAGTTTCTAACTTTTAAAAAAACACATTACCTATATTTTAAAATGTTCCACAATCTAGTGAGAAAAACAAATATCAGGTATTTTAGGACAGTTATGAACACAGACTGTGGCAGGCACTCCAGGTTAGCTCACCCATCATAGATTATTCCCCTTCTCTTTTCCTTTCCTTTACAAAGATTAGGAATGTTTAAAACATCACTTTTCCAATCTTCCATGCAGCTTATGGCAGGCAGTTGCATATGGGGCATGTGACACAGGCCTAGTCAATAAGGCCTGAGCAAATTTTTAAATTTGCTTTTGCTTTCTCGATTTAAAAAGAGAGAGATGACTGATACTGCCCTTTCTCCATTTATTCATGCCTTGAATATAGAAATGATGTCTGGAACTATGGGAGCATCTTGTAACTATGAGGCAGCCATGGCCAACATGCAGGTGAAAAGATGCACGCAGTCTGGATGTCTGGTGGCATCATTCAACAGATGACCCTTCCTGCTACATAAGAAAAATGAATCTCTGTTTAAGGTATTTGAGTTGGGTTCTGTTACTTACACCCAAAGGAATTCCTAACTGATATTTCTGGAAATCTATTTTAAAGAGAAATTCAAAGTCTATGCTGAATTAGTAAGAAGAATGAAGTAACATGTCAGAAATGTATACTGCGAACCAATCCCTTTCCTTAATGTCACTATACTGAATTAAAAAAAAAGAAAAAAGAAAAAAGACACTCAAAAGAAATAGAAAAGAGTAAAGAGAAAGTAATCATCCATATAAAAGACTTTGGAATGCAAACATTCAGAATTTACACAATAAAGAAAAACTCACACAGTGAAACTGAAGTCGGGTCAATGCTGGGGCTGCTCTGGAGTAATGTTCATTGTTCGATAAATTTCTTTAAGTAATAACAGGGCAGTGTCTTCAGATTCCCTATCAAAAAGAAAAGCACATTTACTTAAGAGGCAATTATTAGAAATTTGCCTTTACACACAAAGGTTGAAAATGCAGCTTTTGTTCACTTCAACCCTACCTGAAACGAGCAAATGAATATAAAGTAGTGTAAGCTCAGAGCTGTACAGAGGGATAAGAAAGGCTGGCTTTTCAAAGTCCCTACCACTCCCATTCTGTGAAAGGCATGGGAAAAGAAGTGTGTGCAAGTACCCAAGGCCTTTGGTCAAAAGCAAATGACATACTGCCACCTTGTGGATAACTAAACCAAAGGGAAAAAAAATTGATTGAATACATGGGAGTTCAAATTAGTGTTCTGTAATAAATGAAAAATCAGTAAGTCTCATGAAAAATGCTGTATGATCTAGCAACTAAAGGAACATTAATGTTATCCAAAATGACAAGTTCTAATAAGTCTTGAAAAGGTGGCTAAGAAAAACTAAAACGTGAATACATTCAAAAACAAAGTTGAAAATACTTACCAATAGCATAAATGACTCTGAAGAGCAAAAAGATATTCATTAAAACTCTCTATCGGCTTTTCTTGAAGAACGTAGTCAATTCGGCGGCCTCCATTTAACATTCCAACCTTTCCTAAGTAGTCCTCATCCTTGGAAAAATCTGGACTTTCAACAATCTTTTCTGCTAGAATTTAAACCATTTCAACATCAAAGTCAATCACTTAATCATTATCCTTTGACTTTAGCTGACTTTCTGGGCTCAATGAGAATATTGCTTGACACACGTAGCAACCTGGGGAGCTACCAGGCTCACTCTCCATTCCTTCAAAGAGCCAAGGGAAGAGGAGCTGGTTACCCAAGACAGAAGAGAAAGAGCCAACGAGCTGACAGAAGTTGTGAAGAAAAGGGGTGAGAGAGCATTGCAGAAAGAAGGAAAGAGAATTAGAATCTGAAAAAGCAAAAAACATCATGGCATAATGGCCTGACATTGCATGTAAAGTCTAGAATGACACAGTTAAACAATGATATCAGGAAGATAATTTCTCAGAGGGAGCACTCTAAAATGCCCTAACATAACCTAATTCTCAACTCTGAAATTCCACTCTAGGTTTCTGTTTCTTAACAAAATACTGAAATTGCAAAGTAAAAAGCTCATTAACTATCAAGTAAAAACCCAGTAACATGCATTTTGGAGTAATGCATTTGACTGTACAGTTTATCTAACAGATTTTCTTTTACAGGGAGAGCCTCTACATTTTAGAAAAAATCTAAAAAGGAAAAGCGTCATTAAATAATTTCTACATGTTTATGTTCAAATACATTTGTACTAGAAAATTCCTCAAATGTCAAATTTACCTTCAACTACTTGCTTTTCTTCTTCTTCTTTGATTTGATGGGCTACCTTCTCCAATTCTTCTTGCAATTGAGTTGAAGAGGTATGAGCACGGGCAAACTCATTCAATGTCTGCCAAGCACTTTTCAGAGAGCTAATAAAACCCTGCTTCAAATCAGATCCCATACGAGAGAGACTTTCTTTCAACTCTAAAGAAATTAAAATGACATACCAAATTAATCACTGGGTAAAATTCTGCACCACAAAAATTAAAACAAAAGTTAACACTCATTTTAGAGAGGATAAGACCTCTTAATTCTCTCTTATATTTCAAATATATGGAATTTCTCACCCAAGAAACCTCAATATCTTAAAATGAATCCGGCAATACCTACAAATCTCTTCTCTCTCCAATGAGAAGGAATTCAAACAGCACAAAAATGTAAGCATATTCATGTATTTTTTTACTGTAAGCTTGAAAAAATGGGTCCACGAGATTTTTAAAAAATCAACTTTTTTCTAACCTGTAAAAGAAATTATTTTGAAAATTTGAAATTCTGATACCACTGGACTTAGACTTCTAATTTTGAAATGAATGGGCCGTCATCCCTTTGCTTTTTCTACTTTTATCTAATAAAATCATATGTGAATTTTTGAACTCAAGTTCTTTGAGTTATCAAATTCCTCATTAACCTGACAAGAATAAAAAAAGCATGACAGCATGAAAAAACATTTTTAAATAAGAAGGCATGGTCACTTTTCCTTCCCCTCTCCTTCCCACTTTAATCGCTTCTACCTAATCTTTAAACTTAGAGATGGGTAATATAGAACATTAATAAGTATGAGAAACCTAAACTCCTCATAGAGTTTTTAGCAATACATTGCATTTAATGAATTAATAGGAAAAGTTTAAGTTAGCAAGGAAATAACAGCTCACTTTTTTCTTAGATAATATCAAATTTATTTGTCATTTTGTGGTCATTAGTTCAAAGGTTTCTTGCCCTTCCAATTCCAAAAGTTATTACCAAACTACATCAAAACCTAATAGGGAGATGTGGCTCAAGCAGTTAAGCACCTATTTCCCCACGGGAGGTCCTGGGTCTGGTCCTGGTACCTCTTAAAAACAAATAAAGCAAAACAAATGAAAAAACCAGGGAAGCAGACTTGGCCCAGGGATTAGGGCGTCCGTCTACCACATGGGAGGTCCGAGGTTCAAACCCCGGGCCTCCTTGACCCATGTGGAGCTGGCCCACGCGCAGTGCTGACACATGCAAGGAGTGCCGTGCCACACAGGGGTGTCCCCGCGCAGGGGAGCCGCACGTGCAAGGAGTGCGCCCTGTAAGGAGAGCCGCCCAGCGCGAAAAAAAGTGCAGCCTGCCCAGGAATGGCACCGCCCACACGGAGAGCTGACACAAGATGACTGCAACAAAAAGAAACACAGATTCCCGAGACGCTGACAACAAAAGGAGCGGACAAAGAACACGCAGCAAACAGACATAGACAACTGGGGCGGGGGGGAGGGGAGAGAAAGGGAGAGAAAGGGAGAGAAAGAAAGAAAGAAATCTTTAAAAAAAAAAAAAAACCAACTCAGGGGAGCCAATGTGGCTCAGTAGTTGAGTGCAGGCTTCCCACATACAAGGTCCCAGGTTCATTCCCCAATAGAAATCTGTTGTTTTTTATAATGGGGATAAAAAATTTTTTAAAAATAAGATAAAACCAACAATAATGCATCTTAGCTCCTTATAACCATCTTCCCCCATTCCTAATTATCTCAACAACAAGAATGTAAATTCATCAATTTACATTCATTAGTAACTTTCCTTAGAGCTCCACCAAATATTCAGTGTGACAGTTTGAGATTATTTTATGAATCCCCAAAGAGAAAGATTATGTTTGTAAATTAATCTATTCCTCTGATTGTGAGACCTTTTGATTGCAGATTCTGAAGGGGAAGGCAGAGACCTCCACAGAGGTCAGCGGCCATCTTGCTTCACCGCATGGCAACAACGCTAGGATCAATAGTATGTGACTTTGGTGAGAAAGCATCTCTGCTGATGCCTCAATTTGAACATTTCATGGCCTTGGAACTATGAGCTTTTACCCCAAATAAATCCCCATTATGAAAGCCAACAGATTTCTGGTACTTTGCATCAGTAGCTCTATGGCAAACTAAAACACTCAGTAAAAGGTTTGCATATCCTAGGCACTTAAATAACATTAACTTGGTCATAGTGCTACAATTTTCATTTCATAATTCATTAGAGAATATAAATGACAGGAAGAAAACAAATTTTCATAGTATTTGCTTTTTACCTAAATGTAGTCTTTTTCTGCCCTTGTGATGTGGAATGAGAACTGCTTTTAGGTCCAAATCTGGAATAATCATAGGTTCTAATCGATATGCCACTGGATCAAGCTATAAATAGAGGAATTGTAAATTTATGAAAAGTTGCTTTATTTTGAGTTATATACCTTAGTTGGCTAAGAAAATGAATAGCAAACCATAGACTTTAATTTTTCACACTTTATTCAAATATTGATAATTGTGAGAAGATTTTCAAGTCTATGGATTACTTTACAAGCAAAGCGTTACAATTATTTCCCTGAACAAAGGATTTCTGATAGAAAAATTAATTGGAAAGTATCTGACTGAAGGCTTAGGACAGAGAGCTGTATCATACAAAATCAAGATTGGTATTAATTCCTAAGAAATAAGAATGTGAGAATCTATTAGAATAAAAATGACAGGTTTCTTCATCTTCTTCAAAATAAAAAGTAAATTCAGTTCACTCACGGGATGATAAATATTGAAGAATCCTTTACAGGTAGGAAGCCTGTAGTTCTCATCTATCCTATCCACTCCTCGAATAGTGAGAAACATACCAATTGGAGATCCCAGGGCAAAGAAAATTTCCGGTTCAAAGTCTAATGAGTTGTAAACAACAGAAACCTGGAAAAGAACCAAATAACAATAAAAGATGAACATTCAACTGTTACATAATACAAAATTCAAAAGCTTCAAAAGTTCCTGGAACTGCACTTAATTAAAATCATCCAAACACAGACGCTGCCCCCCAAGGAGTGTTTATGAATGCTTATAATCACTGTGATGGACAGCTGTTGCTAGTTTAAAAAGACTAAAAAACTCTTTAAAGTAAGAAAATTTACAGACTATTACATCACATCCTCTTGCTATACTTATACTTCTTTTATAGCATAATTTATAGTGTATGGTATTTATTCTATTCTTCATGGTTATAAATATGGTTAAAACTGCAGGCTCTAGACTCAGACTGCCTGGATCTGAATCTTGGCACCACTCCTTATTTACTGAGTGACATTAGGTAAGTTTCTTAATCTCTCTCATCTCGACCTCAGTTTACTCATCTATAAAATGAGGACCAGAAATAATGCCAAACTCATACTGTGGTTGAAGAATGAGTAACTTAATCCATGTGAAGTGCCTAGCACAGAACTTGACATACATTAAGCATTCAACAAGCATTTCCACTACTATAACTACCTTACTTTGTATTAGAAAAATGAATCACCCCTAAAGAGCTTGTTTTGCGGTAGCTTGCATTACAGCCTCTTAGCTCACTGAGAAGTCCCTAGTAAGAAAAAACACGACATCGGTATAGCACTCTATAGTCCACAAAGCACTTCCAAACGTTCTCAGAAGCAGGAAACTGCCTTCATTATTTTAGTATTCTGAAAGAGAAGTACAATGAATGGTAGAATCCATGTGCTCAACAAAGGTCCACTGAAAGGGTAGGCAGAACAAGAACCATCTCCCCCACCTCTCAAATAAAGACAGCAAAGTTGTGATACGTTGTTTGACTTGCCAGTGAACACACAACCAGTGAGAAGCAGAACGAGGACTAAGATCCAGGACATCTAATTCCAAAGCCAATGCTCTTTCTGCCACACTAGGTTGCCCCTTCTAACAAATTCTAGACTTCACACTCCTAGGCTTGCCCTTACATTTGCAAATTCATTAAGTTGTGCTATTGAGGAGGGCCACAAAGCAGGTGCTTTCAAGATTATATAGTTTCTTTTGTTTTTTTTAGGAGGTACCAGGGATTGAATCCAGGACCTTATACATGGGAAGAAGGTGCTCACTTGAGCTACATCTGCTCCCCAGTGAGAGTTGGTTTTCTTGTTTGTTTTGTTTTTAGGAGGTACCAAGAATCAAACCCAGGGCCTCATACATGGGAAGCAGGCACTCAACCACTTGAGCTACATCCGCTCCCTGAGATTATGCATTTTCTTACTAGAAGGAAAGCTAAAAAGTGTAACATGGGACTGTACAGCATAGTGAAACCTCCTATGAAATACGAATATGGATAATATTGCATATATAAAATTGTTTTTCTTTGAAACTGAACAAATGTATGTGTTACAAGATATTGATATGAGGCAAAAAGAGAGAAAAAAAACAACATTATGCTAAGTGAAAGAAACCAGACACAAAGTACTACATATTATATGTTCCCATTTATATAAAATATAAATATAAGTCAATTTATAAAGGTAGAATTAGATTAGTGGTTATGTAGGGCTGGGGAATGATAGAGGGATTAAGAGGTGACTGCTAAGGGGTGTGGAGTTTTTCTTTTTGGAGTAATAAAATCGCTCTAAAATATTTTGTGGTCATGAATGCACAAGACTGTGATTATACTAAAAGCCACTGGTTGTAGACTTTGAATGGACTGTATGGTATATGAATATATCTCAATAAAACTGCTTTAAAAAATTATACATTTTCTTCCAGCACCAGCAAAAACAAAAGAAAATGTTAAAAGTTACAAAGTAGAAAAAATATGTACAACATATATGACAAAGGCTAATAGCCTTAATATACACAGAACTCTTAAATATCAGTAAGGAAAAAAGAAACCCAATAGAAAAACAGGTAAAACTTGCACTCTATTAAAAAAAAAAAGGCTAAACTATTATGAGTACTATCAAAGTATGTACATTTTCTAATACTCAAAAAAGTAGAATGAGATACCATTTTCTCTATATCAAAAATATAAGTGAAATACTAAGAATAAAGTTTAAAAAATCTACTTTCATCATGTAAAAACTCATCAAAAATAAATTTCTTTCAAAGTTATGAAAAGGAGAATACTACCTATTTTTAAAGGAGAATGATAATAGCAGTACTGCAAGTGAGAAGGGAAAGAGGCACTCTTATAACCTGCCTGTGGAAGTATAAATTGGTTTAACCTTGTCTGGAGTAAGAAGCAGATGCTACGCAAGTTTCAAGTGCTCATCCTTTGACCCAGATATTCTACCTCTACCTATTTAACTGAAAGAAATAATAAAGAATGTGCACAGAAAATTGGTTTTCGTCACTGAATGGTTTAAATGAAAAAAGTGCTCATCACTGAATGGTTTAAAGGAGTAAAAAACTGGAAATAGCCCATATGTCAAATAACAAAGAAATAATGGGATAAATGATTATCTTTCCAGCTGGTTGAACACAGCAGTAATTAAAAATGATGTTTTCGAAGTAAGATTATTGACATGGGGATATAGTCACAGTACACTGAAAATGGCACATTAATAAAATATTCTTCCCTATATTTTATCCATGACTTTTTTTTTTTAAGATTTATTTATTTTATATTTATTTCTCCCCACCCCCTCATTGCTTGCATTTGCTGTGTCTGTTCTGTGCTGTTTTTATTTTTAGGAGGCCCTAGGAACTGAACCTGGGACCCCTGATGTGGAAGGGAGGCACCTAATTGCTTGAGCCACCTCTTCTCCCTATCTCTGACCTTTTTGTAAATTTACAACTTCTCTATTAATGGTCATTAGTGCTGCTTGATGAGATTAGGGGATTTTTTTTCTTTTAATCTTCTTTTGTGAAACAGTACTTCTTAGCTTTCTGGTAATGAATGATGCATGTAGTGGCTATTGTTTGGATTCCCAACCTTTGGTGAAGAGATCCTGCCTGCCCACTTCGACCCATTCCCATGGAAGGATGGCATGTGAACCTATTCCCGAGGCCAAAATCACTGGCTCAGAATGGACTTGTGAAACAAACCAAGTCAAGTAAAATCCCTGCTTGAAAATTCCCTAAATGGGTAGATTCCTTTCGTCTGAGGTCATAGAGCTGTACGGTTATGAGCCCCAAGCCCCAGGACCCTTGATCCAGCTCCCGCAGAGGAGTGCAGGGGAGGGACCTAGCGGCAGGAACCTCTGGCTCCATGAATCCCTGTCTACGCTGCCGACTTGCACTTACGTGAGGAAATACCTACACTTTATTTGCTCAAGTTTGTTCAGGTTTGTTATTTGTTTCTTTTAAAAAACAGAGATGCCTTTCAAAAACACAATTCTTAAGAATAAACTAGACTTAAAAGTTCAACAGGTTACAGTAAACTGCTAGTTCCATTTTCTGCCTTCTTTAAATCAATCATGTACTCATTTGTGGCGATGGATCCTTACATACACAACTACAAGTATACTGAAAGTAACTGTCTACAAAGATTTTGAAATTTCCAAACCATTAAGGGAAAAGTATATTACACAATATTATTAAATGTAGCATTATCAACTGTTGGATAATTTTTATAGAAATATTTTTGCTAAGGGAAGAATTTTGAGTACTGAAAAATATAAATTAAGCGAATGCAGCAAGTTTCTCTTGCAGAAACTTAAACATATTCTGAGCATAATTTTCTAACTGTTGGCACCTCTGTTGTTAGTGGCTATGAGAAACTAATGCTATAAAATCTTAAGTGATAGAAAAAATGAAGTAAAGATAATTTGAACAGTTCAATAATATGTTAAACACATGTTCAATCCCCTATTTGGAACAATATTAAGGAAGCATACAACTTTTATTAAGAGAAAATCAGTTTATAAATGTTGAATAAATATTTAAAAGAATTTAAAGGACTGCCTCGCAGTCAATCCAAATCATAAAGATAGATGATTCCTACATAAAACGTGCAGCTTTAGTCAGTATGTAAACTTGCCTGTCCTGTGCCAACTTCAAAAGACTCATAATCAACATTCACAGAAGATATGTAAGCACCAACTGGTAGTTTCCTCTTTGATTCTGAAGGGACAGAAGTCATTTCTTTAGCTTTCAGAGCACTTCCCTCATGTCCTTTTGTCGAAGAGGCAACTGCTGCCTTCTTTTCTGATGCTGCTTTTTTCTGTTCCTGTGAAATACCAAAATTTTGTAACATAACCTTGAGGAAAAGTTCAGTTACAAGCTATGACTACAAAACATGCCATCTTGATACTAAGGATCAGTACTCTGATAGGTGTGACAATGGCATTGTGGTCCCTAGAGAAATGTCCGTTCTAGAAATGCATACTAAATATTTAGGGAAGAGATGCCATGATAAAATTTATTTTTAAATTCTTAAAGAAACAAAACTTAAGAAGCAAATATAGCCAAACAGCTACAAATAAATCTATTAGCTATCATTAGTTTTATTGTACTTTCTACATAATTAAAAAACTTAAAACTAAAAAATAAAAGTAAACTTTCCCGTTTATAATCTCAACTTTAGACAGTTTAGAAGCACTCTCTAATTGTAAAACTTATGCTACCTGCAAAGATTTGTAACTTAGAAGTAAATTCCTCATTCAACATTTACACCCATTATGACTACACAGAGCCCTGACAGGTTTTCATGAAAAGCTTTTTGGGAAGAATGAATAGACCAGGGTATATTCATATACTGGAATACTATTCAGAAATAGAGAAAAACAAACAACAAATGACATAACAATTGGGTGAACCTCAAAAAACAATATTTTGAGTAAAAGAAGCCAGATACCATTTATATGAACCTCTAGAGCAAACAAAACAGTTCTATAGTGACAAAAATCAGAAGAGTACTACTTATTTGGGGGAAAGAACTGACCAAAAAGAAGCACGAGGAAACTAAGTGACAGAAATGTTCTATTCTCTCAGTGGTGATTATATAGATGTATATACAATTGTCAAAACTTACTATACTGAACACTTAAAACCTATGTATTTCCATAAATAAATTGATAAAAGCTTTGGGGGCACTAAATAAAAGGTGTATTTCTATAATAATGAGATAAAATTCATTCACACTGGTTTGTAATTGCTCCCTGAATTCAGCAACAGCAACGTCACGGGACTATGTATGACTTGTGGTGGACTTGTCTGCTCCCTCCTTCCTTAGGATGTGAACAACCATGTGTAAGTCTCTGTTTAAATAGCTATCACTAGTGTGTAAACAAAAAAAGCCCAAACCTGTTTTAGCTATTATTTCCAAACACCAGGAAATCGGGAAAAAAGTCCAACTGTTTAATTCAAGCATTAATGTAGGAAAAGACAACTCTCCAACAACTAGCTTGTAACTGATTCCCACCATTAATGTTTTGGAAGCTGAGTTACCACCAAACTGCATAACTGGTTATCTCTGTCCTTTGGGGACAGAGTTAAGTCTAAAATCTAGAACATTCTGTGTTCTTTGGTTTAAATTTACCTTCTTACTCAGAAATATCTCCCATTATTGTCACAGAACTTAACATTCTAAATTGCTAAGAGAGCTGTCTGAAGAGATCATAAACTCTCCGACTGTCAATAGTTGTTCTGTTTTCCCAGCCACAAGCAATAATTTAAAACTAAGTAAACTTGTACATTTTGGCTATCACTATTCCTAACACTAAACACTTCCTCTTCAAATGAAAATCACTAAGATGGTTTACAAAGAAAAAAACAAAAAATGGACAGGCTACACATATTTGCTCTCGTTATAAAACAATTGACTAATTTTTATCCCATTATTCTAGTTACAGTTAAGTCAATAGCACGCATCACGTTATGTTACTATTGATCTGGTAGCACCTTGTTATCTGTGAAAAACGCAGTGACCACTGGCAACTTGGCTGAGAAAATTTACTGGCTCATCCTGAGGCAATTACTTTTGAATTTGAAAAACAATATCATTTTATAAATATTCCCTTCTTTCAAAATATTCTTACAATGCCACAGTTATCCAAGCAACTGCATCCTATAAACTGGGTTCCTTTTCCAAAAAGTTTTTAAAAACATAGAATACTATCTGAATAAAGTATGGTTTAAAAAAAACAAAAAACAAAACACATACACCCCTGCAGAATACTTTCTGCTTTTTTTCTTTTTGTTACAAGGTAAAAGCAAGGGCATGTAAGGCCTGAGAAAATACTTCACTGATGTATATGTGGAGATAAATGTTCATACTTATGGAGTCCCACCATGATGTAAAGGAGCATTATAACATTCACGTCCTAGTCTAAGTTTAACCAACGTTCTCATCAGAGATTAATACCTTGGGTAGACCTCAAAGGGTTGCTGTGCAGCTCAAGTGAGATGAAAAGCTCTTTGTAAACTGAAATTATATGATCCAATACATAGTAAAACCCCAGTCCCTCTCTCCCTGGCCTCATCTGGCTCCGACAGCACAGGAAGCCCTCTGTAACAGGATCGAGAGGTCACTTCACTCCCGCTGTGTGCGCCCTTGTTCATCTCCAAATTCCAAGAACTGAGCCCAGTGCCTGACCCAAAAGAGATATTCAATAAACAGTTGCATGATTCAATTCCTTAAACTCAACACATAAAATAGCCACATTATATAAAAAGAAGTGGCATATGTTGAGTTCCAAATAGGTAGCACAAATCAAAGAATGACAGAAGTTCAAAATATGGAAGGATCCTCAGACCATGTGAACAACAAAAATAAAATAGCTACCCTATTATTTAATTTTTCTTGTTAGAAAATCCCTACAAAATTAATTTAAGCAATAAATTAATATCAAATAATACAAGTGAGTTTTTCCCAGTTGTTTTATTTAAATGTCTTTTTTGTTGCTGCTCTTGTTTTGTATTGTTTGGAATTTTTGCTTTTTGGTTCTTATTTAATAAAACACGTGTGTGTGTGTATTTTCTCACCCTTTTAGCTAGTGAGAAAGATTAGGATGAAAGGATCTGAGCTGACATTTACCGGATGCTAAGTTCAACATGCCTTATTTTATCCTCATTCCAACCACATGAGGAAGGTAATATCACTCCTATTTAAGAAATAAAGAAAACCAAGGATCAAAAAGTAAAGCAGGGAAGCGGACGTGGCTCAACTCAGAGAGCGTCCGCCTACCATATAGGAAGTCCAGAGTTCGAACCCAGGGCCTCCTGACCCACGTAGTAAGCTGGCCCATGCGCAATGCTGCCATGTGCAAGGAATGCCCTGCCACGCAGGGGTGTCCTCCATGTAGGGGAGCCCCATGCACAAGGAATGCACCAAGTGAGGAGAGCCACTCTGTGTGAAAGAAGCACAGCCTGCCTGAGGGGGGAGGAAATGGGAGAGAAATAAATAAAAATAAATCTTTAAAAAAAGTGAAGCCAATTCCTCAAGTATATGTGGTTAATAAGTGATCGAAATGGGAATTAGTGGAAGTGGATATGGCTCAAACAATTGACCTTCCGCCTGCTACCTGGGAGGTCCTGGGTTCGGATCCCTGTGCCTCCTGGAGAAGATGAGAAAGACAGCAAGCTGGCACAAAGGGAAGGTGTGGCAAGCTGACGCAACAAGATGATACAACAAGGAGGCACAAAGAGGAAAGACAATGAGAGATACAACAAAGAAGGGAGCTAAGGTGGCTCAAGCAATTGAGTGCCTCTCTTCCCCATGAGAGGTCCCAGGTTCAGTTCCTGTTGCCTCCTAAAGACAGAAATGAGCAGAGAGAGCACACAGTGAGTGGACACGAGAGAGCACACAGTGAGCGCCAACAATGGGGGGGAGGGGCGGAATAAATAAACTAAATCTTTAAAAAAAAAAAGAAATGGGAACTGGGAACTGGAAGTGACTGGTCACTCACCCCATTCTGCCTAGGACTTTCCCAGTTTTTGCACCAGGAAATAACAATTTTAAAATCAAAAGTCTTGCAACCTAGGAACTCTTCATCCTGGGAAAACCTAACATATCAATCCTATTCTGACTGACTCCAAAGTCTGGACTTCCATCTACTTCATTACTGTGCTCTAGGGAGGGATCAAACTAGCTTGCTTGGTCCTTATGGTAATAACAAAAGCTTCCAAAATATAAAAGGTCTGGTCTCAAAATACGACTTTCTTTTTTTTTATGGCAGAAATGAACTTTACCAGTTTGGCTGCTTTATGTATTAAAAAGTTGGCTATCTTCTTTCTGGGTCCAAGGGGTATGCCCATTTCCTTCAGGTCATCAATCGTACACATAAGCTTTAAAGGAAAACAAAGAAGCACATTAATCTTTCAATGGATAAGTGTTCTGAAATTGGAATAAGAAAATTATAAAAGAAACCATATCATCTAAAGCAGGGATTCTTAAGGGATCCATGAGCTTGAATTTAAATTCAAGAAAACATTATTCTTGTGGGAATGTATTGGTGCAAGTGTGACATATTTATTAAATAATATACAGTATAGTGTAGACTTAGAAAGGGGTCCATGGTTTTCAACTGACTGGCAAAGGAGTCCATGAAACAAAAAAAGGTTAAGATCCCCTGATCTAAAGTAATTTAAGATTCAGACAATTAAAAAAATAATATTTTGTTTTTTTAAGTCACAGATTACTTTAGGCTGTACAGTCTTTGGTCTCCATATCTCTAAACCATTCTATCAATTTTTAACAGAAAATACATGCATGTTGTAGAAAATTCAAAAGCTGTAATCAAGCATACAGTCAAGTCTCCACTCCTGTCTCAACTACCCAATTCTCCTCTTGGCAGGAACTGCTGACAATTTGCTCTCCTTCCAGAGATATTTTATATATACACAGCATCCACATGCTTTTATGGGTGTGTTTGTATGTACTAAGCTTTGCTCTTTCCGTGTAAGGGATCTTAAAGATCTTTTCACTCCAGAATCTCTAACACTACCTCATTCATTCAACAGCTGCCAGGTATTCCATTATGTGTACACACCATAACTGGCTTAACTAATGCCCTATGGTGGATACTGAAGGTGTTTCCAAGGTTTTGATGTTACAAACGATGTCGCACCAAGTATTCTTGTAAATAATTTTTGTATGAATACCTGTATAAGAAATATTCCTGGACAATGAAGAGCTTGGTGAGGCAGACCAAGAAGAATTACAGCGCCTGACGGTGGGTGAACAGCAGAAGGCATAGTTCACTGCACAGGTGCATCACTTTATGGAGCTAAGTTGGGATAAGTGTGTGGAGAAGCCAGGGAATTGTCTAGACTCTTGCACTAAAAATTGTCTCTCTAGCTGTGTGGACTACTTCATCAACACTACCCTTGCCAGACTGTACAAAGGAGGGTAGTAGGCCATTCCCTGAGAGAATGACCGAAGCAAAGGACTTGTTATTAGGCAGATTAAAGTGCCAGTGGGAGAAGGTTGGCAATCTACTGTCAGGTCAACATCGGGCTGTTTCAAAGCCTCTTGGTGCTAAAACTAACAGGTCAAATGTTCAAAAAGTGAAATTTATTTAGAATCTGAGATTCCAGATTGTATCACACTGGCTATTCAATAAATGTGAATTCTGAAAAAAAAAAAAAAAAAAGAAATATTCCCAGCAATGGTATGTACTTTTCATATTTTAAAAGCTACTGCTAAAGCTGTCCTCCATAGAAGCTAGAACAAGTTACTCTCGTAACAGTGCCTACATCTCCTCATCCTAGCCACATAGTACATTATCAAACATACTATTTTTGCCCACCAGGTAGGTTAAAAAAAAATCTCATTGAACTTTTAATTTGTATTTCTCATATTACGAGTTTTCATAAGTTAAGAAGTCATATGTTATTTCCTTTACTGTGAGCCATATCTGTTCTTAGTTTTGCTTATTTCTATTGGGTTAATTTTTTCTACAACTTATTTTTAGACGCTTTGAATATTAAAAAAATAAGTCCTTTGTAATGCATATTCCAAACATTTCTCCTAATTTGTCATTACCCCTTTGATGCTGTTTATTGAGTCTTCTGCTATACTTTTCTTTTTTCCTTCGTGGCTTCTGAGTTTTGTGTCATACTAGAAAAGACTTCCTAGATTATACTAAAAAAAAAATTGCCTGCATTTTTTATTTAACATTTAAATCTTTGATTTGGAATGCATTTTGATATGAGAGCCCAAATCTTAGTTTTTTGTTTATTTTTTAACAGAGTAGCACTTCATTTGCTCTTTTTTTTTTTTAAGGATTTATTTCTCTCCCCACCCGTTTTGTGTTCAGTTTCTGTCCATTGTGTGCTCTTTTTTTTTTTTTAAGATTTATTCCCCCCACCACCATTGTCTGCTGTGTCCATTCACTGTGCGTTCTTCTATGCCTGCTTGTCTTTTAAGTGGCACTGGGAACCGATCCTGAGACCTTCCAGAGTGGGAGAGGTACTCAATCTCTTGTGCCACCTCATCTCCCTGGTCTGCTGTCTCTTATTGTCTCTGCTCTGTGCCTTTTTCTGTTGCATCATCTTGCTGCTCCAGCTCTCCACTCAGGCCAGCACTACTGCACAGGCCAGAGCACTCCACATGGGCCAGCTCACCGCGTGGGCCAAACTGCCTTCACCAGGAGGTCCCAGGAATTGAACCTTGGACCTCCCACATGTTAGATGAGAGCCCAATCACTTGAGCCACATCCATTTCCCTCGTCTTCTTTTTGGGAGGCACTGGGAAGTGAACCCAGGACCATCCCATGTGGGAAGGAGGAGCCTAATCACTCGAACCACGTCTGCTCCCTGTTTGTTGTCTCTCATTATTTGCTAGCTGTGTCTCTTTGTTGCGTCATCTTGTTGAATCAGCTTGCCACGCCAGCCCGTCACATCAGCTTGCTGTCTTGCTCATCTTCTTCAGGCACCGAGAACCAAACCTGGTACCTCTGGTGTGGTAGGCAGGAGCCACATCTGCTTCCCTGGTTTGTTCTTAATAGAAACAATATAGATGTAACTGATAATTTAGAGACAGACAATATATACGCTTAAAATCCAAGTTTGTCCTTCTAGCTCACACACCTTTCACTGTGCAATCTGTAATGAGTAAACAAATAGTATAGGATTCACCTCAATGGGCTCTAGGCTCCTTGATCTAACCACAATTAATTCTTGATCAATACTGTAATACTATGGGGTATGAAGGATAAACAGGGCCATCGTGAGAACAGACTCGTGAATCTGAGCAATTCAGACACCAAAAGTTTTCGCTTCCTAGTTGCCAGCTTGTCAAGTAGATGAATTCCATAGTATGAGCCTTCACCATAATTTCACCAATGCTAAACACATCCAACTCCTAAGAACTTAGAAATTTTAATTTCAAAATTAGAAAAATTTTAATAGTTCCCATAGTCACGTGTAGAATATTGGATGAATTTCGTCATTAAACCCTTTACTATACTGTCCCTGACTGTGTAATTGTTTACATTACATTATGTAAACAATTATGTAAACTCTCAAAAGTGTATCTAGGTTGTGAGTCACAATTTGTGAGTCACTTCTGTGATAATCTTTATCATATTGTTTTTCATCATTATCTTCATCTACTTTAGGTTTGTCAACTTTTGAAGTATCATCTTATCCATTTTTTTGAGTCTTATTTTTCTTCCAAAATTCAGATCTAAACACAACTTCTTGTCTAGTTATTCAGAGATCAGAATAAATAGTTTTTTCTAATATATTATCCAACCTCAACATTTCTAATGGGTTTGTCTCATGAACTTGGTTGCCACCCCTTAGATGATCATTGCTATCCAAAAAGTGCTGGACAATACAAGTATTGTAAAAGGTATGGAAGCATTCCATCACCATAGCTGGCTTGGCAGAGATCCTTTACAGATATAGCAAGTGATTCAAGGTTGAAATCTTTCACCAAGTGTTTCCTTTGGTAGCCATACCAGGCCCAGAGAGAAGAAAAGTGAAAGAGAAAGAGCACCCAGTGTGGCCTGGCTGGTCTGCCCTCCCTCTGCAAACAGGAGCATGCGGCTATGCAGGGCCTCTTGGTTTGGGCCCAACAGGGCACCATGAGCAGGCCTAAAACACCCTTAATTTTCAATCTTATACTAAGAAAAAACAATTTTAAACAAAAATTAATCAAACTATCATCAATACCAGAGACTCCATATCAATCTTTTCTTTTTCAAAAGTGCTAACGTATTCAGAAAGGCTAAGTGCTTCCAGAGTTTCTTGCAAAGTTAGGACTTCTTCATTTTCAACGTCAAGGTCACAAGATTCATCCAAATTCAGCGCTGGTTCTTCAGTCATCTTAAAAAACAAAAAGAGGAAGATCACAAAACTCAGAAAAATTCTCATAAGACATCTTTCCTGGTTTATAGAAAAATCTTAATTTTGTTCTGCACACAAACCATAATTTTAGGTACTTTGTCACCCAAAGTTTGAATATTCTGAAAAGTATATAAATTTGATAAATTACACTCAGGCTTCCATTTCCTACAATAATTTACTTTATTTTAAATCTTTCCTTACATATTAATTTACAATCCATAAGGAAGAAAAGTTAAATGAGAAAGTCAATCAACTAGTTATATGATTCTACTACATTTCTAAATCTCAGAGTATTTTTACAGGAACATTTCAGGAAATAAGTTCAGACTGGGGAAGCTGTTCCTTCCTCATTTGTAGTTGTTCCAACTACAAATCTAAATGTTAATTAGGCCACATGTAGACATACCTGCTTTTCTTGAAAAGGTGGCTGCTTCACAACTCCATTAGCAACAGCAAGAGGCCCAGGAGACTTTGATAAATTCAAATCTTTTTGATTAGACAGTATATCAAACAATATCAAAGAACCTAAGAAAAAGAAGCATTCTGCTTAGTAATGTACCAAATGCTTTTATAACACTAAATTCTCCTCTCATCATTTTCAAAGTTCATAGGTAGAAGTCATACAAAAGATAGATGATAAATTTCATAATCAGTATTCTTGCTTTATCAAACACCGTAAGGTAAAATATAAAGCAGAGGGAAATGGACTTGGCCCAGTGGTTAGGGCGTCCATCTACCACATGGGAGGTCTGTGGTTCAAACCCCGGACCTCCTTGACCCATGTGGAGCTGGCCCATGCACAGTGCTGATGCGCGCAAGGAGTGCCCTGCCACGCAGGGGTGTCCCCCGCGTAGGGGAGCCCCACGCGCAAGGAGTGCGCCCGTAAGGAGAGCCGCCCAGCGCGAAAGAAAGTGCAGCCTGCCCAGGAATGGCACCGCCCACACTTCCCCAGCCGCTGACGACAACAGAAGCGGACAAAGAAACAAGACGCAGCAAATAGACACAGAGAACAGACAATGGGGGGGGGGATTAAATAAATAAATAAATTTTTAAAAATTTAAAAAAATAAAATATAAACCATTCCTAGGTAATATTAAGGTGAATAACAAAGGCAGAATTTGAACAAAAAGTATTAACTTCTAAGTTTTAGAACACTTAATTTCTATAATGTTAAATCTTATACTAGCAATGTCACACACACTGAAAGCAATGATGGCTCAAGAAAAATTATGTTTCAAGCGCATATTTGACAGTTTTTACCTAAACTATGACCAGCAACAGAGACCCTTCCTTTGAAGTCTGGGTTCCGACTCATGAAGAGCGCATGCAGACGGTTTATCTCCATTCCCACTTTTTCCACAATTGTCTGACAGTAGGTGGGGCTATTGTAAAATAAAACATCTAGCAAGGTTTCATTGGTAAAGTGACGGAACCGACCAATACTTGGTAAAGTGATCTTCTTAATATTCCTGTTTAAAAAGAAAAAAAAAAAACTATATTCAGTCAGTATCCACCTTAAATCTGTTGGTTCTTAAACATTTAGATTTTGATTCCCAAAAATACTGAGTTAAAGAAAACTTCACAGAATAATTATGAGTTGATAAACCAAGATAAAGCAAAAAAGTTATTTGTGCCTATAACAGTACTATGCCTTTGGGAATTCACTGATGAGTTATATTATATAAAATAAGACATTTAAAGAGACTTTAATTTTACTTTTCAAGGAGAAAGATTAACCTATTTTTCTTTCAAATAACTGAAAATCAGGATACCTGATAAAAATCATGGGTAGAAAAGATAATAGAGAACGTAACAAAGAGAAAGAAAGGAGCTACAGAGAATGGAAACCCTTCTTGATTTGAGAATGTTATTAGCTCCATGTTCCAGCACAAGTATTACCTAAATCCGTAGTTCTCAACTGGGAGCATTCAAAACTATGCAGGGGCATTTTCAGTTGTCATGGTGCCTCATAAGTGCTTCTGGCATTCAGGGGGCAAAGACTAAGGATGTTGAATGGTCTGCCACGCACACATCATGGAACTGGCCTGCCAAGAGCATCTAAAATCAGTGGTTCTCAATGAGGGGCAATTTTGCATCCCAGGGGACATTTGGCACAACTGGAGATATATTTGATTGTCAAAATGGGGAAGAAGGGGTGTTGTTACTGTTATCTAGTAGAGGAGGCTAGGGATGGCACTAAATATCCTACAGTATATAGAATAGAGCCCCCTAGAAACCACTCTAAATTAGACGAGTATTTTGAAACTGGTTTAAATTTCTGAACTTCTCTTAAATATTTACAATAGGAACAAGTTTTAAAAAATACAGTATAAGTCTGATACATTTTTTAAACAAATCAATTTTATTGATACATATTAATAAAGCATAAATCCATCCAAAGTGTACAATCTATGGTATAACCATGAGACTTTGTTTTTAAAATTCTTAAATTTTCATTCTCCCCAATCTGTGTATATTTTCTAGAAATAGTTGCACTCACTTACACAAGTCATTCAGTATGCCTTAAAATACAGTATAAGATTTGACCATCAGCTCATTTATATAAAACTTAACAACCATAATCATATCTTATACTACAAATTTTACCTAAAAAATACTATTCTTCATAAATTGTCTTGTATGTATTATCTTCTTATAAATAAGACCTTATCCTTTATTGCTTTTTCTCTAGTATACTTTGCATTGTCCTAATAGCTGCCTTCTAAACCATTAGAATAGTATTTTAAAACTGGCTTAATTTTTTGTGATCTATGTATCTTAAACAAAAAAAAGACAATTTAATTAAAAAAAAAAATAGCCCCCCCAAAATAAAACTGGCTTAACTCTTTTAGACGCTCTGAAATATTTACAATAGAAACAAGTTTAAAATACATACACACATACACACACATACAAACTAAACAGTATTTAAACATGTGTCTGAGCAGGTATTCAATAAAATAAGAAATGCATTGGTTAATGTCATAATAAACTATTTCAAATTATGGGTTTAAATTTTGAATCTTACGTTGAACTAATCTGAGAAATAAGTTACCAAAATTCACAAACCTGTCAACACCCGTGGCATCCCCACCCAAGGAACTATGCCAATGAACTGGAAGGAATTCCACTCTGCTTACTTTCTGATCATCTAAAGATTTCTTGAAATGTGTCTGCAGCAATTTGAGAGAAACCACCCTAAAATCATCCACTTCAGAAACACAAACAAACAAACAATTAGGTTGTAAGATAAATTAAACTGATGAAATTGTCCTAGCATAATAGCTAGTTAGCAATTACCTCAAATATGCCAGTATTTCTTATAACCTAAAGTTAACTTTTCCAAAAAAAGAAAAATGAAGACAAGATCCATAAAAAAAGATAACCAACCTTTACGAAGTTCTTTGTAAGTGAAAAACATTGGTTAAGCTATGATGCTAGAAGGCAGCATGATACTGTGGGCAGACTCTAGAGTCAAACTACCTGCTTAAGGATTTCTGTCCTACCACCTACTGACTGTGACAAGAAGAGGTGACTTGACCCCTCTGAGCCTCAGTTCCTCACTTAAAAATGGGATAATAATAATAATAGCACCAGGAAGCGGACGTGGCTCAACTGCTAGAGCATCGGTCTACCATATGGAGGGTCCACAGTTGGATCCCCAGGGCCTCCTGACCCGTATGGTAAGCTGGTCCACACGCAGTGCTGCCGCACACAAGGAGTGCCATGCCACGCAGGGGCATCCCTGAATAGGGGTGCCCCACGCACAAGGTATGCACCCTGCAAGGAGAGCTGCCCCGCGTGAAAAAAGCACAGCCAGCCCAGGATCAGTGGCGCACACATGGAGAGCTGACGCAGCAAGATGATGCAACAAAAAAAAGAGACGCAGTTTCCCAGTGCCACTTGATAATGCAAGTGGGTGTAGAAGAATACACAGCGAATGGACGTAGAGATCATATAACGGCGGGGGGAGGGGGAGAGAAATAAAATAAATCTTAAAAAATAATAATAATAGCTCCTATACCCAAAGGTTTGTTAAGATAATGATATAATATATGCAAGGTACTTGCCAAATATCAAGTATACAATAAATATGAACTATTCTTACATAAAACATAAACATAAAACTTCAAAAATCTAAGTAAACCTAGCAGATTCATAGTCTCATTGAACAATCTCTCACAACTAAACCTCACTGTGAATAAGTTCAGTTGCTGGAAGTGCTCAGACAGAGGTTGTTTGTCAAAAAGCCTAGACTGAATTGTTTCCATGATCCCTTCTAATTTGTCAGCATCTAAGATTTTCTAAGTTAGATATGTCATAAGAGCAAATCAAGCACAAAGTAATTTTTCCCACTGATCATTTAAACCTGCTTCTACAGACCTGCTTCTTCAGAGGCAAGAAGCTTAGACCTAAGAACTATCCTAAAAATGAACACTGAAACTCTTTTTGTTCTCAATTCATTCTATGAAATAAAATCTACTAACACTTACCACATTCAATAATGCTTCTAAAGCGCAAGTCACACACTGGTCCAATGCCATGTACCATGAACACCAAATGGTCAATCTGAGGCATTTCCCCTATAAAAATAAAGATGCAAACACACACACAACACTTATATATGCACATAAATAAATGCTGGGAATTTATTTTGTTCTGTTTTAATGGAATGGTAATGTTCTAAATATTCCTTTTGCTATCCACAAACTTGCCAAAGAAACTCATTATCCTCCACTAAATTAGAGGGACAAAGTTCAAAGTCCATTCTGGCAAATAACTAGACCAAGACCTGGAGGAAGCAGGCTGTTTCTGTTCCCAGAGGCTATCTACATAGTGACTAGAAACTATACTTCCAGGCTCCATAACCTCCTAATTTTTTTTTCAGAACTCCGCAGGGCACTAAACCCTACATGGAGAATCAAATTACCAATACGAAACTTTAAAATCTTTTCCCAAAATCATTCCCCTTGACTTGTAAGATTCAGACACACTGAAGAACACCTCCAAGGTAAATCTACTATTTTTTTCTCCTCTAGTTATCTCACTCAGATTTCATAATATAAGTACCTATTTATCTTATACATTTATAAGGCAATGAAACAAAATGAAATATACATGATTGTCAAAATACAATCTTTACTTTAAATGGCACAGTATGAGAAGTCAAAGCACTACACTAAAGCAGAGTGTGGCAAACTATGGCCCCAGGGCTAAATCCAGCTTACCGCCTGTTTTTTAAATAGAGTTTTATAGGGGCACAGCTAGGCCCATTTGGTTACATATTGTCTGTAGCTGCTTTCACACAACAGAATTGAGTTGTTCCAGCTGAATTTTAGGCCCACAAAGCCTAAAATATTCATCATCTTACCCTTTACAGAAAAAGTCTGCCAGCACCTGCACCAGAGTTATACAAACTAGCTGAGGTATGAAAAAACAAGTCCAAAAATATTGCCAGAGGCCTTGTTTCAACAGCAAAGTGCTTTTAGGCAACAATACATATCTTAGAAATAATACTAAATAGTTTTTCTATCTTCAACAGAACTCAAAATTTAAAAATAAAGGTGTCAAAGTAATAAATGTAAAAAGAAAGATATGTACAAAACTGGCTGATTTCTGTACATCCTGGCAGGTAATTTTAATAACTGTATTTCTGTTTCATCATTCAAAAGAATGGTACTAAAATAGAGAAAACTAAATTGCACCTCAGTCCTAAACAAACCATACACACCATCGGGAATTTCATCAAGGCTATCATCAATTCCACGTTTTACAACCCTGGGCCTTGTCTGTCCATCTTGGGTGGTTCCCCATTCATCTGGCACTGAGGAAGGCTGGAACTGAACAATAACCTTCAAGAAACAACAGTAGGATTATGACAAACTCATGAACAAATTATTTCCCATTGTGGGCTACATCATTAATTAAAATACACAATAGACTAATTGGTAGTAAGGATAGTTTATAGATCAAGTATCAGTACTATTCTCCCAAAGTCAATTTATAAGAGGCCTGCCAGAGCTTATTAACCATTAAAGCCAAGCAAATCAATACCATTATTTTCAATGCTTATGTTATAATATAATACAACTAAATCAGTAGTATATCTCGATTTAAGAATCTAATATAAAAATCCAAGTTTATGCATAAAAAATTAAGGAAAAGTTACCTGCAACAGAGAGGTCTTTTATAAAAACATGTAAAGCAAAAGTCTTTAAATAGCCAAATTCAGGGAAAGGTTTTTATTTTTCATTTAATACCTTTTTATACCATTTATAGTTTGTTGGCCTATGAGTATGTTTTTATTTTACTTATCAATAAGGATTTAGAGGTAATAAGGTTATGGGTTATTTTTGTTCTCTCTTCATACACTCCTGTGAAAAGAAAACTATGTTCTAAGAAGCTGCCATGTGCTAAACACTTCCACATAAATCACTTCCTCTAAAATATGACTCTAGGAGGTAAATATTATTACAGGTAAGGAACCTGGACCTTAGAGAGCTTGGTAAATGAAAGAATCAGAATACAATACCACTAATCAATATTTTTTAAAAAGGGGGAGGGTACAGAACAAGAAAAGTTCATGGAGACAATACAGATAAAAAGAGGAAGGACACATTTTTACTTCAAAGGTTAAAAAAACAAACCATCATCAAGGCCAGGGGGTCAAGCCCAAATCCAGTCTATGGCTTGTTTTTGTAAATAAAGTTTTACTGGAACAGCCACACCCATTGACTTATGTATTATTCATGTCTACTTTTACACTACAATGGCAGAATTGAGTTGTGACCCACTGCCTGTCCTACAAAGCCTTAAATATTTGTTCTCTGGTCCTTTACAGAACATTCTGCCAACCCCTGATCAAGGGCAAAAATTTATCAAGCAACTTACGGTGCACACTAAGCTTCAGCTAACATGTTGCCATAAATAGAAACTTAATGGGAAAAAATTTAAATTGTTTTGTTTCCATAAACAACCTGAACTACAGTAAGTGATTTTAAAAGCTCCTGTTATTAATATATTCCCCACTGCAGAGGTTATCAAATACATCCAGCAAAATAACTATTAAAAAGAAACTTAAGGATGGTCAACCACCACACCAGGGAACTGAGAGTCTACAACTGCAATCAAGAGAATCCCATCCGTCAGCCATGTGGGATCTAAGCCCCCTCTCAATTTAGAGGTGGAGCGGGCATTGCCATCTCAGGGTCCTCAGGATGGAGGAATGAAATATGGATTACAGTGGACTTGCTGGTGTTCTACTATAGAATTATTGTGACTCTAGCAATGGAAGAAATTGTGCCACTGATGTGGAGACAGTGACCATGGGGGTTGCTGAGGACAGAGAGAGGGAAGAAGAGTGTAATATTGGGGCATTTTCGGGACTTGGAGTTGCCCTGAATGATACTGCAAGGGACAGATGCAGGACACTGTATATCCTGCCATAACCTACTGAATGGACTGGGGGAGCGCGTGAACTACAATGTAAAGCACACTCCATGTGGTGTAGCAGAGTTCCAAAATGTATTCATCAAATGCAATGAATATGCCACACTGATAAAAGACGTTGTTGATGTGGGAGGAGTGGGGTATATGGGTACCTCTTACATTTTTTAATATAACATTTTGTGTGATGTACGTATCTTTAAAGAAAAAAAGACAATTAAAAAAAAGTGGGAAAAAAAAGAAAGAAACTTAAGGGGAGTGGGTATAGTTGAGCACCTGCTTCCCACATATTAGGTCCCAGGTTCAAATGGGTGGATGGATGGATGAACGGATGTATGGGTAGGTGGGTGGGTAGATGGGTGGGTAGATGGATGGATGATAGAGTTTAAAATATTAAAATTTTAAAAATTAAATTAAAAAAAGAAACCTGAGGAGCAGATACATCTCAGTGGTTGAGTGCCTATTCCCATGTACAAGGTCCTGGGTTCAATCCCTAGTACCTCCTAAAAAAAAAAAAAAAGAAACCTAACACTTTAATATCTTAAACAGTCACATTACCTTCGGATTGTGCATAACAATTGTCTCTCCACTGGGAAACTCTAATCTGCGGTGCCACTGATTAGTGGTTACAGCTTTTTTATATTCAGCCTGTAATATTGGAAACAACATATAACCCAATATTACAAACCTTTATCACACTGAGAGGAAGAATGAAAGAAAATGACAATAATAAATATGGTGATAAAAATAACAATACTGTGCTGATCACTTTACATACATTACCTCATTTAATTAATTATTCTCAATCACTCCTACATAATATTACTCCCATTTTATAAAGGAGAAAACCAGGGTTTAGAAGATTTAGAACACAGATGCACAACCAGAGAGCAGTAATGGTAGAACTGTGCTTTAGTCCCACCAAGGACTTTCTAACTCCAAAGCCTTGACCATTCAATCATTTCCTTACTCTTCTTCCACATATCCTACTCTACCTTCTATAAAGCAAAAGTCTGAAGGGGAACATCCACTGGCCAAAAAGAAGTATTTTTTAAATTAGCAACAGTGATTATTTGGCAACCATGTTAATACGGAAGTCTTTTTTTTTTTGTCTTCTGGGCAATCAGTAACAATTCCTCTCCATCAGCCTCTGTCCGTCTGACTCTCTTCCTCGCTTTACCTTTTTTTAAATTTTTGAACATATTTATTTATAATAGTTAAAAGCAACATCACCAACAAAAATGTTTAAAGAAAAAAAAGTTTCACCACCCTAGGAATTATTTTCACTTCTTCATACTTCCTTTCAACCTGTATTAAGTCTTGTCTGACACAGCAAGTTTCCTCATGTCAATCTCCAAAATGGTACTGATCCTTGATCTATACAAATTTAGGAGCCATTTGCAAATTTTAGCAATAATCCTAATGCATTCTATTGGGATTACATAAAATTTATAAAATAATTTGTGAAGAACTGATATCTCAATGGTATTGAGACTGTACATACATAAACATAATATTTAGTTCTATTTATTAAGGTTATCTTTTATGGCTAATTTTGTTTTGTGATTTTTTTCCCACCATAAAATTCATGCCTATCTTTTATTGATTTTTCCCCCTTGTAACCTGCAGTTCTGCTGGTGTATTGTTCTCTTCTGTCATTGGTTTTCTCACTTCCTAAGCTCCTCTGCCTCCTCCCTGGCCTGGTTTGGATTTCTTGGAAGCAGCTGAACAGGAGGAAAGATCTACCTAGGTTACAAAGAGCTACATTCTGTTGGTAGTCAGTACATAAAAAGAAATCCCACTTCCAAAGCCTGTGTCACCTTATATGATCAAATGTCTTTAAGATATAGTATATACTTTCAATTAAGTGTTTAGACTTGAAAGTATATACATTGGCTTCATAATAAAAAAAAACAAAACATTCACGCTTAGGACATCATATCTCCAGCAGGATCCTACCAAAGGTTTTAAAAGGGCCAAAAGTCTCATGACATTTGTTCTTATTCTATTTATTTTCACAAATCAAAGGTTAATTTCAGGGCTTTTGTTGAGTATTAATTTGAAAAATGGCCACATGCATGGCATCTGTTGTCAACAACAAATCCCAGCAGCCTAAGGTCTTTTGAAGTTTTGATACAGGCACCTGATTAGATTTGTGATGTACTGTAAAATACATTCTACCTTTAGACACTGAGGCCTCAGGACAATAAAGCACTCAGGTCCCCTGTGACAACTTAGCACTTCATGAATGACTACCACTTAAAAAGCAACCTTCCTTGGGAAGAGGATCAAGACAGGCTCTCTTGTAATAAAGTCAGTTTCCTAGTATGTGGTTTTACATGAAGCCCCAATGTACACTGGGCTTATATTTCTTTAAAGAAATGCATACACAAATAAAACACACATACCTCCAGTTTTTCACTGAACTCCTCCGTATAGGGAATAAATCTGCTATCTGTATCACCCTTGTAAAACCAAGTGCAGCGTCTCACTTCAGCTGGCTCTTCTTCCCAGTACACAGCTTTCCTTGTTCGGTCATAAAGGTAAACATCATAACGCCCTCCATCCGTCCCCAGAACCACACTCTCAGGGTCTGGCTGGACTAGAGCATGAAGTCCACAATTTAACCCAGCAGTTAAAAAGCGTGTGTATAAATAATCCATAATAAATACAGTTACTAGTTGATCCCTAAAGACAAAGAACTAAGCTCATTTTTGTTTAAAACAGAAATTTTAAATTAATCTGTGCTGCTAAAAATTATGACTCTTCTGAAGTGGAAAAGAAATAACTAAGGCAAAATTTAAAAACATATGATCATATCTTACTGACACAAAATAATTAGAATAAGTAAATTCATAGTGTCAGAAACTAGAAAACAGTATACCAGGGCCAGAATACGGAAAGGGGGGTTAATGCTTAATTGGCAGGCAGTTTCTGTTTGAGGAGACAGAACAGTTTTGGCAACAGATGTTGGTGATGGTAGCAAAACACTATGAATATAATTAACACCACTGAACTGTGGTTAAACGTGGCAATTTTATGTTATACCTATAAATTTGTATACTAGAATACAAATTTTTTAAAAAATAGGACTGTACAACACAGTGAACCCTAATGTAAACTATAGCCCATAGTTAAGAGTATAATTATATTGTTTCATCAATTGTAAAAAAGGCACCACACTAATGCAAAATGTTAATAGGAAAAACTGTGGGGTGGTGGTACAAGTGAACTCTGTTATTTTCTGCATGATTTTTCCGTAAACCTACAACTTCTCTAATAAAAAATGTTTTTATTTATCATAAAATAATTAAAACAACTGGTAGATATTTTTTAATCAAAGGAGTAATATCTACTTATAGCAATACTCCATAAATTGTTTCTAAGGGACATTAATAGGTGATTTTTAAAGTACTATTATCAAATAATATTAAGATAAACAAATAAATAATTTTTATACTGCAGGACTTAGAGCCTTAACATGCTCCCATGTACTTGTCACTCTCCAAGAAGTAGATTTAGTAAGCAGCATTTCCAAAACTCTATCTGCATAAGGAACACTTTTTTCACTTTATCTCTAGAAGCAAGAGTTCCACAGAAAATGCTTTTATATACCTCATTAAAAAAAAATGAATAAGAAAAATAGGGAAATTCAAATCTAGAATATATGAATTACTCTGACTTAAAAGACCTTTAAACAATGAAGGAAATTACTAAAACATTTCTTCAAATACCTTGCTCAGGTAAAGCTGAACTTTATCAGTATTAGCATCTTAAGGTACAGAGTCTAGTAGGGTCTACAAGGATTAAGGAATCTGATATTCACAAAAACTAGGACATGGATAAAACATTCTTCATATTTCTTCTCTTCTTCAAATCTCATACAAGAGGTTGCATAACCAGTACTTACCTGAATTATAGATTTCTTCAAGATTCATAGAGTCAAACACACTGAAAGGCATCCAGAGTTGTTTGTGTTCTACCTCCTTGCAGTAAAACCAGTGGGGCTGAATAGATTCATATTGGTTTTGAAGTAAAAAAGGAGATGGCGCTTGTACAGATGGACCCGGAGGCCTGGCAAATGCCTGTTGCTGTGCTGATGGGGGCAGCACTGACTGCACTGAAGAAGGAATCTGGAGGAGGCAAAAAAGTTAAGACCATCAGGCTTGTCCAAAAGGACAATTCTGTACATGCTTCAGATTCAAAATCTGATATTACTAATAATTATCCTACATATATTTCTGGATAGCTATTTAGTTTTTTGTTGTTTTTTTTTTAAAGATTTACTTTATTTCTCTTCCCTTCCCCTCTAGTTGTCCACTCTCCTGTGATTGCTTTTCTTATCAGCGGCACCAGGAATCTGTGTTTCTTTTTGTTGCATCAACTTGTTTTGTCAGCACTCCACGTGGGCAGCACCATTCTTGGGCAGGCTGCACTTTCTGTCGCACTGGGCGGCTCTCCTAATGGGGCGCACTCCTTGTGCGTGGGGCTCCCCTATGTGGGGGACACCCGTGTGGCACCGCACTCCTTGCACGCATCAGCACTGCGCATGGGCCAGCTCCACATGGGTCAAGGAGGCCCGGGATTTGAACCGCAGACCTCCCATGTTGTAGGCGGACACCCTCACCATTGGGCCAAGTCCACTTCCCTATTTAGTTTAATAACTAGGCCCAAAGCAATTGTAATTTTTTTTTTAATCTAACAAAACCCAAAATCAACTATTTAAGTAACAGTCTTTTTTATGCCAAAGTAAACCACCAACTTTATAGAAACCAACATAGCAATGTCTTGTATGGTTTATTTAACCTTCAATATGTCCTTATATCTTGACTCACCCCTTCCATTTCTAAATTTTTATCCTAAAGATATGATTATAAAAATGAGGAAAAACTTACCTACAAGGATGTACATTCTACTAGTTTTAATAGTAAAACTATAAATAATCTAAATGTCTAACAGTAACTTTATTCAAATGCTGAAACTCTCTAGAGCCATTAAAAATAATGCATTAGAAAGAAATCATTACATCTAAATCAGGTTCAGAAAAAAACAGATTATAAAACAACATGCACCTTGCAACGTTTGCCTAGAGAAAAGATACAGAACAATGAAAACAGGGATTATCTATGGGTGGATTTTTATTCACTTGACCATTCTGCATTTTTCAAGTTTTCTTTAAAAATCAGAATATAATTATTTATTTTTTTAATTAATAATCATTTGGAAGTGTTATCAAAGTTAAATTTATTGAAGTTGAAGGAAATGGATGTGGCTCAAGCAGCTGGGCTCCCATATACCATATGGAGGGTCCAGGGTTTGATGCCCAGGGCCTCCTGGTGAAGGCAAGCTGGTCCACATGGTGAGCTGGCCCACGTGGGAATTGCTACCCCACACAGGAGTGCCGGCCAACACGGAGAAAGCTGTCACAGCAAGATGACAGAACAAAAGACACAGAGGAGAGACATAGGAAGACATAGCAGACCAGGGAACTGAGGTGGTACAAGAGAAAGATCACCTCTCTCAGTCTGGAAGGTCCCATGATCAGTTCCCAGAGCCACCTAATGAGAATAGAAGCTGACACAGAGGAACGCACAGCGAATGGACACAGAGAGTGGGGGGGGGGGGGGCGGGGACAAAGGGGGGCACAGGGAATAAAATAAATCTTTAAAAAAATTTATTGAGGTTGATAACTGTGCTGTTGTTATATAAAAGAATATCGCTATTTGTAAGACGTATACACTAAAGTATTGAGAAGAGTCATAATGTATTTAACTGACCTTCAAATGCTTCCATATTTATGTGTGTGTGTGTGGGTATATGTAGAGAGGGAGGGAAGGAGAGGAGGAGAGAGGGAGAAAAAAAGAGCATGGGTGGGCAGACAGGTGAGAGTGTATATATGCACAAATTATAAAACAAATGGAGTAAAATGTTAATAGAGTGAAATGATTTTAAAAATGGAGTAAAAGGCAAATCTACGTTAAAGGCTAATGGGTGTTCTTTGTGCTATTTTTATTTTTGCAACTGAGTTTGAAATAAAATTTTAGATCAATTAAAATTTTTTTAAAAATTTAATCAGCAAATTAGTTAACTATACTAGTTACTATATAACATAATGAACTCAGTGGTGGATAAAGACAGGATTTTTTTGGGAAACGGATTTTGGCCCAGTGGTTAGGGCGTCCGTCTACCATATGGGAGGTCCGCGGTTCAAACCCCGGGCCTCCTTGACTCGTGTGGAGCTGGCCATGCACAGTGCTGATGCACGCAAGGAGTGCCGTGCCACGCAAGGGTGTCCCCCGTGTGGGGGAGCCCCACGCGCAAGGAGTGCGCCCGTGAGGAAAGCCGCCCAGTGTGAAAAGAAAGAGCAGCCTGCCCAGGAATGGCGCCGCCCACACTTCTCGTGCCGCTGACGACAACAGAAGCGGACAAAGAAACAAGACGCAGCGAAAAGACACAGAAAACAGACAACCGGGGGAGGGGGGGAAATTAAATAAATAAATAAATCTTAAAAAAAAAAAAAGACAGGATTTTTTTACGGGGGTACCAGGGGTTGAACACAGGACCTTGTCCATGGGAAGCAGGTTCTCAACCATTTGAGCTACATCCCCTCCCCAGGACTGTTAATAATACAAAAACAAGAATGTTCTATGAACTAGAACAAATATATGTCACTATTACAAGGTGTTAATAAAATGATGATACAAGGGAAAAATACAACTAATGTAATTTATGGACAAAAGTTAATAATAATATTGTAATATGTTTGCATCAATGGCCAAGAAGATACTATATCAATGCTAAGGGTCAACAATAGAGGGGTATAAGGGGGTAGGGAATTTTTCCTTTAGGAGTAACGGAAACATTCTAAAATTGAGGTGATAACAGCACAACTCTGTGCTAAAACAGAGCAACTGAGTGTACACTTTGGATGGACTGTACAAGGCATGTGACCATACAACAGTGGATTATGGACTGCAATTAATGGTACAAACATGAGAACATTCTCTCATTAACAATAGCAAATATACAATATTGATACATGGTGTTAACAATAGGGTGGTTTATGGGAAAAATACACCAAATATAAGCTATGGATGACATAGCAGTAATATTTTGATGATGTTCTGTCATTATTTGTAACAAATGTTCCACAACATTTGCTGTGTATGAAAGGTTGGTGGGGTGGTGTATGGGAATCCAGTAACTTACGTATGATTATTTTGTAAACTCACAACTTCTCTAACTAAAAAAAAAATTTTTAAATCATACTGGCATTATTCAAAATTGCCAAAAAGTGGAAACAACCCAGGTATCCATCAACTGATGAATGGGTAACAAATTGTGATGTATGCATACTATGGAATATTGTACAGCCATAAGGAATGATGTTGTGAAACATATGACAACATGGATGAACCTGGAGGACATTATGTTGAGTGAAGCAAGCCAGACACAAAAGGACAAATACTGTATGACTGTGCTATAATGAACTAAATATATTGAATAATCTCATGGAGTTAAAAGCTTAAATATGGGTTACAAAAAAAAACAGAATGAGGCTAGAGAATGGAAAGCTAAAGGTTAATCAGCAGAATTGTTAAAAAGGTTGTTTGAGGAAGCGGATGTGGCTCAAGCAGTTGGGTGCCTGCCTATCACATGGGAGGACCTGGATTCAGTTCCCAGTGTCTCCTAAAGAAGATGAGCAAGACACTGAGCTGACACAATGGGCTGGCATGGTGAACTGACACAACAAGATGATGTGACGAGATGATGCAACAAGATGACACAAAGAGGAGACACAACAAGGAAACACAATGGGAGACAAAACAAGCAGGGAGTGGAGGTGGCTCAAGTGATTGGGCACCTCCCTCCCACATGGGAAGTCCTCGGTTCGGTTCCTGGTGCCTTCTAAAAAGAAGACAATTAGAGAGCACACAGCACAGAGAGCAGACAGCAAGCACAAATGATGAGGAGAGGAGAAATAAATAAATAAAATAAATCTTTTAAAAAAAGAAAAAGCTGTTAATTTTTGGAAATTAATAGAAAAGGTGAAATCATAACATAATGTTTGTTAACTAGCAGTGCTATTATATGGGCATGACAGTGGTTGAAAGGGAAAGTTTAAGGTCATGTATACCATTAGAAGGAAAGATAAAAAATATAACATGGGACTATATATGTGAAATATGTATATGGGTAAAATTGCATATATAACATTGTTTTTCTTTGAAACCAAACAAATGTATGTTAATGTTACAAGATGTAAAGATCAGGCAAAAATACAACCAAAGCAAACTATGGACAGAAGTATATAATCTTCCAGTAAGCGTTAAAAAAAAAAAAAAAAAAGGAAATATACTAAGGGAAAGAAACTAGACACAAGGTACAACATATTGCTTGACTCCATATACATAAAATATAAATACAAACAAACCAGGGAGAAAGAAACAGAAGAGCAGCTATGTCCAGCAGGGAAGCATAGGAAAAGTGAAAGGTGATGGGTTTTTGTTCATGTGGTTTTTGTTTTTTATTATTATTAGAATAATGAAAATGCTCTAATAATGATCAAAGTTGTGAATGCACAACTATGTGATTACACCAAAAGCCACTGGATGGACTGTATGCTTTTTTAATATATAGCAATAAAATTGATTTGTTTAAAAAAACAGCAAACTAGTATATTAACTACACTACAAACTATGAATACAGTTACTTTATAGTTTTTTGTTTTGAAACACAACATTATCAAGATTTTGTGTGTGGGTATGATTTAAATTAAATGTTAAAACAGAGCCCATTCTCTGTCTCCAAGAAAGAAGCTATATTATGCTCTGATCACAATACTATTATCTGTGTTGCCCTGGATTTGTTTCTTAATTCTTCCTTTTAACCTTTTGCCTTTTTTGAGTCAGTTGGTTTCCCTTTTGAAGTTAGTTAAATATCATTTGGGAAAAAGGCTTAAGGAAATTTCATAAAATATACCCAATGCAAATATTATTCTGTCATTCTGAGATAGATTTTAACTGTCTAGAATCAAATTCCATAAACATTAACAAAGGAAATTACTGGAGTAATCAATATTAGTCTCTGTGTTTGAGTGTTTTGATTAAGCAGTATAATTAAAAGATGAAAATTTGGCAATCTGTTAATAATTGCTTCAACTTTCACAAGTCCTTATTTATTACTGGTATCTTAGACTAAAATCTAGAAATACTGGCATGTAACTTACTAAAATCAATTACAACTTCGTTAGCTAGGTGATATAAATTAAAATGAAAAATATGGACTGTCCAATGAGCTACCTTTAAAAGATGTTTACTGTAAAGCATGTAGTTTACACAGAATATCCTCCCCTGAAAATAATCTGCCATCATATCAGTTATAAAATGCCCAGCATTCTAAAAAATAGCTAAGGTGGGAGAAAAATTAAAATTATCGTAAATAATTAGGATGTAAAAACACGTCTCCATACCAGTGGCAAAGATCCAGGAGGCACTGGGTACGTCTGAACAGGGGGTCCGGAGGGTGGAGGGTGGGGGGGGAAGCCCGGTGGCTGGCACTGCTGCAGCTGCGGTGGTGCAATGTACGGATTAGCCCTGCTGCTTAGAGGGGTATGGCGATACGGGTTGTATCCTTGGTGGGGTGCTCCTTGCGGAGGGCTTGCAAAATTTGAAGGAGGGAGACTATTCGGCTGAGAAGGCAGATAAGCATTTGTTCCCATCTGTGAAGTAGAGGGAGCACCATGTCGAGCCTTTGAAACAGACGGTGAAAATGCATTCAACACATCTTGGGATCCAGTTGTAAAAGGGAGAGCAGTTGGGGGTTTGGAGAAGACTGATTGTCCGCCCGGTGTTGCTGCAGTTGTTAATGGTGACTGTCCAATGTTCCCAAAAGGATCACTACTGCTTGATACCTGAGAGAAGTAACTAAAGGTCTGTGGGGTAGAGGTATGAGCAGAGGTCTGACCAAGGAAGCTGTCCTCCTCCCCAACGTCTGTGGAATCTTCTGAAACAGAATAGGAGTACAAACAGGTCAAACAGCATTCCCTGAATAACTCTGGAGAGATGATTCTAGAAGGCAGACCTAGCAACCTAACCTCTTTGTTTTTCAAACTTGTATTTCTGTATTACAGAAAAAATAAATGATCGTTGAAAAGAAAAGTTAGAAAATGTGGATAAGAAAAAACAAAAGGAGAGAAAATTATATTTAATTCATAAGCCCAATTCCCAGAGACAATCAATCACTGTTAACAATTTGGTACATATTTTTTCCATTTTTTTTGAATAAATATTTATATGTAGGAGAGTTCTTTTAAAAAGAGAAACAAAATCTGTACCTACTAGAGTCACATATTATTTGGAATACTTATTTTTTTCCTGGTAAGAAATAATTCAAATGTTATTCTACCATTCAAATACACACAATTTATTTCTATAGGAATGTCCAGAAACTAAAGTGCAGATATTAACTGTTGACAAGAAGGGTGTGTCAGAACTCTTACCTACAAAGCTCTTATTGTACAAATGAACACGTGGCATTTGTATTCCCAAGGCAAAGTAGGTCAATCATTAATTGCCAATACTAAAATCACACAGTATCACAAACAGACAAACTAGTGATTAGAGAATGCCTTCCTTTGCCCAACTTGATCTCACCATATTTTCACCACCAAACCATTTATCTTCTGTTCTGAGACCAGGTTGTAAAATAAAAGCATTTTCCCCCCTAAATGACCTCAAGGGGAGTGGCTGTAGCACAAGTGGTTGAGCACCTACTTCCCATGTACAAATCCCGGGTTTGATCTCTGGTATCTCCTAAAACAAACAAATGAAGAAACCAACTCTCACTGGGGAGTGGATGTAGCTCAGTGATTGAGCACCTGCTTCCCAAGTACTAGGTCCTGGGTTCGATGCCTAGTACCTCCTTTAAAAAAAAAAAAGTCCACCCTATGCTTGCACCCTTAGTTTTGAGCCCTTAATTTGTTGTAACTTCACCTTCCTCCACCTAATCTTTTCCTCCTCCTGTCTCATTCCCTCCTGTCTCCTCCTGCTGGAGGCATGGAGTGCATCACTGGTGGCCTCACTCAGCACACAAGCACTCTATGCTCTCTGCCCTTGGAGAACTGCCAAAGGGCTGGCCTTGTTTCAATTCCTTGCTCCTTCTTGACTTCTACTGAAGCCAGTAGATTCCGGCTTGTGCTTCTAGGTTGCTCCCATTATATTCCACATATCAATTTAACAAAGATAATCCACTATTCAAAATATTCCTCTCAGTTGTTTCTTTGTAACAAAAATATCACTTCCTTCACACCGAGAGCCCTTTGATTGCTTGCATCCTTCTACTTTTCTGATACACTTCAGATCATACCCTCTCTTTTCAGTCAGGTGAACCTCACTTGAACTCATCTGTATTTCTTAGCTCATTTCCCAATGATTACATGCCTGGAAAAAAACTTCTGTGGCATCTTTAACCCTCTAAGAAAACTTAAGATCTACCTGGTCTGAGAAACATTTTTCTGACTACCATATATTGATCTCAATATATTATTAGCCTCAACTCAGAGACACTTTCTAACTACATACTGACACATACCACAACTACACTCACATCTTTAATGAGCACTTGGACAGATGGGGTACTTCCAACCCTAACTATTCTCATGTGTTCCAGATCCTATCTTCCAACTACTTCCTCAGCACTTCTGGCAGACTCAGCCACATATACATCAAACAAAAAAGGTCTAAAACCGAAATGATTTTAACTGTCCCCATAAGCTCCTCTTAACGTATCTCCCTACCTCAACAAGTGTTGGCCAACATTCACCCAGACGCTCAAACCAGAAACCTTAAGTCTCCCAGACTTCTCCCTCTCTCTCATACTTCTCATTTAAGCATTCAGATACTCACTCAAGACATACTGACAGGGTGCTAGGTGTGAGGGCTAAAACTAAATGAGGCAGAGAGGCATCTTGCTCTCAGAGCAGTCTGGCCTCCAGTGGGCCATAAAGACCCAACAATTTAATAGTCTAACAACCTCTTAAATCTGTTCCCTGATCTTTACACCCAATAAAGACCTGGGGTAACACACCATTAGCTCCATCCTGATTCTCACAATGGACTCTAGGCTCCTTGCTCTGGCTACAGGTAGCCTACTCCAGTCAGCCTTACGCCTGGGCAATCCAGTCTTTCTGAAACATACCTCTACTATCACTACCCTGTTTAAAATCCTTCAAAGGCTCCTGGACTTCTCACAGATGAACTACAAACCCCTTAGTGTGATAAATGAGGTTCCTTGTGATCTCCTCCCCACCCCCCCACATGCGGTCTACCACTCAAGCCACTCCCCTGTACACACACTAGTCACACGGATCTACTTGGAGACAGAGACAGAAACAAAGACGGAGATCATCCCATGGCATCCCTCACCAACTCTTGCCAACTCCACGTTTTCTCACACTTCCTGACTTTTACATATGCCTCTCTCTCCAGACTTCCTAATTTCTCTATGTTCAACACTCAGCTCAAGCACCACTTCAGGACTGTGAGGCTCTGAAGACCTAAGAGTCATCCTCTCTCTGGTCAGCTGACCGGAGGCCAGTAACTTTCAAAGTAGGCTATCAATCCCTCTTTCTACCCATTATAAACCTTTATCGCAACTGCTTACACAGCTGGGTATAGATGCATACTTATATACTGTGCAGTCATTGAGGGCAGGGCTCTCTGCTCTTGTCTCCCTGACATTTTGCACAGGGCCCAGGAAATAGAAACTGCTCAATCCACGTTTATGAATATAATTGTTTCCTCTGTGTCTCTTTCACTGATTAACTCCGGCTTCCAATGATACAGGTTCTTCTTTTGTCTCTGGAAATTCTCTATCAAATCTTTTTTAAGAGTGGAAAAATACTTGATTTGGAATTGTGGTTCTAAAAAAACTGTTACTTTACTCGCAAAAAATAAACCCTATCTTCAAGAAACGGGAGTTTTAACGCTAGGTAAATCCAAGTACTTGAAAGTGAAAATGTTCAGCATTAATATAGTGACAAACACAAACCAAACAAGAGAGAAAGAGAAAGAGAAAAAGAATGAGCACACGCAAAGAAGATGGCCATGAACCAAGGCAACGTTTGTAAAGCATGATGACTGGAAAATCCCAGGTATGACAGTATTTATTCTTGCATCCTCCGCCAGCCAAGCTTGTCCTTCACCAAAGATGACAATGCCTGACCTTTTGGTCACATTATCAAAGTGGGACATACATATTCCTGACTACTGTCCTTTCATTCATTCAACAATATCTATTGAATAACTGGCCAATGCATGCCAGTCACTCACCTAGGCACTGGAAATATAATAGTGAATACAACTAAATCCCTGTCCTCTGGGGTAAGATAAACAAATAAATACACTCAGCTGGTGGTGATAAGCAGTAAGAAACATAAAGCAACCTAAGGGGAATAGTCACATATCGCTGCGCCCAGTATGCCTTTCTTCACTTCTCCATGGAAATTTTCCCTAATCTGTCAAGCAAGAATAAATTCACTGGTAATACTGAGCATTTAATAAGAATCTACACAAAAGGCATTATCCTAACAAACTAATGGAAAATAAAAGGTAATTATGTCATAGGTGCAAACTTCAAGAAGTCCACCGTCCAAATGGGGAGAGAGATTTATTTCACAAACACATAATATATGTGCCAGGCACTATTCTCAGTGCTTTACAAAAATTAATTCATTTCTCATTACAGCTCCATAAGGGTGTACATATATGGAAACTGACGCACAGAGAGTTAAAGTAATATGCCTGAGTAACAGCAAATTATTGGCTAGGAATGAAAACCAGAAGGAGTAGGCTCCTAAACGCTATGCTGTGATTATGCCACATAATCATTTAAAAAACCATCTCCCTAGACAATAATAAAGATATGAACAAAGAGCTAAGGGGCCTAACAGAACAAGAAAAAGTTTCTTAGAGGAAGCGACATACTGTTTTGAAGATGAATTCATTCTGTAGCTCTTCTTTCAGGCTGTGAGCTCCTAAGAAAGGGGCACTGTCTGATTCACCTGCATTCCCTGCCAGCACCAGCAGCAAGCGCCTGGCACACTATACGTGCTCACAATGATTTGCGGAATGCCAGTGCACAAGTATCCGGTACTTTAGGCAACTTGATCGCTCGACAAAGAGCAAGCCTCAGAACCTAGCCCCCGCCTCCAAGATCCCAAATCTCTCAAGCCACTCAAATCTGGCCACTGATGCTCCTGGCAAGCTCTCTGGGGAAATGGATCCGGCAGAAGACCTCCGGTCTGGCCCTCGTCACCCCACGTCCCCGGTCCGCCTCCCTGCACACACTCTTCCCATGGGATTCCCCTCCCCTTACTACCTCCTGGCAAGAGCAGGGAGGCCTGGGCAGCGGGAGCGTGGGTGACAGGTATGAAGGGCACGTTGAAGCTGAACTCCGTAGCCGAGGAGGAGAAGAGTAAGTTAGTGCCCGACGAGGCCGTGGAGGCACCACCGCTGCCGCCGTTAGGTTTCCTCTCGGCCATGGCTGGGGCCCACCGTCCGTTACACGTCTCCGGATAGCCGGTGCAGCGCCACCGGCCGGAAGCCAGTCACACTGGGGGCCAGCGTATTTCCGCACTTGCGCAAAGGGGCTGGAACTCCTGGCGGCTGTTCAGCGGTCCTCCCTCTTTCCGTAGCTGGCGCCGCCAGAAATCAACATGGCGACACCGGCTTCACGCTGGAGTCCTGGCACGTGACATGTTCAGCCTCTGGCCTGGGACGGCTGCAAGCCAAGGGACCGGACCGAAGTGGAAACTTGGGAGAGTGAGCCCTGCTGGTTCTGAGCCAGCGTACGAATCAAAAGTCACGGATTGCGGGGGAAGCTCTGGTCTTCCTGGAAGAACTGACAGGTTCTTTGACTGGCAAAGATTTTAGGCGAACAGCAGAAGCCGAGTGGCAAGAGTGCTGCCCGCTCGCTGACGGAGAGAGGTAGGGACAGAAGAAGAAGTTGTGCGGGTAGTTCGCAAACAAGAGCAAGCCAAATTCGCCCACCGCACCCACATCTAACCAGCCCAGATGCCCTTCTAGGCTAAACTGAACTCTTGTCGTTCGCTGAGAAATAAAAATGGTAAAGACGGAGAAGTTTTTAAGCCATAGGGAGAAAATTTGTTTGTTACAGAGAACCCAGGGGGTTGAAATTTAGGGTTGTGAATTTTTAAATAGCATTCTATATCAATTTACAGCAGTATGACTAGATTAATTCAAAATACATTGCGGATAGCTTGGATACAATTGTTATTTTCATATATTTAGACATTCTTAAAGAAAAAATAACAAGCAAGCAGTCTAGATGAGGAGACAACCAAAAGAAACATTGAAATAATGTGACTTTTTCCTCTACCTCTACACATGTATGTAGAACCTAAGTTTATTAATTCAGTAACTAATTGGTGTGCTTAATACCAGTGGGCCCGCAGCAGACAGAACACTAGGGGTACAGTGATGTGTAAGGCAAATATGGGGCCCTTCCCTCCTGGAGTACAGTCTAGTCAGGAGGACAGACAGCTGAACACATAACAACAATCACCTAAAGTGTGATGAGTGTTATAAAATTTCTCAAAGTATGTTATGAAATATACTGACATCATCGGGAGAGAGGAGTAACTCTTCCATGGGGAGAGGTAGCAAATATTTTTAAATGCATTTTTTATTGAAGTATGTCATTAATACATCAACATGCATGAACAATAAATATATGGTAAAGATTGTGAACTTACAAAATAAACATATGTAACATCATACAGGGGTCTCATACTTTACCCCTCTACCAACTCTTTGCATTGTTGTGAAACATTTGTTACAAACTATGCAAGAGTATCATCAAACTATTCCTACTAACTATAGTCCCTATCTTACATTGGTGGTGTCTTTTTCCCCCAACGCACCCTATTTTTTTTAAATATATTTTTATTACAGAGGTTGTGAATTTGCAAAACAATCATACACATGTAGAATTCCCATACAACACCCTTTCACCAATACATCACACTGCGGTAGAACATTTGTTACAGAATATGACGTAATATCAGACTACTGCCAACCACCATGGTCCATAGCATACATTTGGCACACTTTTTCCATATACCTCCATTATCAACGCAATACATCTTTGGCATTCATACAAGAATATTATAGTATTGCTGTTAACCAGTATATAGGTCACACCAATTGCATTTATCCCATGCTTCTTCACAGTCCCACCACCCTGCAATAGTAAATTACATCTGCTCTAGCTCACAGAAGGATACTCTTGCATTTGTACCTTCAACCAAAATTCTCATCCACCTCTGGGTTCAGTGTGTTATTCAGTCCCTAGGTTATTCTTTAGTTTTGTTTCAATTGACATTTTCTTCCCCAGACTACCCTTTTCAGACACAATCCCATTTATAAACTAGTTACTACTCACTATAACATGCTACCATCAACTCTATCCATTTCCACACTTTTACTGTCAAGTTAATGAAAACTTCTACATACATTAAGCATCAGTAGTTCTTCTCAACCCTCCAATACTTAGGTTTTAACTCCATGTGTTTATTCTTCATATTTAGTTCAAATTAATGACACCATGCAATATTTGTCCTTTTGTGTCTGGCTTATTTTGCTTAGTTTAACGTCTTCAAGATTCATCCATGTTATTGTATGTGTCCCAATTTCATTTTTTCTTCCTGCAGCATAGTATTCCATTGTATGTATATACCACATTTTGTTTGTCCATACATTAGTTGATGGACACTTGAGTTGTTTCCTCTTTTGGCAATTGTGAATAATGCCACTATGAACATCGGTGTGCAGATGTCTGTTCGGGTCATAGTTTTTAGCTCTTCTTGATATATTCCTAGTAGAGGAATTGCTGGATCATATGGCAGTTCTTTATTTAGCTCCCTGAGGAACCACAAAACTATCTTCCACAGAGGCTATACAATTTTACAATCTCACCAATGGTGAAGGAGTGTTCCTATTTCTCCACATCTTCTCCAGCACTTATTTTTGTCTGTTTTTTTTAATAATGGCCATTCTATGCAGTGTTAGATGATATCTTGTTGTTTTGATTTGCATTTCCCTAATAGCTAGTGATATGGAACATTTTTTATGTGCAATGTCTATTTAAATCTTTTGCCCATTATTAAATTGGATAGCTTGCTCTTTTACTCTTGAGTTGTATGCTCTCTTTATACAGAGTTGAAATCAAACCCTTATCAGATATGTGGTTTCCAAATATTTTCTCCAATTGAGTGGACTGCCTTTTCACCTTTTTTTTTTTTTTAAAGATTTATTTTTATTTCCTTAATTCTCCCCCTTATTGTCTGTTCTCTCTGTCCATTTGCTGTGTGTTCTTCTGTGCCTGCTTGTATTCTCATTAGGTGGCCCCAGGAACCGATCCTGGGACCTTCCAGAATGTACCACCTCATCTCCCTGATCTGCTACGTCTCTCATTTTCTCTCCTCTGTGTCTCTTTTTTGTTGTGTCATCTTGCTGCGCCAGCTCTCTGCACTCCCGCTCAGGGCAGCACTCCTGCACAGAGCAGCATTCCTGTGTGGGGCAGTACTCTGTGCAGGATAGCACTCCGCATAGGCCAGCTCACCACACAGGCCAGCTTGCCTTCACCAGGAGGCCCTGGGCATCAAACCCTAGACCTCCTATATGGGAGACGGGGGCCCAATTGCTTGAGCCACATCCGCTTCCCCTTTTCACCTTCTTGATGAAGTCCTTTGAAAGTAATGAAAGTAAGTTTGAGGAGGTCCCATTTATCCATATTTTCTTTCATTGCTCCTACTTTTGGCTTAGGTTTAAGAATCCACCACCTACCACCAGGTCTTAAAGATCTTTCCCTACATTTTCTTCTAGGATGGTACTTGCTTTTATATTTAGGTCCTTGATCCATTTTTAGTTAATTTTTGTATAAGGTATATAATTTTTGGCTATGGCTATCTAGTTCTCCCAGCACCATTTCTTTTTTTAAAGATTTATTTTTATTTCTCTCCCCTTCCCTCCCCCACCCCAGTTGTCTGTTCTCTGTGTCCATTTGCTGCATGTTCTTTTTGTCCGCTTCTGTTGTCAGCAGCATGAGAATCTGTGTTTCTTTTTGTTGCATCATCTTGCTGCATCAACTCTCCATGTGTGCAGCGCTATTCTTGGGCAGGCTGAACTTCTTTCGTGCTGGGTGGCTCTCCTTATGGGCGCACTCCTTGCACGTGGGGCTCCCCTACGCAGGGGGCACCCCTGTGTGGCACGGCACTCCTTGCGCCATCAGTGCTGTGCATGGGCCAGCTCCACATGGGTCAAGGAGGCCCGGGGTTTGAACCGCGGACCTCCCATGTGGTAGACGGACGCCCTATCCACTGGGCCAAGTCTGCTTCCCTCAGCACCATTTGTTGAATAGATTGTTCTGTCCCAACTGGATGGGTTTGACAGGCTTGTCAAAAATCACTTGGCCATAGATGTGAGGATTTGCTTCTGAGCCATCAATTCAGTTCCATTGGTCAATGTGTCTGTCTTTATGCCAATGCCATGCTGTTTTTACCACTGAAGCTTGGTAATATGATTTAAAGTCTGGAAGTGAAAGTCCTCCAACTTCACTTTTCCTTTTTAAGATGTTTCTGGCTATTTGGACATCTTATCCTTCCAGATAAATTTGATAATTGTGTTTTCCATTTGTTTAAAAAATCCCAACCATGTGGGATCTAAGCTCCCTCTCAACTTAGATGTAGAGTGGACATCACCACCCCAGGGTCCTCAGGATGGAGGAATAAAATATGGATCACACTGTGCTTACTTGTATTCTATTGTAGAATTATCGCGACTCTAGCAATGGAAGAAATTGTATCAATGATGTGGAGACAGTGGCCACAAGAGTTGCAGAGGGCAGGGAGAGGGAAGAAGAGGTGTGATATGGGGGCATTTTTGAAACTTGAAGTTGTCCTGAATGATACCGCAGAGACAGTTGCAGGACATTATATATCCTGCCATAACCCACTGAATGGACTGGGGGAGAGTGTAAATTACATTAACTATAATCCATGCTATTTAGCAGTACTCCAAAATGTATTGATCAAATGCAATAAATGTGCCACACTGATGAAAGAGGTTGTTGATCAGGGTGGGGGTGAGGGGGTATATGGGAACCTCATATTTTTTAATGTAACATTTTGTGTGATCTACGTATCTTTTAAAAAAAATGATTAATTTTTAAAATGCTGGTGGAATTTTTATTGGGATCGCATTGAATCTGTATATCAATTTGGGTAGAACTGACACCTTAATGATATTTAGTATTGCAATCCATGAGCATGTAATGTTCTTCCCATTATTTAGGTCTTTTTTTTATTTCTTTTAGCAATGCATTATAGTTTCTTGAATACAGGTGCTTTACATCCTTGGTTAAGTTTATTCCTAAATATTTGATTCTTTTAGTTGCTATTGTAAATGGATTTTTTTTTCTTAAATTCCTCCTCAGATTGTATGTTACTAGTATATAGAAACACCACTGATTTTTGCATATTGATCTTGTATCCTGACACTCTTCTGAAATTGTTCATTAGCTCTAGCAGCTTTGTTTTAGATTTTTTGGGACTTTCTAGGCATAGGATCATAACATCTGAGAATAGTGAAAGTTTTACTTCTTCTTTTCCAATTCAGATGCTTTTTATTTCTTTTTCTTGCCTGATTGCTCTATCTAGAACCTCTAGCACTGTATTGAACAACAGTAGTGATAGTGGGCATCCTTGTCTTGTCCCTGATTTCAACAGGAAAGCTTTCAGTCTTTCACCATTGAGTACAATATTAGCTGTGGGGTTTTCATATATGACCTTTATCATGTTGAGAAAGTTTCCTTCAATTCCTATCTTTTGTAGTATTTTTATCAAGAAAGAATGCTGTATTTTGTCAAATGCCTTTTCTGTGTTAATCGATAAGATCATGTGACTTTTCTTCTTTGATTTATTAATGTGGTATATTATGCTGACTGATTTTCTTGTGTTGAACCACCCTTCCATGTCTGGTATAAAACCCACTTGATCATGATAAATAATTCTTTTAATGTGTTGTTGAATTTGATTAGCAAGTATTTTATTGAGGATATTTACATCTGTATTAATTAGAGAAATGGGTCTGTAATTTTCTTTTTTCATATCTTTTTCTGGCTTTAGTATTAGGGTGATAATGACTTCATAAAATGAGTTTGGTTGTGTTCCTTCTTGTTCAATTTTTTGGAAAAGCTTGAGTAAGATTGATATTAAATCTTCTTTGAGTGCTTAGTAGAACTCACCTGTGTAACAGTTTGGTCCTGGGTTTTTCATTTGGGGGAGCTGTTTGATGACTGTTTCAATCTCCTTACTTGTGATTGATTTGTTGAGGTCTTCTATCTCTTCTAGGGTCAGTGTAGATTGTTTGTATGTTCCTAAGAATTTTCCATTTCATCTATATTGTCTAGTTTTTTTGCATAAAGTTTTTCATAGTATCCTGTTACGATCACTCTTATTTCTGCAGGGTCAGTAGCAATGTTCCCGTTTTCATTTTTTATTTCATTTATTTGCATCTTGTCTCTTTTTTTCTTAGTCAGTCTAGTTAAGGGTTTGTCGGTTTTGTTAATCTTCTCAAAGAACCAACTTTTGGTTTTGTCAATTCTCTCTATTGTTTTTTTGTTCTCAATTTCATTTGTTTCTGCTCTGATCTTTGTTTTTTCACTCCTTCTACTTGCTTTGGGATTAGTTTGCCATTCCTTTTCTAGTTCCTCCAGTTTTGTAATTAGATCATTGATTTTAACTCTTCTTTTTTAATGTAAGCATTAAGGGCTATAAATTTTCCTCTCAACACTGCTTTTGCTGCATCCCATAGGTTCTGATATGTTGTATTCTCATTATTATTCACCTCAAGATATTTATTGATTTCTCTTGAAATTTCTTCTTTGACCCACTGATTAAGAGTTTGTTGTTTAATCTCCATATATATGTGAATTTTCCCTTTTTCTGCTGCTTGTTGATTTCAAACTTTATTCCATTATGATCAGAGAAAGTGCTTTGTATAATTTTCATTTTGTTGAATTTATTGAGAACTGCTTTGTGACCCAAATACATGGTCTATCCTGGAGAAAGATTCATGGGTACTTGAAAAGTATGTATATCCTGCTGTTTTGGGGTGCAGTGTCCTGTTCATGTTTACTAGGTTTACTCCATTTATCATATTATTCAAGCTCTCTGTTTCTTTATTAATTCTTTGCCGAGATGTTCTATCCAATGCTGAGAGAGGTGTACTGAAGTCTCCAACTAGTATTGTAGAGATGTCTACTTCTCCCTTCAGTTTTGCCAGTGTTTGCCTCATGTATCTTGGGACATCCTGATTAGGTGCATATACATTTATGATTCTTATTTCTTCCTGATGAGCCATCCCTTTTATTAATATGTAATGTTCTTCCTTGTCTCTAATAACAGTTTTGCTTTTAAAGTCTATATTATCTGATACAAGTATAGCTACCCCAGTTTTTGTTTTTGTTTTTGTTTTTATTTACTGAATGCATGGAATATTTTTTTCCAACCTTTCACTTTCAATTTATTGGTATCCTGGGATCTAAGGTGAGTGTTCTTGCAGACAGTATATAGATGGCTTGTATTTTCTTATCCATTCTGCCAGTCTATCTTTTGATTGGGGAATTTAATCCATTAACATTCATGTTATTACTGTAAAAGCAGCTTTTATTTCATCCATTTTGATATTTGCATTTTATCTGTCATTTTATTTTTGACAATTTTAGTTACTGTTACTTGATACAGTCATCATTTCTAGACTCTCTTCCAAGCCTCTCGCTCCTGTCTTTTCTTTTCAGGCTATAACACTCCCTTTAGTATTTCCTGCAAAGCTAGTCTTTTTGTTATAAAGTCTCTCAGTTTCTGTTTACCTGTAAATATTCTAATCTTGCCCTCATTTTTTAAAGATAATCTTGCCAGATATAAAATTCTTGGCTGGCAGTTTTTCTTTTGCAGTATCTTAAATATATCATGCCATGGTCTTCTTACCTCCATGGTTTCTGATGAGAAATCAGCACTAAATCTTACTGGGTATCCCTTATATGTTATGACTGCTTTTCTCTTGCTTCTCTCAATTCTCTTTGTCTTTGGCATTTAATATTCTGATTAGTATGTGTCTCAGAGTTGGTCTATTTGGATTTATTCAGATGGGAATACATTGTGCTTCTTGGACATAGATATCTATGACTTTCAGTAGGGTTGGGGAAATTTTCCACCATTATTTCTTCAAATATTCATTGTGTCCTTTTTCCTTTCTCTTCTCCTTCTGGGATACCCATGGCTTGTATGTTTGCACATCTCTTGCAGTCATTTGGTTCCCTAAGACCCTATTCAATTTTTCCTATTCTTTTATTCATCTGTTCTTTTGTACATTTGCTTTCAGAGGCCATGTCTTTTTTTTTTTTTAAGACTTACTTATTTATTTCTCTCCCCTTCCCCCACCCCCCAGCCCTGTTGTCTGTTCTCTGTGTCTATTTGTTGTGTCTTGTTTCTTTGTCCCCTTCTGTTGTTGTCAGCGGCACAGGAATCTGTGTCTCTTTTTGTTGCGTCATCTTGTTGTGTCAGCTCTCCATGTGTGTGGCGCCATTCCTGGGCAGGCTGCACTTTATGTCACGCTGGGCAGCTCTCTTTACGGGGCGCACTCCTTGCGCGTGGGGCTCCCCTATGCAGGGGACACCCCTGTGTGGCACAGCACTCCTTGCGCACGTCAGCACTGCACACGGGAGAGGCCATGTCTTAAAGCTCACCGATCCTTTCTTCTGCTTCCTCAAATCTGTTATATGCCTCCAGCATTTTTTAAATTTCATTTATTGCATCTTTCTTTCCCGTAGATCTCCTATTTTTCTATGTATGCTCTCAAATTCTTCTCTGTGCTCCTCCAGTGTCTTTTTTTTTCCCAGAATTTTTTTTTATTTCTCTCCCCTCCCCCCATTCCCCGCCCAGTTGTCTGTTCTCTGTGTCTTTTTGCTGCATGTTCTTCTTTGTCTGCTTTTGTTGTTGTCAGCAGCACGGGAATCTGTTTCTTTTTGTTGCATCATCTTGATGTGTCACCTCTCTGTGTGTGCGGCACCATTCCTGGGCAGGCTGAAATTTCTTTCACTCTGGGCAGCTCTCCTTACAGGGCGCACTCCTTGCGCATGGGGCTCCCCTACGCAGGGGACACCCTGTGTGGCACAGCACTTCTTGCGCGCATCAGTACTGCACGTGGGCCAGCTCCACACGGGTCAAGGAGGCCCAGAATTTGAACTGTGGACCTCCCATGTGGTAGCTGGACGCCCTAACCACTGGGCCAAGTCCGCTTCCCCCTAGTGTCTTCTTAATATCCCTAATCTCTTTAGCCATCTCAATGAATTTGTTAAGATTTGTTTGAACATCTGCAATTAGTTGTCTCAACTCTTTTATATCATCTGCACGCTTATCTTGTTCCTTTAACTGGACCATATCTTTCTGTTTCTTGGTATGGGTTGTAATTTTTTGTTGGGGTTTTTTCATCTGGCTTGCTAGATGTATTTATTCTGGGTGCAGTTTCTCCCTTTAGTTTAGGGATTTCTTGTCTTTTCTCCCTTGCTCATTGTGTAGTAGAAGTTGAGGATGTAGTTGGTACTGTAAGCTATGGAGACTGAAGCTGCCCACATTGCCCCAGGAATTGATGAAGCTTCTCCCACTTTTATCCTCTAACAGGGATAGGGATAGAGCTGCAGCCATGTAAAATAATCCAAGTTGGGCAGGATAAGACTGTCTGTAGTTGCCCAGAGAGAGTGATGAAGCTTCACACCCCTTCCTTCCCTACCTTGGGCAGGGATGGAGCTATATTTGTGTGCAGCAATCTATGCCATATAGGTCCAAAATGACCACAGCTGCCCATATAAACTGATGTAGCACCAGAGCTCCTCCCTGCCAAGGGTGGGAATGGGACCCCAGAAGTGCCCAACAATCCAATACCATGTGGGCCAAATAAGCCTGCAGTTGCCCTGAGAGGCTGAGGGAGTACTGTCCCTTCTGCCCTTTAGGAGGTGGGAACAGAGCCACCAACGCCCAACAGTTCAGTCCCTGTAGGCTGAAAGTACCCGACATTGTCTGGAGAGGCTGAGGAAGCTCCAGCCCCCCCACCCCCATCCTATCGCGGGGGGGGGGGGCGTTCTATGGGTGCCCAACAGTTCAGTCCCTGTAGACCTAAAGTACTTGCCATTATCTGGAGAGGCTGCAGAGACACCAGACCCCTCCTTTCCTATTGGGGAGTGTGGGGGATCCACAAGTACCCACCAGTCCAGGCTGTGTGGGCCAAAGGCACCTGCAGTTACCCAGAGAGGCTGGACAAACACAGTCTCTTGTCCTATTGGGGGTAGGGGTGGAGCCACAGGTGCCCAATGGTCAGGTTTGTGCAGGCTGAAAGCACCTGCAGTTGCCCTGAGAGGCTGAGGGAACACCATCCCCCTCCTATCCTATGGGGAAACAGAGATGGAGATGGACTCAAAGGCACTCAACAAGCTTAAAATTCCTGCCATTGCCTGGAGAGGCTGAGGATACCCAGCTTCTTTCCTGTCCTATTGGGGTATGGGCATACAGCCCCAGGTGACTGACTATTCAGTCTTTGCCAGTGGAAAGCACTTCCAGTTGCCTGGAGAGCCTGGTACAGGTCCCACCAGCTTCCTTTCTGCTGGAGGTGGGGCTGGAGCCTAGCTTAGGGCTGCAGTCCAATCTTCGTGGAAAGAAGCCAGTCACTAACTTCACTGGATTTTCAGTCAGCCAGGTTTCCCCTCTTGCTAGGGCCAGAGTCAAAATGGCAGCCACCGGACTCTTTCCCAATTGGACAGGCTCAAACTTTAGCTGTTTCTAAGATTATACATTAGCCAGCCAAGTCCACTAATCAGTAGCTGAAGTCGGTGGACAATTGTCTCTTCCATCATTTATGGGAAATGGAGCTTCTAACTCAAGCCATGGAATAGCTCCTGAGGCGGCTTGCACCGCTAGAGTAGGATGGGCACCAGCCTCTGCAGCATGGCTTGCAGTTTCCCAGAGAGGTGGTACAGGTCCCCCAAGCTTCCTCCCTGCCAGAGGTGGGACTGGGGTTTAGGCTAGACCTGCAATCTGATCTGGGTGGAAGGAAGCTTGTTACCAACATTGTGGTTTTCAGTCCATCCCAGTCCCCTTCTGCCAGGGACAGAGTCAAAATGGTGGTTACCAGCCTCCTTCTGACCTGGACAGGCTCAAAGTTTAGCTGTTCCTGGGATTATACTTTAGCCTGCTAAATTTACTAATCAGTAGCTGAAGTAGGTGACATACCATGTCTTTCTCCCCTGTTTTTTGGGAAGTGGGTCTTCCAACTCCAGCCACAGAATAGCTCCCGAGGTGGCTGTGCCATGGGCACTGACCTCTGTGGCATGGAGGGCTCTACTCTCAATTCCTTTCTGCAGATGTCCAGTCTCTTCCTTCCATACATTCAGGGATGTTGCAGGATGCTTTTCTGGTGTCCTGGAGCCCCCAAATAGGTCCTTTAGATAGCTCTGTAGCAGCAGAAGCTGACTCCAGGAGCGCCTTACTCTGCCACCATCTTCCCTTCCCCCCGCCCAGCTCAGCAAATATTTTGAACAATCAAACCATCAACAAAGGACCTACCTAGTCTAGGGTAACATGAAAAACTTCACTGAAGAAGAAAAATTAAAATGAAGACCAGAAAGATAGTGAATAGAAGTTAACTGGAAAAACTTGGAGGGACTGGATAGAGGAAGAATGAGAGACCATTTCATATAAAGGAACAATATGTGCATATACCCTGAGATGGTGTTACCAGATTTTTGTCTAGGCTCTTGATTGTGCTGCAGAAATGAATGTCAAGAGCATGTCGGGGAAATGGACTTGGCCCAGTGGATAGGGCATCTGTATACCACATGAGAGGTCCACGATTCAAACCCCAGGCCTCCTTGACCCGTGTGGAGCTGGCCCACATGCAGTGTTGATGCGCGCAAGGAGTGCCACACCACGCAGGGGTATCCCCCACATAGGGGAGCCCCACACGCAAGGAGTGTGCCATATAAGGAGAGCTGCCCAACACAAAAGAAATTTCAGGCTGCCCAGGAATGGTGCCGCACACAGGGAGCGCTGACGCACCAAGATAATGCAACAACAAAGAGACACAGATTCCTGTGCTGCTGATAACAACAGAAGTGGACAAAAAGAAGAACACGCAGCAAATGGACACCAAGAACAGACAACCGTGGTGGCGGGGGGGAGGGAAGGGTAGAGAAATAAATAAAATAAATCTTTTAAAAAAAGAAAAAAGCATGTTGGGTGAGTTAGGCCAGTAACTTATTAATGTAGGGAGGGAAGAGAAATGGGAGAAAATAACAGAGCATGTGCCCCAGGTGAAGAGGAAGGGGCTGAAAAGTGATACAGCGGGCTGATTTACAGACTACAATTTCCCATTATGGATTATAAATGTCCAGGTTTTACTTGTGTGTTGATCTATGTGGGGGAAGAAGGTGGCCAGAATTGGGGTACAAAGGGGAAAGAGCAAATTCAGGCCTTGTGTCTCCTCTTTGAACTGTTAATTATTCTCCCCTTTGCTGATGGAATAGGAAGAGTCCCAGCTGTTTACTGTTTTGATTGATTACCCCACCCATCAATCCCCTGGGAGGGTCCAATGATAAAGTCCTTGGGGAATATCCAGGGCTTCTCCTGGCTTCCAGAGGAAATCTTGTTCTGAATGGCAGAATCTTGTTGGGGGTCTTCCAGCAGCCGTCTTGGGGTTATTGATGTCCACATGGACTTCTTCCCAGGTTCCAGATCCATCTATTGAGTTTACACCTTTATTCTTAAAGGGTTGCTGAAGGGAGATGATCTTCCTTCTGTAGCTATTTCCTGCTGGTTAGGGGCAGTAGGTCCTACCTGACAATGTGTAAAACCCTCCTGCTATTCTATCTTGGAGGAAGATGGATCTGGCATCCTGGGCAAAGCTGGTTAAAGTCCCCATATGGTTAACAAGATGTTGATTCTGGAAGAAATATACTTGATTCAAATTTTGAGACTATATGGTCACACTAAGAGGATACTGGACCAAAAAAGTAGAAAAGGCCAGATGCCTGCAAAGACTGCATCTCCCTGACATTGGTGGGTTTCATTTTGCAGGTTTCGAATACTGTTTAGGACTTTTTTGAATAATTTACATAGAAATGGCATTCTTCCTTAAGGAAAGGACATACTCCTCCCTGTGCTGCAGTTAGCATGTCAAGAGCCCTGTGATTGTGCATCACCACAGCAGCAAGAGAGGCAGCTTGCTATTTTAGAGCTTTTAAGGCCTGGATGGATTCATTTATGCTGTTAGCTTTGGGAGCAACTGAAATAGATGATGGGGTTTGGTATAAATTGCCAACCCCAGTTTTCTTTTTTTTTTTTTTTTTTAAAGATTTATTTATTTATTTAATTTCCCCCCCTCCCCTGGTTGTCTGTTCTTGGTGTCTATTTGCTGCGTCTTGTTTCTTTGTCCGCTTCTGTTGTCGTCAGCGGCACGGGAAGTGTGGGCGGCGCCATTCCTGGGCAGGCTGCTCTTTCTTTTCACGCTGGGCGGCTCTCCTTACGGGCGCACTCCTTGCGCGTGGGGCTCCCCTACGCGAGGGACACCCCTGCGTGGCAGGGCACTGCTTGCGCGCATCAGCACTGCTCATGGGCCAGCTCCACACGGGTCAAGGAGGCCCAGGGTTTGAACCGCGGACCTCCCATATGGTAGACGGACGCCCTAACCACTGGGCCAAAGTCCGTTTCCCTGCCCCAGTTTTCGATGGTTATGCCTAAGGCAGCCAAGAGGGGGATGAAAAGAGACATTGCCTTTTTAGTTATTATGCTAGACACAGACAATACTTGGCTTTGTCTCTTAAAGAGGTATTTCAGGCCTTCCAGTGGCTGGCACTCGTACGAACCATCAGGTGCTTCTGGTGAGGCGGTAGTTCCTTGGGCAGCTGGCTTCACTCAGGATAAGTGCACCCAGTTGTCAATTCCTTTAACAGCTATGGGAGTGATTAAACCACAGGATAAAGTCCGTTCCATTTAGGCTCTAAATGAGAGTGAGGCCTGTTTTCTTGCCAGGTTTTGATCACGAACCTGGTCTCCAGGTTTAACTTTAGGTAAAGGTAATTCATGGTTGGGGCTAGGAAGAATTTTGTTTCCAAGCTCCTGGATGACTTGCTGAATTTTTCCTAGGTTGATAAAATATTTTTTGAGCTCTTGAATTTCCGAATCTAGTACCAGATCCTGAGTAAGGAAAGGCTGCCCATAAACTGTCTCAAAGTGGCTAAGCTGAAGTGGGTCCTTTGGAGCTAAACACAGCCTTAGTAAGGCCATGGGTAGGCTGCTGACCCAAGGCGGTGCAGTTTCCTGGCAGAGTTTAGCTAGAATCTGCCTTGAGGTGTGGTTAACTCTGCCTGCCTTCCCCGAAGATTGCGGCCTCCGGGAACTCTGGAGATGATATTTAATTCCGAGGGCAGCTGATAGACTTTGGGTTATTTTACTAGTAAAGGCCTTCATTATCACTTTGGAGAGACTTAGGCAATCCAAACCTGGGAACTATTTCCTTTATGAGAACTTGAGCCACCTCATTTGCTGTTTCTCTTCTAGTGGGAAACACTTCCACCCACCCAGTAAAAGTATCTACCAGTACTAAGAGGTACTTACAGCCCTGGCAAGATGGCATGTGGGTGAAGTCTATCTGCCAGTCCTCCCCAGGGTATGATCCCTGCATCTGGACAAGGGGGCTTAAAGTTGTAGGATGGTTAATCCTCCTGTTGTCTTAGTTATTAACTGCACACAGGGGCAACTCCTGGTAATTTCTTTGACTATCTTCACCAGGCCCTGTCTTTCAAAAACCCATTTGGCTAAGCTGGTTAGGGCATCCCTCCCCAGATGAGTGGCTTGGTGAACTCCGTGAAGGACTTTCCACTTCACTGCTCCTAGCAGGTAGACTTGAGTGTCCTTAACAACCCACCCATCAGCTTCCAGGGTGGACCCCACACTAGCTGCCCTGGTTTGTTCATCCTGGGTATACTTTGGAACTTCAAGTGCTGGTACAGGTGCTGAATAAGGGGTAGGAGGGAAACCTGGGTTTGTACTGCCACTTTAGCAGCTGTGTCACCTCAAGCATTTCCCTTTGCTATAGCAGTGTCTGTCTTCTGATGCCCTGGACAATGCATAACTGCTATTTCTTGCAGTAACAGTATGACTTCCAGTAAGTCTAGGATTTCTTGCCTTTGCTTACTTAATAGGTGACCCACAGTTAGTAAGCAAGCCTCCATCTCTCCACACAGCAGAGTGGGCATGAAGGACAAGGAAAGCATGCTTAGAGTCTGTATCAATATTAGCTCATTTCCCAGCTGCTAGCTTTAACCCTCGGGTAAAGGCAATCAGCTCTGCCTTCTGGGCTGAAGTTCCAGGGGAAAGAGTTGGGCCTCTGTGATTTCAAATTGAGAAACCACTGCATAGCCTGCCCTTTTAATTCCTTCCTTCATAGAACTGCTTCTATCTGTGAACCACTCAATGGGTTCACAAGAGACTCATCTTTTAAATCTGGCCGCTTGAGTAGTTTTGGTTAAGTCTCAAGGCAGCAGTGGAGAAGGGGCCCCTCAGGATCTGACTTTGTGCCCTCTGCTGGTAGGAGGGTGGCTGGGTTGAGTGTGGCACACCCTTAGCTGTACCTGGAGGATCTCTAGTAATTGAGTCTTGTTTTTAACCGGCTACCTGTAAGCCACGGACGGTCACTGGCCTCAAATGCATCCTTCACTTGGTGTCGGGTGAAGACTGTGAGAGGTTGCCCCCAAGTGAATTTGGTGGCTTTCTCAATTAAAAGGGCTGTTGACCCCACTGTTCTCAGGCAAGGTGGGCATCCCTGTGCTATCCTGTCCAGCAGCTTAGAGAAATAAGCTACTGGTCAAGAAATTTCACTGAGTGAAATTTCTGCTAGAGCCACCCCTTTCTTCTCAGTTGTGTATAGAAAGGAAGGCTTGCTTTTTAGGTATTCCTAATGCTGGAGGGCTAATGAGGGCCTGTTTTGGGACACAGAAGGCAGCTTCCTGGCTTGTTCCCCACTCTAAGGGTTGATTATCAGCCCCTGCAATAGCACTGTACAGTGGCTGGGCTATTTCCCCAAACTTACATATCTGCAGTGTACAGTAACCAGCCATTCCTAGGGAAGTCCTCAGCTGCTGCCATACTAGTGATGGCTTGAACTCTTTCTAGGGAAAGAGACCTTTTCCCTAATAGGAGACTTCCTGCTGAGAGATTTGTGCCTTGGATGCTGACACCTTGTAGCCCCTATCAGCTAGGAAACTAAGGACTAAAATGGTATTGGCATCAGAAACTTCCTTCATTGGATTGCAAAGCAACAGATCATCCACGTATTGTAAAAGGGCACTGTGCAGCAAGTGGAGATCAGCTAGGTCCTGAGCTAAGGCATTCCCCAAAATATGGGGCTGTCTTGGAACCCTTGAAGCAACACCACCCACATAAGCCTAGAGTTGGACTCCTGCCATTCAAAGGCAAAAAGGATTTGGGAGTCCGGGTGGAGAGGAATGCAGAAAAAGGCATCCTGTAAGTCTGGGACAGTAAACCAAGCCGCAGTTTCTGGGGCCTGGTTTAGCAGATTATAAGGGTTGGGTACAACCGGATGAATTGATATTATAAAGCTATTGACTGCTCTTAAGTCTTGAACTAGCTGGTAGGTACGGTTGGGCTTTTTCACAGGATGAGTCGGCATGTTGCAAGGAGATTGACAGGGAATTAGTAGGCCATTCTCTAAGAACATTTTAACTGTGGGCTGGAGGCCTTTAACAGCCTCCTGCTTGAGGGGGTACTGCTTTCTATGAGGGTATGGCTGGTTAGAATCATAAGAAAGGGAAACTGGGGAAACCGGGAGGGCCCTTCCAGATATCCTGGTTTCCCAGACAAAAAAAAATTTACTATTCCCTGGGGAATCGCTGCTGATGAGCCACCTTCCTTTCTATCTAGAACTATAGCTAAACACAGATTCCCCATTCTTCTCTTGAGCACTGGGCTACAGGCACCTTAGAGGTTCTACTTATCCCTACTAGTTGGATACATGCCCCCAGAGTACGAAGTATATCCCACCCCAGTAAGGGGGTGGGATATTCAGTGAAAAGTAAAAATTGAATTGCTTATGACTAGGTCTCCTATTTGGCAGAGGAGAGGCTCAGTAAAGGATCTAATTTTAGTTTTACTGTCAATACCCACCACTGGGCAGGTTCTGGGGGAAGGAAGTTTGGAGTGACAGGTCAGAATTGAATAGGTGGCTCCCGTGTCGATTGAAAATTAATTTCTTTACCTGCCATGTTGAAGGTCATCGGGGCTCCTCTAGTTCGCTGATCCATGGAGTCATTCAAGGAGCCACTCTTTGCCCTGGGCCCCCTCAGTCCTCCTTGGGGGCTGTGGCCACTAGAGCCCTGGGCTGTGCTCCGCCTCCCCTTTGGGATTCGATGCATTCCCGAGCCCAGTGGCCTGTTTTCCCATGCAGGGGGCAGGGACCAGGGTTACTTGGTTTAGGGCAGTCTCTCTTCCAGTGGCTAAGCTCTCCACGGTTGAAGCAGGATCTCGACTGTCTGGAGCCTGAGCTGGGGTGACCCTGAGGTGGCAACTGTAAGTAGCTGAGCCCTCTTTGCCTTTGACTCAAAGGTCTGGTCACAGTTGTTGAAAACTTTTAAAAGAGAATTCATTGAGGTTCCAGGACATAGAGCTAGCTTTTGGAGTTCCCTTTTACTATCTGAAGCTACCTGGCTGATAAAATAGGTTTTTAATACTCTCTGCCTCCGGTGAGTCTGGATTAACTTGGGTATACTTTCTTATAGCTTCTACTAGTCTCCCTTGAAACAGAGTAGGATTTTCCTTTTCCTTCTGGGTTATTTCCTTCAGCTTACTATAATTAACAGATTTGACGATGCATTTTTTTTATTCCCTCCTTTCATGCTTTCATGTGGTCTCTCTTCCTTATGTCTGCTTGTCCCATTCGGTAGTTCCAGTTAGGATCGGCCTCTGGCACTGCCACGACCCCTACAGGATATTGCTGGGGCTGCTGGGCAGCCATTACCATCGGCATGCCACTGGGCCGCTTCCAAATGCAGCGTTTTTCTTCAGGGGTACAGCCCAAGACCAGGATAATAGGCACGTCTCCCCATGTCAGCTCAAAATTTAGAGTTAACTTCTGGAATTCCTCGGTAAACTTATCTGGGTCCTCTGAAAATCACCCCAGCTGTTCCTTACACTGCATTAAATCTGTCAGGAAGAAGGGAGCATGGACTCTTAATTGTTCCTGCTTCTCCATTTGCTGCTTCCCTTATTGGGTAGAGGCCATTCTTGCGTCCCCTATTAGGGTGGAAAGATGCTCCATTCCTAGTGACTCCCCCTGGGCTAGCCATGGGCACATGAAGTGTGAAAGCAGAGGCTGGAGGGGGAGAACTGAGGAGGGGATCATCTAAAATATCACCCTCCTTCTCAGGGAGTGATTTCACTTCCTGAGCATAGCATAACTTACAAGATCCACTTAACCTCCTATCCTGATACAGAGCCATAAAAAGCTAAACATATGAAAACTCTGGCTGCCTTCCTTCCTTCTTACACAGGAGGTCTGTCTGCAAAATATGATCATAATTTAGGTACCATTTACAGGCCATTTTTGGCCACCTTCAAGGCTATACTGTGGTCATGCAGTGTTGCAGAAGAAGATCAGTTTCTCCTTCTTCAACACTTCGGTGGGTAGGGTTGTCCAGTTCTCAAGAATACACCCCAGTGGGGAGCCAGCTGGTATGCTCGAGGCTGCGCCTATTATTCTAGGAAGAATGAAGAAGCACCTTTTAGTCAACTGATCTGGTGTCCCAGAGTCCTAGTCTGACCAAAACGTTCACCACGCCACATAATTTGGACCTAATGCTCTTGTTCTCAGTGTCCTGAGAATTTTAAATTTCAGAGCCTGAACTACAGGCATCCCTGTGGGCAACCTAGGTCCTGGGAGATGTCTGATAACTCCAGAGATCAGACCAATATGCGCAAGCCAAGTTGGTGGGAAACATTCTAAGCATTTACCCCAAATCAAAGCTCCTGAGGTAAGTCTCAGGGGATATTTGGCTGCCCTCTTAATGGAAGGGCCCAAGGATTGGGGGCCATTCAGAGTTTACTGCTCTGGTTCTTGGCACCCCTGACATGCCAGGGTCCAAGACTGACTGCACTGTTATCCAAACAGAAGCTCCTGAAATCTCAAGAAACGTTTGGGTGCTCTCTGATTCCCGCCACCCCAGGAATCACAGAGCCCCTGCCGCTGGGCGTTCCCGGGGCTGTTCTAGACTTGGAAAACAGATTGAATAGATCAGATGCTCTCCAAGCCAAACACTGCTCCTTCCTCCTATTCTTCCAGAGGTCTTAGACACAGTCCTAGTTTTGCGACTTCACTGTCTGGGAGTTTCCCAGTTAGGCCAACCATCAAAAAGCCATTAAGTGGGGAAGTGGATGTGGCTCAACTGGTAGAGTGTTGGTCTACCAAATGGAGGGTCCAGGGTTTGATCACCAGGACCTCCTGACCCATGTGGTGAGCTGGCCCATGCACAGTGCTGCCATGCGCAAGGAGTGCTGTGTCACGCAGGGGCGCCCCCGCATAGGGGTGCCCCTGCACGAGGAGTGTGTCCCACAGGAAGAGCTGCCCCATGTGAAAAAAGCACAGCCCGCCCAGGAGTGGCACCACACACATGGAGAGCTGACACAGCAAGACGATGCAACAAAAAAGAGACAGTTTTCCACTGCTGCCTGATAATGGAAGCAGAAGCGGAAGAACACACAGTGAATGGACACAGAGAGCAGACAACGGGGGGAAGAGGAGAGAAATAAATAAAATAATTTTTTTTTAAAAAGCCATTAAGTGATGAGAAATCAATTGTTCTAGCTAACAGTGTTGAGAAATGAAAGGCATAACCTTGCAAAAATATCTAACATGTCACTCCTTGCCCCCGCTTCTGTGAATCAGCCTGTGAGGGCATGGCCTTGCAGAATATCAAGTGAATAACTGTGGCCCTTATTTCTGTAAATCAGCCTGTGAAAACATGGCCTAATAGGAAGATATCAAAGGGGTGACCCCTCCCTACTTCGGTAAATCAGCCCGCAACCTTGCAGCTGCATTCTGCCTCTGTAACCCTCCTGCTTGCAAAATTTCACCTAGCAACGCGTTAGCCAATGAACAAAAGTTATGCTGATCCCATCTGAAATCCTATATAAACCTATGAAAACTGAAAACAGGGCTCAGAATTTGGAGACTGACTCTCCTCTGGGCCCGTGCATAATAAAACTGTTCATCCCCCTTTCTGGAGTGCCGGTTGTGAATTTCTATGGCTCAAAACTCCTGGCTTTAATGCAACAACAGATTTTGGGGCCTGAGGCAATCACGTCCTTGCTAGCAAAGGCATTTTCAGTTTTACAGTTTTTAAAGCATTCCAAAGCATTTTAACACAAACCTGTAATAAGAGATTCCGTAGCAAGAAGTAGGAAAGTAAAACATGGGTAAACGTTAATTATGCAGGGATGTCCTGGCTCGTGACTCCCGGGGAAGGGAACTCTCATGGCATCCATTTTGGCCCTGCCCACTGCCTTCCCACATCATCCCCCAGGGAGCTGGATGTAGGCAGGTAGGGAGGCCCGGTGCTAAGGACCCGCTGGGAGGGGCAAGCCCCCAGCTCTCAATCATTGCCTTGTTGCCCCTGAGGGGAGAGGGCAGGAGAAGGCAATGGCAGCCAGGCCTGAGGGCAAAGCCACTGGCCACTAAAAGGGCTTGAAAAAGAAGCTTCACAGTGCCCAGAGCTCTGCTGGGGAACCTCTGTCTTGGCAGGGCCATGATTTGAGCCACTGCCCTATGCCCTGAATTTCCTGGCTGGGGTCAGATCTCACAAGCCTGGGCCCACAGCATGGATGCAGGGAATTCCCATGCCCTGGCCCTTTCTCTCCCGGGATTCCATCCTGTGGAGGATCGTAGACAAACCCGTTTAAAATGAAGAACCAAAGGAAGGCATTAAACAGGCTGCAGGCCATTGTATCACTCACCAATAAGCTCCTGGTATGGCTTGCCAAATATGTTACTGGATTTTGTCTAGATTCTTGACTGTGCTGCAGAAATGAATTTCTAGAGTCTGTTGGGTGAGTTAGACCAGTAATTTATGCAGGTAGGGAGGAAAGAGAAATGGGAGAAAATAACCGAGCATGGGTCCCAGGTAGAGAGAAAGGGGCTGAAAAGTGATAAAGTGGGCTGGTTTACAGACTACAATTTCCCTTATAGATTATAAATGTCCAGGTTTACTCTGAAGTGATCCAAGTGGGGGGAGAAGGCGACCAGAATCGGGGTCCAAAAGGGAGAGAGCAAATTCAGGCCTCACACCTGGCTTTTTAAACTGTTAATTATTCCACCCCTTTGCTAATGGCATAGGAGGCGTCCCAGCTGTTTGCTGTTCTGATTGATTACCCCACCCATCAAGCCTCTGGGAAGGTCCAATGATAAAGTCTTTGGGGGAATATCCAGGGCTTCTCCTGGCTTCCGGAGGAAATCTTGTTCTGAATCGCAGAATCTTGGGGGGAGGTGTCTTCTAGCAGCCATCTTGGGGGTATCGACATCCATGTGGACTTCTTGCCAGGTTCCAGATCCATCCATTGATTTCCTATCTTAGTAGCCAGCTTCAATGGCACGTTTGGGTGTTAAAAGAAACAGAAGTATGGCAATATGTATGGCTGAAGCCTAATAGCAATTGGGAGATGAGGATGAAAGGTAGACAGAGGCCAGATGGTGATGGGTTTCACAGGCTGAAAGCAATAGGGAGTCAATGAAGAGTTAAAGAAAGTAGAGAAAAAATAACATTTGCTCTATAGAAGGTTCATTCTGACTTAAGTGTAGTAAAATGAATAAGAAACGAGCAAGCTGAAAAAAGGAAAGAGCAAGCCTGAAGAGAGGATAGTTGGGAGGCTGTTGCAGATGACTAGATGAGCAATGACGGTGGCTCAAATTAGAGTGATTGCAATAAGAATGAAAAGAAATAGGAGTAATACTTGGGGGAGATGTCAGAATGAACACATGCCTCTTCATTTGCTTCCTCCTGAAACTGTTTAAAGCACAAATGGGGTGTTTCTTTTTCAGCACAAACACAAGGATAAGGAGAATGGGAGAGGAGTCAACAGCAACAAGATTTTGGAAGCTGCAAAAAAGATGGACAGGGAGTGGGTGTAGCTCAGTGGTTGAATGCCTGCTTCCCATGTACAAGGTCCCAGGTTCAATCCCTGGTACCTCCTGAAAAAAAAAAAGATGGATAAATATTTAATGATTTAGCAAATCAGCAGTGGGGAAAGCCAAAGGCAACTTGTTTTACCTCACAGAATCACCAAAAGATTTACAACTTGATGCAACAGACACCCCTGGAATTGTCAGTAAAGCCTGAAAGAGAGTTCCATATCATTAGGAAGACTGGTTGAAAGTCTGTTTAAGAAAGTTAGGTCCCCCTCCCCCATTCTGAGTAACTGGACTACTGACAATCCCACTTCTAGGAAAAAGACTGTAGGTCCCCACCCCCTTTGGAGGGAGTAAAGCAGAAGAAAGATTAAGAAAATATGTACATAGTGAATAATGGAACAATCTCTCTCCCAACCCCCAGGCTGATTTCCCCACTCTGCTCCAAAACACTATCAGCCAGATCTTTAACCTCTAGGCAGGAGGTTAGAAGAGTCTTGTCTGGGGAATGAGAGTGAAAGATCTAAAGATCTTGAGGGAAGCCGCTGTGGCTCAATCGATTGGGCTCCCATCTACCATATGGGAAGCCCCAGGTTTGCTTCCCAGGGCCTCCTTGTGAAGGAGAGCTGGTGCAGCAAGATGACACAACAAAGGGAAACAAGCAGACACAGAACAATGTGCAGTGAATGGCTACAGAGAGCAGCCAGCAAGCAAGGAAGGGGGGGATAAACAAATAAAATAAATCTTTAAAAATAAATAAAGCTATTGAAATCAGAGTTCCCAATAGAAATGGCCCCGCCAGATCACCCCATAATTAAGTTTATAATCAACAAGCCCCATTTATATGTTCTGAGCTTCCAATTACCTTTTTAGTCCCTACACTTTAAATATGAGGAAACAACCAAGAATCACCTTATAGCTGAGATTTTTAAAAATGAAAAATAGAAACCAAAATTAGACCAACAAAAGGAACAGGAAATGGCAATTTAAAAAGAAACAGAATCCATGTAAGAATTTTTAAATGGGGAGGTAGAGTGGAACTATTAATAATATCCTCAAAGGAATAAGAGGATTTGCAATAAAGAAACAATAAGGGTGCTATTAATGAAAGAAGAAATATTCAGGAATTATGAGGAAATTTCACAAAAAGTAAAGCAAAAAGAAAAACAGGCAAGGAAATCTAATATCTGAATAATAACTCTCCTAAGAATAAAGAACAGAAAAAATGCAGGGAAGGAAATCATCAAAGAAAAAGAGCCTTTGGGAGTGAACGTAGCTCAAATGGTTGAGCACTGCTTCCCATGTACAAGGTCCTGCCTTCAATCCCCAGTGCCTCCTAAAAACAAAACAAAACAAACAAATGAAAAATCAACTCTCTTTGGGGAGCAAATGTAGCTCAGTGGTTGAGTACCTGAGTCCCATATACAAGGTCCTAGATTCATTCCCTGGTACCTCCTTAAAAAAGAGAGAGCAAGGAAGAGAGACTTGATTCCCAAAAATGAAGGACATGAGTTTCTAGATTGACAGGGTTGAGTATGCAGCACAGTGGTTGAAAATAGACCCACATCAGAGCACTGGAGATCCTTAAAGTTTCCAAAAGAATAAAAACAGGTCAGACAAAGGAATTCAGCTCCCAAATATTTCTCTCTCAAGAATGCTTTCTGAAAAAAAAAAAAAAAAAAAAAAGAGAGAGAGAGAGAAAGAGAGAAGGTGCTCCACCAAAATAAATAAAGTAAGAAAGAAAATAGGATATAGGAAACATGAGATATCCAACACAGGTCTATGTGAATAAAGCAAGCTGTTTTAGCAGAGACCCCAAAATACCATGGCTCAAATAAAATAGAAGTTTATTTCTCTTTCACATAAATGTAAATGTTGGTGGCTGGTTTTCCTGTCTTCAACAAAGGGCTTCCAAGGCTGCCTAGTTGTTGGCCATCTATGCAAGCAGGAATGGGCCAGAGCATTTCAGGGACAAACATTTCCTCTTAACACACAAGGCAGAAGGTGCACACATCACTTCTGTTCACATCCAATTAGTGAGAACTTAGACAAAAGCCACTCCTAGGTGCAAAGAGAACTGGGAAATGCAATCTCAATCTGGGTAGCCACATCCTAACTACAATTCTTTAACTATGGAGAAAGAAAAGATTTCAGTAGCCAGATGGCAGTAGCCACCATAATTTGCCTTTCTGGCCACCAGGTGCCTATTTGTTCTCAAATATAGGAGATACATCCTTCTCAAGAGAGATAACCAGCTGCTTCCAGCCTAAAATTCCAGGATGCACCTCAGTCCTTTCCATTATATCTGGATGTGGCTCTTCGTGGTTCGGTGAGCTATGATTACAAGATGCTCTATAGACAGTAGTGGAGCAGGATCCAAATAACTATAGCCAAGGCTTCCATTGGGAAAAGAGAGGCATGGAAAACAGCAATCACTGGCCCATAGAAATTACTGAATCTTACTAGGCACAAACTGCAAAAAATTGTTCTCCTCAGCTGTGGAGAACCTTTATGGTTAGTCCTGGCTGCTCTGGTTTGGTCCTCTGGGAATAACTCCCCAGTCTGCAGGCCTCCATGGCTTTGGCATTGTCCTCTGGGAGGTTTTTCCTTGTCTATGATCTTCCATGATCATATATGAAGTGGCACTGGGAATCATGTCCTCTTTGGGGGCTATAAAGCTTTAGTAGCCTACTTCCTGTTGGTTAAGAGTTTAGGACCTGAGACTTGCTTTCTTTAAGACTTGAGAAATTGGGAAACGGACTTTGGCCCAGTGGTTAGGGCGTCCGTCTACCACATGGGAGGTCCGCGGTTCAAGCCCCGGGTTGACCCGTGTGGAGCTGGCCCATGCGCAGTGCTGATGCGCGCAAGGAGTGCCCTGCCACACAGGAGTGTCCCCCTCGTAGGGGAGCCCCACGCGTGAAGGAGGGAGCAGCCTGCTGAGGAATGGCGCAGCCCACACTTCCCGTGCTGCTGAGGAATGGCGCCGCCCACACTTCCCGAGCCACTGACGACAACAGAAGCGGATGAAGAAACAAGACACAGCAAAAAGACACAGAAAACAGACAACCGGGGGAGGGGAGGGGAATTAAATAAATAAAAATAAATCTTTAAAAAAAAAAAAAAAGACTTGAGAAATTGCTGTTTTTTTTCAAGCCAGACCCCTGATTTTTTTTTTTAAGATTTATTTTATTTATTTATTTCTCTCCCCTTCCCACCCACCCCCCTGCCCCAGTTGTCTGTTCTCTGTGTCTATTTGCTGCGTCTTCTTCTTTGTCCGCTTCTGTTGTTGTCAGCGGCACGGGAATCTGTGTTTCTTTTTGTTGCGTCATCTTCTTGTGTCAGTTCTCTGTGTGGGTGGCACCATTCTTGGGCAGGCTGCACTTTCTTTTGCGCTGGGCGGCTTTCCTTATGGGGCGCACTCCTTGCACATGGGGTTCCCCTACGAGGGGGACACCCCTGTGTGGCAGGGCACTCCTTGCATGCGTCAGCACCGCACATAGGCCAGCTGCACATGGGTCAAGGAGGCCCAGGGTTTGAACCGCAGACCTCCCATGTGGTAGACGGATGCCCTAACCACTGGGCCAAGTTCACTTCCTGACCCCTGATATTTTATCTCCAGTCAGTTCCACATCTGACCCAAGCATTTTTTCTCTCAACCTAATAAAGGTTAATTTGAGGACAACAGAAACAATTGGTTTTAGTAGGACAGCTACATCCTTAATCTGACTTTTTTTATTACAGCACTGGATGCTTCTTTTTACCTAGATAATGGAACTTTGGAAAAGGTTTTGAAAGAGAAATCTTACCTGCTGTGGTTTGAATACTGAATTGGGTGGTTCAGTGCTGTCCAATCAGATAATCACTAGCCTCACATGGTTACTGAGCACTAGAAATGTGACCAGTCTGAATTAAGATGTACTGAAAGGATAAAATACACAGTGAATTTTGAAAAAAAAGTAAAATATCCCACTGATAATTTTTATATTGACTATTTATTCAGATAATGTTTTGGATAAGTTGGGTTAAATATATTACTTATTTATTTATTTTTAAAGACTTATTTTATTTGTCAGAGGCATGGGAATCTGTGTTTCTTTTTGTTGCATCATCTTGCTGCATCAACACTCCATGTGTGTGGCGCCATGCCTGGCAGGCTGCACTTTCTTTCATACTGGGCGGCTCTCCTAATGGGGCGCACTCCTTGCACGTGGGGCTCCCCTACGCGGGGGGCACATATGCGTGGCACAGCACTCCTTGCACACATCAGCACTGCTCATGGGCCAGCTCCACACGGGTCAAGGAGGCCCGGGGTTTGAACCACGGACCTCCCATGTGGTAGGCAGATGCCCTATCCACTGGGCCAAGGCTGCTTCCCTAAATATGTAATTTAAATTAATATTACAGTTTGGGTTTTTTACAGCTTAGTGTACTCCATTTAACAGTGTTATAAATATAAGGGAAAAATCACATCAGTCATTAAGTGTTCCTGAATGAACAGCACCTTCGTAACTTCCATGTTTATCATCTTTACTTTTGGGGTGTAATTTAATAAGATTATCAATTTGAAAAACAGTAAATGCAGTTTCCATTGCATACTTCAAACTCTTTACTTTAACTATGGTAACTTCAAACACCCCTGCTTTTTTGTTATCCTGAGGTTTACCGCTGACCAAATCAAAGTCGATTTTTATGTTCTGAGTTAGCTTGAGCTTCATTGTGAAAAGTTCTTACCTTTGCAACCAGGTCTGTGAAGTCTTGAGCAGCATTAGCTGCTCACATATTAGGAGTAACAAGAAAAGATCTTGCAAAGTCTGCACTAGCAAGCAGTTCTCGAGACCCCATGCTGGTGGCGTAGCTTTCAAGGTATATGGAAAGGGCTGCCTCAACAGCACCCCCACCTGGAACTGCAGACTTTGATTCCACACTCTCTTCACCACACAAAAAGCATCATTTAAAGAGCACTCCATCTCGTCACACATGAAATCATTTGCCCCGTGTAAGATAGCTGATGCAGCTGTATGAGCCTTAGTGCTTTTGATTAAAATCAGTTCATTATCGCTATTCCTCTCCCATACCACCTCTTCTGCTTGTCCCAGAATTGCAGGTTCAAAAGTTTCTTCACCTTCCGAATTGGCCAGGGTTGAAAGAATAGTCACTCCAGAAGCTTTAGCAATGTGTTTAAGGTCGCTTTTTAAAACCCTTCTAGGGAAGTGGACTTGGCCCAATGGATAGGGCATCAGCCTACCACATGGGAGGTCTGCGGTTCAAACCCCAGGCCTCCTTGACCTGTGTGGAGCTGGCCCATGCACAGTGCTGATGCACGCAAGGAGTGCCATGCCATGCAGGGGTGTCCCCATGTAGGGGAACCCCACATGCAAGGAGTGCACCCCGTAAGGAGAGCCGCCCTGCGCGAAGAAAGTGCAGCCTGCCCAAGAATGGCACATACACACAGAGCTGACACAGCAAGATGATGCAACAAAAAGAGACACAGATACCCGTGCCACTGATGACAACAGAAGTGGACAAAAAGAAGAACATGCAGCAAATGGACACAGAAAACAGATAACTGGGCGGAGGGAGGGGGGAAAAATAAATTTAAAAAAAAAGAACACAGCGAATGGACACAGAGAGCAGACAACTGTGGGAGGCGGAGGCGGGAACAGAGGAGGGGACAGGGGTGGGGGCAGAAATAAATAAAAAATAAAAACTCTTCTAACTGCCATTGCACCAGCCTCCACAAAAAATACTTCAGACACATATCATCAGTTCCACCAGTGGTTAGAATAACATTGGGACCAGTTGCCAGGATCTTCTGAATTCTCTCCTTGGTGATATCTGATTCCCTCTGTCCAATTTGGTCCAGTTTTTCAGGGTCTGTACTAACTGCCTTACACTAAGCTTCATTTTGGTTTTCTGCAGGCTGAAGTGAAGGCAAGCAATTTTTGCATTTGTCTATTAACTATTCTCTTGGGCATCCCCTGTGATCCTACCACACAGCTGAGTGCATAGCCATTGATCTGCACACTCTCCATCTGGCTTCTCCCCTGGGCTTTCAGGACATTAACAGAATTAACTGGATAGCGAGGCTGACCTCTTGTATATGTGTACTTAAAGGCAAGTACTCCATCTGTTAGCGGAAGGCTCTGTATTCTGGGCTTTTAGGTTCTTGGTTTATGTTACATAAAAGAATTTAAGGACATGCCATTGGGAAGTCAAGGGAGTCAAGAGTTTATTAAGAAACAAGAAAAGACTGCACAATCCAAGACATGGATTGCGGGCATGTTGCAGGATAAGTCATACATGAGGGGACCCCAGGCTAGGCCTTTTGGGACTTCTACTCCTCCCCCTTCATAATGTTGGAGAGGGGCCCCAACTGTTTGATCTTTTGATTGGTTGCCTTAAGATCACCTTCCTGTTAGCTCTCAGGGGTTATCTGGGGCTTCACCTTGACCCCAGAGTTCCAAATGGGATCTGGTGGCCAGGGTCTTGTGGGATCTTCCTGGCAGACTTCCCCTCGGGAGGTTTCCCGGCAGGGTCTCACGGCCATGTGGTCTGCCAGCCATGTTGTCTGCCGACCATGTTGTCTGCCGGGTCTTCAGCTGTGACCCAAGTCTTTCCTTTCCCTGTACTAACCTGCCTCACATCTACTGCCGTAATAGCAAAGAAATCACCATCAATTCCAATGATTGTGGAAGACATAGATGTCTTAGCAGCATTAATCAGGCAATCTCTTCCAAGTTCATCTGTGTGAATAATTAGGTTTTCACTAATATAACACACTGCTTCCTTGCAAGCAAGTCAGGAGCCACTAATGTGGGGTGAATTTTCTGTTTGACTAGTACATCTGCATTTTTTAGAAAATAATTTAGTGCAATAACAACCACTGAAGTAGTTCCATCTCCACTTCTTTGTCTTGCAGATCAGCCAGCTCACAAAGAACTTTAGCAGCAAAATGTTCTACCTCTAATAACTTCAGGATGGTTGCTGCATGAGGCAGCCAAAAGGGGTGCTGACGCAAGTACAAGAAGTCTGTTGGCTTTTATAAAGGGTATTTATTTGGGGTAAAAGCTTACAGTTACAAGGCCTAAGAGTCCAACAGAAGGTAATATAAGAGGAACTTTCTCACCAAAGTCAGTTGCTACATGTTGAAGCAAGATGGTAGGCGATCTCTGCATGCCTTCTTCCTCTTAAGGCTCCATGGGCCCAGCGTCTTCTGATCTCAGCTGTAGGCTGGCATAGGGCTCATCTCTGGGGGCTTCTTATATCAGGCTGGCATAGAGCTTGTTTCTTTCTGGGCTGCTGCTCAGTTGCTCAGCTGCAAACTGTCAGGCAAATGGCTCGGCTCTCTTCCTGGGGCTTCTCCTTTCTGTCACGTGGCAGGACCAAAATGACCAAGTTCTTTCCTCTTCCATGTCTTCTTCTGTGAGTATCTGTTTATATCAGCCCACCGAGGGGGCGGGGACTCAATCCTGAGTCATGCCCTACTGACATGGTCAAATCAAAGCCCCAATCTTAACAGGTAATTGAATCAAGACATGTCAACTGAATCTAATGCATTCAAAGGGTATCACACCCAGAGGAACAGACAAGTTTACAAACATAATCTTTCTCATTTTGGAGGCTCATAAAGTAATATCAAACTGTCACAGTTCCCCACTGTTAGTAATGGTTACATCCCCAATATCATCCACCAACATTTTATCCAAGCCAACTGGACTGAGAGAACTTTTTACAGGATTGGCAATAGAAGTGGCAGCCATAACGTTCTGATAGAGGATCACATCCCCAGTGCTGCAGTCCCCAAACACAGACAAAGTTCCCTCCATCTCTACAGCAGGGGACACATCAAATATCACTCACACCATCGGCCACCAGCATCTTGTCCCCTAGACTGGGCAGCGGCCACAAGAGCAGTGGTGACAGCGTGGAGTGGGTGCAGGCAGCTCCGCAGGTGCTGCTGAGTTAACACCACCTTGGCTTGCCCCCCCACTCCTCAGGCCTTGCTGTGGAGCAGGGTAGAGGCTATTACTGTTTCTTTTGGCTGTTTTAATGTGATGACTTAAATTTTTTACCTATGTGGTTTGTTATTACATGTCTGAAAGACTGAAAATACAAATGGACAATGGCCTAAGCAAATATATATAACAATAGAACTCTGACGAACAGCCTCTAGAGCAACCAGCCCAGGAAGCCAAACCACAGCCTCTGCAGCAATCACTCAGAATGCTCAGGTCAGGACTCGGTCAATGACTGCCAGCTTCCCTCTTTCTAGCGCCTCCTGCAAATTCAGGAGCAATCACGTAAGATGCCCCATTTCTAGTTAGCCCGTCTTCAACTTCCCCATGTCAACAACCTCACTCAGAGCTCACCTGAAGCCCTCCCTTCCTTTTTCATTTTCATAAAATTTTCCTACTCCCCTGCTTATCTTTGAGTCTCTAGCAAGCACAAGACATGGCAGAAGATAACTTCATGGCTCTAGCAAGCTTGGAACAAGTAGCCTCTGTTTGATTTTATTTTGGTGGTCTTTGTTTTCACATTTCTATTGAACAGCAATAGATAGTTCTAGACTATTTTATTCCTTCTGTTCCAACCCATCCTGGAGAACACAAGTCAGGGCAGTCACAGGACCAAAGAATGCACTTGGCACTGAATCAGACATGAGCTTTATTGGGACTTACAAACAGAAGAGATACTCTGAAGGCTGCAGTTCAGAGAATGAAAGTAGCACTCCTCAAGAAGGCAGAAAAATTGAGGGCCAATATAAGGGGTTTAAGACAAAAAGTATGAGAGCAGAGTTTCTATTAGGGTCACATGAAATCCACAGAAGGGGTCTAGCAATGTTATCACAGGAAGGGAGTGTGTAGTTTTGAGAAGATTACAATTTACAACACATGTGCACATGTAGGGAGGTCTGTTAAATTTTTAACTTGTGTCCTGGGGCATGTAGGCAGGTATGTGTTGCAGGCTGAGTTTCCCTCAGGGAGGGGGAGCCAGGGCGGGAGACCCACTGGATTCCCCCACAATCCACCCCCTTGCAGCGGCTTGCATTGCCCAATAGGGCACACACTGCATCCACAATCCACCACAGTATCGCATACAACAGAATACTAAGAGTCCTCCACCAAAAGCTATTAAACCTGCAAAGACATGACTCCAAGGCCAAGAGAAGGAGTTAAACCAGTTGGAGAGGGGGTCAATAGCTAATTTATCAATATAATTTATGTGCTTTTGCATATGATTTGAAACTTGTGAGACATTATGAGAGTGATCAGGAATCTATACACAACAATGAACATTAATGAGGGCACAGGTTCCACCCAGTGCCAAAGAATTTCCAAAGCCATTCTATTTTGCAGGACTACTTTATGCAGGTGGGTGGGTTTCTTCATTAAGTAAAGAAATTGCTATTTTAGAATCATTAAGAGGGAAGTGGATGTGGCTCAAGTGATTGGGCTCCTACCTACCATATAGGAGGTTCAGGGTTCAATATCCAGGACCTCCTGGTGAAGGCAGGTTGGCCCACCTGGCAAGCTGGCCTGAGCAGAGTACTGCCCCGTGCAGGAGTGCTGGCCCACGTGGAGAGCTGGTGCAGCAAGATGATGCAACAGGACTTCCGGCAAGATGGTGGCTGAGTGAGCTTGCCTTGCCGTCTCTCCTGGGAAGAGGCAGCTGGGCACCGCTGGAGGTTCTCCAGGACCAGGCTTTTTCAGGATTTTTGCAGGGCAGGAAGTGTCTGGACATCGATTTGGTGGGAAGGTAACGGAGAGGATTGGTCTATAAGATATAATTTGGGTTCTATTGCCCAGAGGTGAGACCTGCACATGGGCTGCTCCCTCCTTGGGGATGGGCGGAGCCACGGAACCCGCACCTCGGCAGCGCTTTTTGGTGGCTCTGCGGTGCAGGGGAATTCAAGAGTCCTGGGCGGGCTGTTGTGGGGTTGAGGGGACGGGCCGCCTTTGCGGATCGATTTGGGGAGACAGATGGTGTTTTGTTGTGAAGCGGGGGAATTTTTGATTGCGGACACAAATAATAGCACTTCCACCTGGAGCCCTGCCCCCACAGGCCCGGCTGCCAATCTGCAACAGAATTAGATAGCTGAATTGACGAAATATCCACATAAATAAACCCTAGTGAGTAAGTGAATTACAGGGTTCAGACATATTATAGAGTCTGCAGATCTGACTTCCCCCGTAGGGCTGGCACCCAGCTGCAGGGATGGATCCCTGAGGGCTGTGCTACACTGCGGGGTTCCTAGGCTTCCTGTTGACCAGATTTGAGGTTGCCAGGTCTGAATCCCCTAAACTCTGGTGGCCCACACCCCAGAGACTCACACCTCTTGAGTCTTCAATACCTCAGACTTTCCACCCCTGAATCCATCACGCCCTGAGGTCCATCTGAGGTCCTTGAATGCCCTAGCCTCCAACGTTTGCATTTTTTCTTAACCGTTTCATTTTGTTTTGTTTCTATTTTCATTTTATCTTATTTTTTACTTTTTTAATGTCCTGAGTGCTAATATTGCATTATCCCCTAGTCTTTTCTCCCAGCGTATTCCCCAGTCTTTTTTTTTTGTTCAGTTTTTTAGGGTTTTTTTTGTTGTTGTTGTTGTAGTTGGTGTTGCAATTATGGTTCATGTATATCTGTTTTTTTCTTTCCTCTACCTGTTCCCCACCCTTTGCCCACCCCCCTTTTTCTTTCTTCCTTTCTTCTCTTCTTTCTTTTTTTTTTTCCCTTCATTTTTTGTTTTTCCTTTTTCTGTTTTCGCTCTCTCTCTTGTCCCTCATTTTCTACTTATTTTATTTTAACTCAATTATACAATAGGTGCTGCAGGGAACACCTCACACTTGCTGGGTTTTCTCATCCTCCACTGCCTCATTTCTATGTGAACTGATTTAGGCTACCTACACTATCCCCTTTCCCCTACATCTTGATATCCGCCATCATCTACTATCTCTCCTATATTCCACCTCCCATCTCCCTTTCTTTGATCCACAAAGTATCTAACTCTTAATTCCTAATACCCTTGCTTTGTTTTCTGTCTGTTATCCACTCTTGAAACTATTACCTTTCTTTTCTCTTTCCCTCTCTCATGAAAGCAATAGCTTTTTAGCTCATACCATATTCCTCCATATTCAGTCAGCTACCTCATAATAGGTACTCTACCTACTGCTATAACTCTACACAATTTTACATGAATCTAACCTCCATCCTCCCAGGTCTCATATTCTTGCTTTGTTAACATATATCACCAATACTACTTTACACTTTTTCCTTGCTTACACAATTACCTTTCCCCGGCACTAATACTTTCCTTTAAAGTGAACTTAACCAGGAACAAGAAATTAGAATAAGAAGAACAAAGTGACAAAGAGAAGATATAACACTTACAGAAAAACAACAGCTAATTAATCTCCAAGAGTAGACAAAGAAGCTAAGGAACTGATTAAACCCGTCAAGATAAAATGATGACCAGATAGCAACAAAAACCTACAAACCAAACCAGCAATCAGGAAAACATGGCTGAATCCAATCAACAAACTAAAAATCAGGAAGGGGAGCAGAACTTCGCTCAAGCAATGAAAGATTTCAGAACATTTATCACCGACAAATTTGATGAAGTAATGAAAGAGGTTAACAACATGAAGACAACACTCGGAGGGGAAATTGCAGACATATGCAAAAAGATAACAGATATGATGGGAATGAACACCACAGTTCAAGAAATCAAAAATACACTTGCAGCAAATATCAGCAGACTAGAAGAGGCAGAGCAGAGAATTAGTGATGTGGAAGACAGTACATCAGAAATCAAACAGATAGTAGAAGGGGTCGGTAAAAAGATAGAAAAAATCCAGCTAGGACTTAGGGACCTGAATGACAATGCAAAACGCTCAAACATACATATTATAGGCATTCCAGAAGGAGAAGAGAAGGGAAAGGGGTCAGAAGGAGTGTTGCAGGAAATGATGGCTGAAAACTTCCCAAATCTACTGAAAGAGACAGATGTACATATCCAAGAAGCACAGCGCACTCCACTAGTCATAAACCCCAACAGGCCCACCCCAAGACACATACTTGTCAAATTATCCAATGCTCAAGACAAAGAGAAAATCCTAAAAGCAGCAAGGGAAAAGAAAACCATCACATACAAGGGAAGCTCTGTAAGATTAAGTGCTGATTTCTCATCTGAAACCATGGAGGCAAGAAGGCAGTGGTATGATATAATCAAAGTACTAAAGGAAAAAAATTTCCAACCAAGAATACTCTATCCAGCTAAACTAGCATTCAAACATGATGGAGAGTTCAAAATATTCACAGATAAACAGAAACTGAAAGAGTATACCAACAAGAAACCTCCCCTTCAAGAAATTCTAAAGGGAGTCCTGCAGGAAGAAAGGAAAAAACAGGACAGGCAGAGTTGGAGGAGAGTATAAGAGCAACAAAAAAAGACAAAAATAGAAGAAAAAAAAATACAAACAAAATATGACAAACACAAATCCAATCAAAATATGGCTAACACAAATAATTCCTTGAAAGTAATAACACTGAATGTCAATGGATTAAACTCACCTATCAAAAGATTCAGACTGGGTCATTGGATAAGGAAATATGACCCATACGTATGCTGTCTACAAGAGACACATCTTAGACCCAGAGACGCATGGAGATTGAAAGTGAATGGCTGGAAAACAATCATACAAGCAAACAGTAACCAAAAAAAGGCAGGAGTAGCTATATTAATATCAGACAAAATAGACTTTAAATGTGAAACAATTGTGAGAGACAAAGAAGGACACTACATTTTAGTGAAAGGGAAAATCTGTCAAGAAGATCGAACAATCATAAATATTTATGCTCCTAACAAGGGTGCCTCTAAATACATGAGGCAAATGCTGGAAAAACTAAGTGAAACAATAGATGCATCTACAATTATAGTGGGGGATTTTAATATACCACTATCTACCTTGGACAGAACATCACAAAAGAGAATCACTAAAGAAACAAAACATTTGAACAGTATATTAGAGGAGCTGGATCTAATAGACATATATAAATCATTACACCCAAACACAGCAGGATATACATTTTTCTCAAGTGCACATGGATCATTCTCCAAGATAGACCATATGCTAGGCCACAAAGAAAAGCTTAATGAATTCAGAAAGATTGAAATCATACAAAACAATATCTCTGACCACAGTGGAGTCAAGCTGGAAATTTGCAAGGGACAGAGGCCCAGGTTTCACACCAAGATGTGGAAATTAAACAGCACAATCTTAGAAAAACAGTGGGTCAAAGAGGAAATCTCAAAAGAAATCAAGGACTACCTTGAAACAAATGATAATGATAACACAACATACCAAAATTTATGGGATGCAGCAAAAACAGTACTGAGAGGGAAATTTATAGCCATAAATTCATATATCAAAAAAGAAGAAAGAGCAAAAATTGAAGAACTAACTGCACATTTGAAGGAATTAGAAAAACAACAACAAAGTAACCCAACTGCAAGAAGAAAGAAGGAAATAACGAAGATAAGAGCAGAACTAAATGAAATAGAAAATAAGAAAGCACTTGAAAAGATAAACAAGACCAAGAGCTGGTTTTTTGAGAAGATCAACAAAATTGACAAACCTTTAACGAGACTAACAAAGAAAAAAAGAGAGAAGATGCAAATACACAAAATAAGAAATGAGAAAGGCGATATCACCATTGACCCCACAGAAATAAAGACTATCATAAGAGGATACTTTGAAAAACTATATTCCAACAAAAATGACAATTTAGAGGAAATGGACAAATTCCTAGAAACACATAAGCAACCCATATTGACGAAAGAAGAAATTGATGATCTTAACAAACCAATCACAAGCAGAGAGATAGAATCAGTCATTAAAAATCTCCCAACTAAGAAGAGCCCAGGGCCAGACGGCTTCACAGGTGAATTCTACAAAACATTCTGGAAAGAACTAACACCAATCCTGCTGAAACTATTCCAAAAAATCAAAACAGAAGGAACATTGCTGAACTCCTTCTATGACGCCAACATTACCCTAATACCAAAGCCAAACAAAGACACCACAAGAAAGGAAAATTACAGACCAATTTCTCTAGTGAACCTAGACGCAAAAATACTTAACAAAATACTTGCTAATCGTATTCAACAACACATTAAACGAATTATACACCACGACCAAGTGGGATTTATTCCACGTATGCAAGGATGGTTCAACATAAGAAAATCAATCAATGTAACACACCATATAAACAGATTGAAGGAAAAAAATCACATGATTATATCTATAGATGCAGAAAAAGCATTTGACAAAATACAGCACCTTTCTTGATAAAAACATTCCAAAAGATTGGAATACAAGGAAATTTTTTGAACATGATAAAGAGTATATACAAAAAACCTAAGGGAAACGGACTTTGGCCCAGTGGTTAGGGCGTCCGTCTACCATATGGGAGGTCCGCGGTTCAAACCCCGGGCCTCCTTGACCGGTGTGGAGCTGGCCATGCGCAGTGCTGATGCGCGCAAGGAGTGCCGTGCCACGCAAGGGTGTCCCCCGCGTGGGGGAGCCCCACGTGCAAGGAGTGCGCCCGTGAGGAAAAGCCGCCCAGCGTGAAAAGAAAGAGCAGCCTGCCCAGGAAAGGCGCCGCCCACACTTTCCGTGCCGCTGACGACAACAGAAGCGGACAAAGAAACAAGACGCAGCAAATAGACACCAACAACAGACAACCAGGGGAAGGGGGGAAATTAAATAAATAAATAAATCTTTAAAAAAAAAAAAAAAAAACCTAAAGCCAACATTGTTTACAATGGAGAAATCCTAAAATCCTTCCCTCTAAACTCAGGAACAAGACAAGGATGCCCATTGTCTCCGCTCCTATTTAACATTGTCTTAGAAGTACTTGCTCGAGCACTGAGGCAAGAACCAGATATAAAAGGCATTCAAATCGGAAAGGAAGAAGCCAAAATTTCACTATTTGCAGATGACATGATCCTATACATAGAAAACCCTGAGAGATCTACAAGAAAGCTTCTAGGACTCATAAATGAGTTTAGTAAAGTCGCAGGTTATAAGATCAATGTGCAAAAATCAGTAGCATTTCTGTACACCAATAATGAGCAAGATCAGGAGGAAATCAAGAAACAAATACCATTCACAATAGTAAATAAAAAAATCAAATACTTAGGAATAAATTTAACTAAAGAGGTAAAAAACTTATACACTGAGAACTATACAAGACTGTTCAAGGAAATCAAAGAAGACCTAAATAAATGGAAGAATATTCCTTGTTCATGGATAGGAAGACTGAATATTATTAAGATGTCTATCCTACCAAAACTGATCTACACATTCAATGCAATCCCAATAAAAATCAACACAGCCTTCTTTAAGGAACTAGAAAAACTAACTATGAAATTTATTTGGAAAGGAAAGAGACCCCGAATAGCCAAAGACATACTGAAAAAGAAAAATGAAATTGGAGGAATCACACTACCTGACTTCAAAACATACTATAAAGCTACAGTAGTGAAAACAGCATGGTATTGGCATAAGGAGAGACACACAGACCAATGGAATCGAATTGAAAGCTCAGATATAGAACCTCACATATATAGCCATATAATATTCGATAAAGCCATCAAACCCTCTCAACTGGTAGAGAGTGGCCTATTCAACAAATGGTGCCTGGAGAACTGGATAGCCATATGTAGAAGAATGAAAGAGGATTACCATCTCACACCTTATACAAAGATCAACTCAAGATGGATCAAAGACCTAAATATAAGAGCCAAGACCATAAAAACCTTGGAAAGCAGTGTAGGGAAACATCTACAGGACCTTGTAATAGGAAATGGATTCATGAATATCACACCAAAAGCACGAGCAGCAAAAGAACTAATAGATAAATGGGACTTCCTCAAAATTAAATCCTTCTGCACCTCAAAGGAGTTCGTCAAGAAAGTAAAAAGGGAGCCAACACAGGGGGAGAAAATATTTGGCAACCATATATCTGATAAGAAACTTATAACTTGCATATATAAAGAACTCCTATATCTTGAAAATAAAAAGATAAGCAACCCATTTAAAAAATGGGAAAAAGATTTAAACAGACACTTCTCCAAAGAAGAAATACAAATGGCTAAAAAGCACATGAAAAAAATGCTCCAAATCTCTAGCTATCAGGGAAATGCAAATCAAAACTACAATGAGATACCATCTTACTCCCATAAGATTGACAGCTATGAAAAAAACAGAAGAATACAAATGCTGGAAAGGATGTGAAGAAAGGGGCACACTCATCCACTGCTGGTGGGAATGCAGAAGGATCCAACCATTCTGGAGGACAGTTTGGCGGTTTCTCAAAAAACTAACCATAGATTTGCCATATGACCCAGCAATACCACTGCTGGGTATATACCCAGCAGAACTGAAAACAAGGACACAAACCGATATATGTACACCAATGTTCATAGCAGCATTGTTCACTATCGCCAAAAGTTGGAATCAACCCAAATGCCCATCAACAGATGAGTGGATCAATAAAATGTGGTATATATACACACAATGGAATACTACTCGACTGTAAGAATAAATACACTACAAACACACGTGATAACATGGATTAATCTTGAGAACCTTATGTTGAGTGAAGCAACCCAGGCATTGAAGGACAAATACTACATGAACTCAATGATATGAAATAAGAAAGCTGCCTCAGAGAGCTAGAGACTGAACGATAGGCTTACAGGAAATCGGGGAGTGGAGGAAGGATGTGAGCCGACGTCTGCAGGGATGGAATTTATGATGAGCTGGCGGTAAGTATGAACACAAAGAAGAGATAAAATGGGGGTAAGAGGTTGCCTTTGGATGGGGGTTTGCAGGTTTGAGGGGGGCTGGGGATGGGCGGATGGGTAATATTGCCCAAAAAGTGGGGGGAGGGAAGGGTAGCATACGAACATAGGAGAGTGTCAGGTGTTGGTCGAGCGTAAAATGCTGAGAAAATCATATCAAAATATAATTAAGAGGGTTACCTGTTTAGGATGCTCGGAGGGGATGGTCGGATGCGGGACAGGCTCCTGGGGAATGTCTGAATGCTCATTTTGCCAGAGTGGGTGGTACCATTGGGTAGAGACACAAGTAATGAGAGTGGGGGTGGACCCACATCCTGGGGAAGACTAATGCCATCAGATAGAGGGAACTGTATCTCTCGAGAGAAAGGGTGGCTCCCAGGTCATTGGGGTAATTGAGCAAGTTAGGCCCTGAACAATGTTGCAAGTGTCTCTGGACGGGGCTCCTCGGGAAACGGAGGCTGGCTGTCACTGTGGGCACCAAGGGGATAGGAAAATGGATGTTAAATGTGTGGAACCAAAGTAAATGTGGGGTAAGAGAGGACTTTCACGAGAGTACACAAGGATGGATATAAAACATGTAATATTATACCATAAACATATAGGGGATGACAGACTAATAAAGTAAACCATAATGTAAAACATAGGATAACTAAATATTTAGAAAACTGTATATCCTAAAGTATGGAACACAATGTAAGCACAGATGTCACCTTGTTTGAAAGCTATTGTCTCAGAGTCTGTACATCACTTTAAGTAAATGATATGAATAAGTTATAAGAATATCGCTGTGGAAGGGAAAAGGTTTAATGGTAGATGTGGGGGAGTACTGTATATTGTATATATGAATTACTGTGGTCTAGGGCTCTTGTGAAGAGAAGTTCAATACATAGGGAAAAAATAAAATAAAGATAGGATGTAGAATTTTTCCAAGTCAACACGTATTCTATATCTAACCTTTAAACCCATCGCTATATGCCATTTTACTAGTAAGGGACCCTGACATTACACTGGACTTCAATTTTCAGGAAGTTTTGGATCACAAAGTAGTTCAACAATGGCAGCGGAGGAATACTGGTATAGGATACTATTGACAGGTGATATATGGCTGACAGCGAGCTGTACAGGGCATATGCCCAGGGTGCATGGTAATGTTTGGATATACTCATAGTGGCAACAATTAAAAACTACAGCTGGAGGGGTACTGAGTTCCTGGCCGGGAGTGCTCCGTCGTGGTCCCTAGGGGAACAGCAGCAGTCCCCCAGGTGTAACGGTAAGGACCAGGAAGGAATGAGGTTCCAACAGTGAGAGCATGATACTAATGACTATGCTTGTGAGCCTATATGCCTGAAATAAGAACAAGGCCTAGAGCAGCACTGTGCCTGGGAATTTCCTCCTGACAGCCTTCATGTTATTCAAATGTGGACAGTCTCGAAGCCAAACTCAGCATGTAGATGCAGTGCATTCCCCCCAGCGTGGGACATGACACCCAGGGATGAGCCTCCCTGGCACCGAGGGATCACTACCAAATACCAGCTGAAGATGGAACTAGAAAACGACCTTGAATTAAAGGTTCAATGCGGATCAGCAGAATATCCCTGTCTACATATAATAACATGACTTTAAAATGCTGTTTGACCTAATGTAAGGGGGAAATGGAAAGGAGAAATGAGTTTATATGGCTACGAGTCTCTAAAAAAGAGTCTGGAGGCTGTCAGAAGGATTGCCCTTATGCACAACTGAGCAGAGTCTAAGAGACAGATAAAGTAGATACAATCCCCAGGTATTGGTTCCTTTGAGGGCTAAAGAGACCCACGGGTTCTATGGTCATGGCAGACGGGGTTCACTGCCATATCAGATGGCCCTTCTTTGGAGCTGGTGTTTCTGCATGATGGAACTGGACTCAGATGGGATCTCTTTTCATAAGACTTTCATCCTACTTTACTGGAATTGTAGTTGGTGTTGGGGTTTAAGATATATTTAGGGGATTTGAATCTCTGGACTGACAATATGATAGCCAGGCCCTGAGCGTCAACAGACTCCAGCTCCTACAATCTGATTTATTGGACTCACCTCACTCAGCTAAGATGGAGTTGAAGAAGGACAACCACCACACCATGGAGCCTAGAGTGCCTACAACTGAAAGCAGGATTGCATCCAGTATCCATGTGGAATCTGAGCCTCCTCCTGACATAGAGGTGCAACGGACACAACCAATCCAAGGCCCACAGAGAAAAGGTGGCATTGGAGTGGGAAAAGTGGACATGGTGGCTGATGGATATGGGAAGTGGCAGGAAGAGATGAGATGTGGAGGTGCCTTTGGGACTTGGAGTTGCCCTGGATGGTGCTTCAGGGGCAATCATCGACATTGTAAATCCTCCCAGGGCCCACTGGATGGAATGTGGGAGAGTATGGGCCATGATGTGGACCATTGACCATGAGGTGCAGAGATGCCCAGAGATGTACTTGCCGGGTGCAATGGATGTGTCATGATGAGGGGAGTGAGTGTTGCTGAGGGGGGGAGTGGTGGGGTGGGGGTGGTGGGGCTGAATGGGACCTCATATATATATATATATTTTTTTAATGTAACATTTTTACAAAATCAATTAAAAAAAAAAAAGATGATGCAACAAAAAGAGACACAGAGGAGAGACGATAGGAGACATAGAAGACCAGGGAGCTGAGGTAGTGCAAGAGAATGAGCGCCTGTCTCCCACTCCAGAAGGTCCCAGGATCAGTTCCTGGAGCCACCTAATGAGAATACAAGCAGACACAGAAGAACACACAGTGAATGGACACAGAGAGCAGACAGGGTGGGGGAAATAAATAAATAAATCTTTTTTAAAAAGAATCATTAAGAGCTTGAACGGTGTGGTTCGCTAAAGCAACTACCTGTTTTTCAGTAACAATTGCAGCATCACCTGGTGCAATGATAGCTAATAGATAATACCACTAGGGGGTGCACTTTACTTTATATCTAGCTTTGACCATTTCTGGGAATTTGGGGCAGAGTCATATAAAGTGATGGGGACATGGCTGTCCCCATGTGCATTGTCTAGTTCAGTTGTAGGGCAAGTACGGCCATCCGTTTTGCCCACAAGCCCATAGCTATCCCTTAGGGGACAGCTAATCCCCGATGTTTAACTGGGGGTTATGCCTTTGGAAAAACTCTCATTTTTTAGTTTACCAGTGAAGTTACACAATTCACGAGGTAACCACCCCACATTACAGATTCCCTCTTGGCCTTCCATACAGATAGGGGCAATACAATCCAAGGTGAGAGATTGAGCAGTTAACCTAAACCATCATATACAGCATATTCTAAGAGGTTTGAATTTTTTCATATATTCTCTTACAAGGGAAAATATCTATTTATGAGTCTTATTGTAAGATGGCAGTTGGATTTCAGTCTTAAAGGTGAAGTTCTCATCCCAAACTTGTTGATAGGTTGTACTCTGCCATACCAGCAAGGTGTTCATGCTGGCCAATTTGCAAGAGTGACCGTACAGGAAAGGCCAGTAGCACCCACGGATGGTAGATTAGTGCAACATTGGGTCCAACTGTGAGCCCGGTTACCGCTGAAGCCCACTGCAGAAAAGTATTGACAAGAACGCTATGGGCAAAAAGAAAGATGTTTACAGGCAACAATAAGGGGCAAATCAGGCTGGTCTAACAATATATAAGCAATATTTCCATTAGTAGAGAGCAAAATACCAGGTAGGAGGGTTATGGGGAAGGGGGGCTTCCAATACCATATCTTTTCCCTCTCCAAATTTTCTGAGTTTTCTACCATGACATCAACAAATAATTTAGGCATAAGAAGAGTCCACATAGTCACACAAGATGAGACACACAATAATCTCTGATGGGCAGCGGACTTGGCCCAATGGTTAGGGCGTCCGTCTACCACATGGGAGGTCCACGGTTCAAACCCTGGGCCTCCTTGACCCGTGTGCAGCTGGCCCATGCGCAGTGCTGATGTGCGCAAGGAGGTCCCTGCCACGCAGGGGTGTCCCCGCGCAGGGGAGCCCCACGCGCAAGGAGTGCGCCCCATAAGGAGAGACACCCAGCACGAAAGAAAGTGCAGCCTGCCCAGGAATGGCGCCACACACACACACACACACACACACACACGGAGAGCTGACACAACAAGATGACGCAACAAAAAGAAACACAGATTCCCATGCCGCTGACAACAACAGAAGGGGACAAAGAAGATGCAGCAAATGGACACAGAGAACAGAAAACGGGGGTAGGGGAGGAGGGGAAATAAATAATAAATAAATCTTTAAAAAAAATAGTCTCTGATGCTTTTAATTCTGGAAAAGAATTACTAAATTAACATAATATCATCAATATAATGAAATTAAGTTACAGCCTCAGGTTTCTTCTACAGCAGGGCCAAGTCCTTTGCCTCAGGCCATGACAGATGGGCAGGCTATACACATAGATTTGGGCAAGCACTGTAAAAGTCCATTGCTGACCTTCACATGTGAAGACCAATGCAGGCTGGCTTGTCTAAAGAAAGTCCTAGCAAGATCCAGAACAAAATGATATTGACATAACTGGGAACTAATTTCTTGTAATAAACCAGCAATTTAGGACCACTACATACAGTGGTGATGTTACTTTACTTAATTCACGGTAATCTACTGTCACATGCCATGTTCCATCAGACTTCCGTACGGGCCATTACAGGACTAGCAAAAGGGCTATGGGTAGTTATTATTATTCCCACCTTCCAATTCTTTGATTGTAGCCATAATTTCTTGGTGCCCTCAAGGGAGCTTGTACTATTTGGTTGCTACAATTCTTCAGGGTGAAGGAACTTTCTCTAGGGACCACTTAGTTTTTCCTTTTAGCACTGCCTTTATTCCTCTGCATCGAAGGCAGAGTTCCACTATGGTAGTTTGTAAAGTGATGTTTTGGAGAATGTCAATTCTGAAAATAAATTCAGATATAGGGAAAGTATACACTGAATGTTTTTTGGGGAGGTAAATATCCAATTTGTAAAACTAAAATTTGTTTTTCAGCATAAACTGTTTTCCCCCCATAGCTGGTGATGGGCAGTACTTGCCCATGGACTCCCACTACTTTGTCATGAATTAAAGCACATTCAGCTCCTGTGTCTACTAAGGAAAGCACCGTTTTTTGATTGGTAAGGGACCAATAAATGGTTAATTCCACATGTGGCCTCCACTCCCGGGTCGGCTATTGTTCTTCCCTGGGGATCTTGACCTCTCCCTTGTGATAGGGGAAGGTTGCCTGCCAAGTTTCTGCTGGCAGAGCAGAAGGCTTCTGGATTTAGAGCGGCAATTCTCTATTCAGTTTTCCTTAACCCGCATACTCTGAGGGGGCAGTTTTGTAAATCTTTGTTTGTTTGTTTGTTTGTGAGGTACTGGGGCAGGGGATTGAAGCCGGGACCTCCCATGTGAAAAGTAGGCACTCAACTGCTCCAGTCACATTGGCTCCCCAACCCTTTTTCTTTAGGTAGCTTGCTCCACAGCTTCACTAGAACAGCACCTGGCTGTCTACTGTTTCTAGCTCAGTGCCTGCAGTGATAAGATCTGCCCACATTTGCTTGCACAACACAGGATTAGGGCCGTCATGCCCTCAGGACACCTTTTCTGCCAAACTAACTCCTGCCGTTCTCCTCCCCAAACCACCCCCCCAGCCTTTCTGATTCCCCTAAATCTGCTATCGCCTGTGCAGCTCATGACAGAGCTTGCCCAACTAGGGGGTTTAAGACTGACACCAAAGGCCTATAATAATGATGTGGGGCAGTGTGTAACATGGTATCTTTCACTCCTGCAGTAAAAGCTTTGGCATCAGGCCCTGCAAAGTTGGCAGCATAAATGGCATGTTTGATCCCCAACCCCTGCAAAACATCCTGTAACTCTTCCATAGATTGCCAATGAGGGGTGGCATATCCCTTCCTTAGGCCAGGCAGTTTTGTATCCAGCAACTAACCATACTAATAGTGACACTGTTCTTGTTTCGCCAGATTGGTCTATAAACACTGGCACAAAGAAGGGTGGGTGGGATTAGATGTTAATTTACTCATTTCTACCCCAGATAAATGCAACTCCTGCTCCAGAGTCCCATGACGTTAGAAGCCAGTTAGGCAGTGACTTTCTAGATTTCTGCCTGTATCTTTGCCCTAAATCTCCCAAAGGGCATCAGTAGGGTCCCTCATAGTTTCATGTAACTTTTGCTAAGGCGGACAGAGATGCTGGACCCCAGGAGGCTGATCTTGTGAGGACCTCCACTTTTGCTGTGGAAGTCATGTGGGTTCCTCCTCCTCTCCTACCAGGAATCCATAGGGTCCCATGCTTTAGGGTCCCACTCTGGAGGGGTAAATATTTTTCAGACCTGGACTTGGGGAAGCTATGGCCCCTAACCCGAGCATACCTACAAGCCAGGATTTCTAACTGGTTGTCTACTTCATGCAGGGCACAGACAACTTTCATTGCTTTTTTTTTTTTTAAGATTTATTTATTTATTTCTCTCCCCTTCCTCCCGCAAGCTCTGGTTGTCTGTTCTCTGTGTCTATTTGCTGCATCTTCTTTGTCCGCTCCTGTTGTTGTCAGCGGCACGGGAATCTGTGTTTCTTTTTGTTGCGTCATCTTGTTGTTTCAGCTCTCTGTGTGTGCGGTGCCTTTCCTGGGCAGGCTGCACCTTCTTTCATGCTGGGCGGCTCTCCTTACAGGGCGCACTCCTTGCATGTGGGGCTCCCCTACGCGGGGGACACCCCTGCGTGGCAGGGCACTCCTTGTGCGCATCAGCACTGTGCATAGGCCAGCTCCACAAGGGTCAAGGAGGCCCGGGGTTTGAACCGCGGACCTCCCATGTGGTAGACGGATGCTCTAACCACTGGGTCAAGTCCGCTTCCCCCAATCTTTCATTTCTTCCTGTGCCAAGTGGGTATCTCTTTCGGGCTTTAATTCCTCTTCCAGGTGACATACAGAAGCCTTTGCCATTTGTTCTGCCTTGGTAGAACAAGGGTCCTAATAAGGGCCGTTCTATATAGCTGCCGCTGTTGGTGGTCTCCCTTCTTTGTATTTAATTGCAGCTGCTCTCCTACCAGCTCTAGCACAGCCAGTGTACCTGCCAGAGCTTTTAGGGTGTCCCCATATGCTTTCGGTGGTCCCCACTCATCTAAGACGGGAGTTACCCCTCCCCACATGGATGTTATAGACCAACCCAGGATTTCCCCCATGGATTCTCCCTTCCCGGAGCTCAGGCCTGTCACTGCCAGTGGTCCTTCTGCCTCCTCCCTGGCTTGCCAATTGTTCCAACCCGACTCCTAGAGAACAGGGCTTGGGGCAGCCATAAGACCAAAGAACACACTTGGCACTGAATCAGACAAAAGAGGTTCTTCAAAGGCAGCACGGTTCAGAGAATGAAAGTAGCACTTCACAGAGAGGCAGGAAAATGAGGGGCAATACAATGGGTTTCAAGACAAAGATATTCCATAGCGTATGGGAGCAGAGCTTCTGTTAGGGTCACATGAAACCCACAGAAGGGGTCCAGCGATGTTATCACAGGAAGGGAGTGTATAGTTTTGAGAAGATTACAGTTTACAACAAGGTCCGCACTTTGTTTTCCTGTGGGGAGGTCTGTTACTTTTTAACTTGTGTCCTGGGGCATGAAGGCAGCTTTGTGTTGCAGGCTGAGTTTACCTTGAGGAGAGGGAAACTTGCTAAAAGCTGCAAGAAGTAGTCAACACACACTAACATTCTAGCACTTTCCAGCCACTCCTTAGAGTTGCACTTGTTCTGCCTTCCAAATCATCACAGGCAACAGTTTTACAAAAAAATATGATACCATAATACAATGAGCATTTCAGCCTGCACATGACAATTTTGCTCACATACCATTAGTGAGAACTTAGTCAAATTCTACTTTTCATTTGAAAGGCAGCCAGGAAGTGCAGTCCCCAGCAGGCCTGCCGCTTTTGTTTCCTCTGAGAATGTTGAAATTTACCTGAGCTCTCTGTTCCCGGGAAACAGACTAAGTTAAGAAAAACCCCCACCATTTTGCATACGAAGAAAGACTTAATTGCAAAGGACAATTCTGCTCTCCCATATTCAACTAGCAGACTCACCTCTACCCTTCTTCAGTGACTCCTTGTTTTATAAAACCCCAAGTCTCCTTCTTCTTTGAGCCATTCCCTAATTAATTACCATTCTCCCAATTTCAATAGCCTGAATAAAATCATCTTAATTGTCTAGGGCTTTTTTTTTAAAGATGTATTTATCGCCCCTCCCCCAAGATGGCTCCCTCATCTGCCTGTTCAGGGAACTAAACCCAGGACCTCCCACATAGAGGCTGCGTGAGCCACATCCACTCCCCGCTGGCTGCATTGTCTGCTGGTTGCAGCAGTTGCAGCAGTTGCAGTATCTGCTGGTTGCAGTGTCTGCTTGTTGGGGTGGTCGTGGCATCTGCTCATTGTGGCATCTGCTCGTTGCAGTGCCTGCTCATTGTGGTGTCTGCTCATCTTTTTTAGGAGGCACTGGGAACCAAACCTGGGACCTCCCATGTGGGAGGCAGGTGCCCAACTGCTTGAGCCTCATCCACTCCCCCTGTCCAGGGCTTTTTTTTTTTTAAAGATTTATTTATTTATTTAATTCCTCCCCCCTCCCCTGGTTGTCTGTTCTCTGTGTCTATTTGCTGCGTCTTGTTTCTTTGTCCGCTTCTGTTGTCAGTGGCACGGGAAGTATGGGCGGCGCCATTCCTGGGCAGGCTGCACTTTCTTTCACGCTGGACGGCTCTCCTTACGGGGCACACTCCTTGCACGTGGGGCTTCCCTACGCAGGGGACATCCCTGCATGGCAGGGCATTCCTTGTGCACATCAGCACTGCACATGGGCCAGCTCCACACAGGTCAAGGAGGCCCAGGGTTTGAACCGGGGACCTCCCGTGTGGTAGACGGACGCCCTAACCACTGAGCCAAGTCCGTTTCCTGAGGGCATTTTGTCTTTCACAAAACACCACCTACTATCCTACTACTTTCTGTTACAATAGCACCCCACTTCTGATGCCAATTTCTGAATATTTAGAGTAATGCTAATAGCTCTTTGACCCCCAAATGCGATGTTCTTTTAAAATTTTAGGATATAAAAAAAATTTTTTTTAATTCTACTCATTACCATCCTACCATCAGGAAAGAGGAAAGAACATATCCAAGGCCAAGTCTTTTCTCCTAAGAAATTGAGGTAGAAGTTGCACACTCCTTATTCACTCACATTTCACTGGTGAGAACTAATTACACAGCCCTACCTACCTTCAAGGAAGGCTGGGAAATATAGTCCTTACCTGTGCAACCAATCTCAGCTACATCTATATCTGGGAAATGCAGTCATTTGCTGGACTACCTGTCTATATATTGGAAGAAGAGGGAAACAAATTTTGAAGGACAGTTTATAATCTCAATGTAAAGAAGAAAAAGGAAAAGAAAATCTTAAGGGTAATAATTGTAGGAAGACAGTTTTGCGCCAGAAGTAGATGGCAACAAGTCCATATTGTAATAAGTCAAAAGGCTCTGAGAATGATGTCTCCAAGAAAATAAAGTAGATAGAATTCCTGAAATGTGTAAATATCTAAAGAGATTTAGGCAACTGATGGAGGAGAATGTGCATTTATTCATTTTGCAATTATTTATCATGCACCTATTATATGACAGGCACTGCTCTAGGTGCAGGGGAACAAAACAACATAAAAATAACAAAATTAATGCTTCAAGGATCTCACAATCCAGTAGAAATTCTGTGCAGTTAGGATTGAATGAGTGATAAGTACACAGAAAACTAAGAAAATATTTTAATTCTAGGGAAAACAAAAACGTGTATAGAAAAATGAAAACAATCACAATTTACTACATGGTTTGGCTGTGAATAGTGGTTACATAGCCACAATAATGTTAAAAATTGAATATTGACCTAGCCAACATTATAATTTAACTATATTGGGACATTAGGGAGATGGGAAGTGCTGGGAAATCCACAGACACAGACTCAGTGGCCATCTCCCACCCCTTGCCTACTCCCCAGCTCCTTTTCTATTGTGCTCAGATGTTTCAGTCTGTTTCCATTCCATAGTACCAGGGAGATGTGAGGTCTAATGAAAACGTCTGACCATACCTTGAACCTGGGAACTGGGAACAAGCTGCCCCAGATGCTTATTAGATCAGGAACTCTCAGTGGCAGGGCTCCTCCGCTGGGGATATAAATAGTCCACCCTTAGCACACAGAGTCCTTTGCCTAAAGAGCTGCCACCCACAGGTCATGACCCAGTCAGTAGGCCTACCCAGGAGACCAGCCACAATGGGATCTCCTCCCCTGTTCTTTTGGACCCTTAGTACTATATAAGTAATAAGCTGGTCATTTGCTTAAAATTTCTGTTGTGCCTAATAAGCCTGCGTTTCCATGGTGCACCACGTAGCAACTCACTCTAAAGGAAGGGATCACAAATGTGATAGGGTTAATGATGATAAAAAAGAACAAGATCATCACCTTTCACAGGAGGCAGTGAACAGACAATGCAAGAAGAAAAGGTGAAATCAGAGATAGAAGTACAATAACACTAACTTAGAAATATAGACACAAATATTGAACAAATCACCTGAAAGAGTTGGAAGTGATTGCCTCCAGGGTCATGATGAAGGAAGTATAGGGCCATTTTTTAAAACAAATCTTGTAGATCTATTCGACTGTTTAAACACATATAGAACTTAGATAAAAAGTAAGTGGAAGAAAAAGACAAAATGACAAAAAGAATAAGCTATAGGGTAGCAGATGTGGCTGAACCAGTTGGGTGCCTGCCTATCACATGGGAAGATGAGCAGATGCCTTCTCCCAAGGCAACGAGCTAGACTCCACAAGCCAGCAGATGCCACAGCCCATGGGGAGTGGATGTGGCTCAGGCCGTTGGGTACTCGCCTCTCATATGGGAGGTCCCGAGTTTGGTTCCCGGGGGCGCCTCCTGGAGAAGGCGAGCAAACAATAAGCTGACAGACAAGAGAACCATCTGGGGGAGAAGAGGGATAAATAAAGGAAAAATAAAGTGAATAAATAAATCTTTATTTTTTAAAGAGTAGGTTACAAAATCAGCTCCCTTGGATCAATCCATAAATGAAGACATGACAAAATTTGAAATATTATGTAGAAACAAACCAGGTGGCTAATATTTTTGTACAAATACTATTTTGCACATATTTGAATATTGACTTCAAGTTTATAAAACACTTTACAAATAGATTTTTAAAAATTCTCATAATAACCTGATGTAGTCAATATTATTATTATTCTCATTTTACAAATGAGAACACTGAGAATTTAGGAAAGTGACTTCATAAGGGACAAAATGGCAGGGTTGGGATTTCACAGGCCTTTTTCTCCCAAATCCACGTATTTCTGTAACTGAGGGTTAAGAATTAACAAATAATGATTGTGAAATCATTATGTAGATTCCTTTATATTGTAAAATTGCAAAAGGTTAATACCTGAAATTACTGAAGCCAGCTAAGGTGGCCCCACCCCACTCCCCAGTCACTCTGGATTTAGCCTCACCCTTGTGTATGCTTACTATTGTGATGATAATTCTAGATCAGGGGTCTTAACCTTTCTTGTTCCACAGATCCCTTTGCCAGTCAGGTGAAAACCATGGACCCCTTCTCAGAATGCAGTAGCAGATAGTTTTATGATACTCAACATTGAAGATCAGAGAAAATAAAGGAAATAAGTTGATTTTTTTTCAGTTCAAGCTCATGGACCTCCTGAAATCTTTCCACAGACCCCCCAGGGGTCTATGGACCCCTGGTTAAGAACCCCCTACTCTAGATTAAGCCCACCCTTGTGTATATTTACCACCCCCGTCTGTTGTTGTTTTAAAGATTTATTTATTTATCTCCCACCTCCATTGTTTGTGCTTGCTGTCTGCTCTCTGTGTCTTTTTTTTTTTTTTAGGAGGCACCAGGAACCAAACCCAGGACCTCCTATGTGGTAGGGAGAAGCCCAATCACTTGAACTTCCCTCGTTTTATTTTTAAGATTATCCTTTCAGGTGAGTAAGTCCACACAAGTGATGGAGGTATGTGTCAGTCAATTGCTCAGTGTCTTAGTTTGCCACAGGGCTGCCGATGCAAAGTACCAGAAATGGCTCGGCTTTTATACTGAGAAATGTATTAGGGGCAAAGGCATACAGTTTTGAAGCTGTGAAATGTCTAAATCAAGGCATCAGCAGAGATACTTTGGCACCAGTCAGCTAACGGTGATCCTGGGATCCTGCCACGTGATCAGGATGGCCATAGATCGCTGCTGAGGTCCCTGCCTTCCCCTCCAGAAGCTACCATTTCCCAGAGCTCAACTGTGGCAACCAGACCCCAGGCTTGTCTCTCACCAGGCCTCCTCTGTGTCTCGGCTGCTCTGCTTTCTTCCTGAGTTCACCAGTGAGCTATCAAGCATATGGCTCATCTCTTCAGCCTGGGTTCATCTCCTCAACCTTAACCTGCTCTGTGGGCCCAGCTTTTTGGAGCTTTGTGCTTAAGTTTTGGCTGCTAGCCTTCCTTGAGTCCTCTCCTCTTTCACAGTGCAGCATCAAAAAATGGCAGCTTCCTTTCTTTCTGCGTCTTTCTCTATGCCTCCATTTATGTCAGAACTAGCGAGAGGGCAGAGACTCAAGCTGGCATAATTCAATCAAATGGCCCCATACCTGGGAATGGATGTGGCTCATAGGGTTGAGTGCCTGCTTCCCACACGGAAGGTCTCGGGTTGGGTTCCCAGTGCCACCTAAAAACAAAAAACAAACAAGAAGCAAAAACAAATGATAAAACCAATTCAGGGGAGCTGATGTGGTTTAGTGGGTGAGAGCTGGCTTCCTACATTCGAGGTCCTGGGTTCAATCCCCAGCCCCTGGTACCTTAAAAAAAAAAAAAGTCCCCATACCCCACAAGAATGGATTAGTTAAAAAACATAACATTTTTCTTTCTAGGATTCATAAAAGGACTTCCAACTGCCACACTCAGTCAGTCTAAAATTAGAACAAAGAGTGTTACATGTTCACAAGGAATTTTCATCAACTTTTGCATTTTCCTCCTCCATTCTAGGGACATTATTAACTCCTTAGCCACATTCATCTTCCAGAGTCTGAGCAGTCTGCCTTGTGGATGGTTCAGTGGTACAAAACAAGTTGCTAATATCAATTACAGTCCTGTCTTATTTCCCTGAAATTGTACCAATATGCTTGAATGAATTTGAGAAGCCCTAATCTCTCTGACATGATCCTAATCTCATCAGAAATATTTATAGAACTGTATTTCAGTGCAGGTAATTTCTGCAGATGGCTAACTACATCCATTTTATGATCATTCTTATAGTCTTTATTGTAGATGCCAGCATTTTCTGATCTGTCCCAAATTCTGAGGATTCTGAGCCCATCATGCTCTTCATGATGGGCAGCCTCCAAGGTGGCGCCCAGCAATGCCCTCCTAGTATGCATGCCCTCGAGTGTGGACTGGATTTATTGACTTGTTTCCAACAAAATAGAATATGGCAGCAGTGATGGAATGTTTGGGAACGCTCTCTCATTCTCTTTTGGGTTGCTCTGGCACAAGCCAGGTGTAATGCCATGAGAGAGTTCTGTCAAGCGCCCTTGTGGCATCACGGGGCTGAAGTTTGCCAACAGCCACATGAATGACCCTGGAAGCAGACCCTGTTGCCCCAGCTGGGTCTTAGAAAAGACCACAGCTCCAACCAATGCTTGACTGCATTCCCGTGAAAGACTGTGAGCCAGAGGCACCCAGACTCCTGACCCACAGAAATGGTAAGATCATCAAAATTTGCGTTTAAAGCACTAAATTTTGGGATAATTTGGGACACAATGATAACTAAGATATACTTACTTTAGTTCTGGCTAATATTTTTATATGTGACGACCACTATACTGTATAATTTCCACAGATACTGTAGTATTATATAAAACATGGAAAGAAAAAAAAACTCTGAGTGTCCTGAATATTTCTAATTTATGTATTTATATTTTACTGTTTTTTAGGAGGTACCAGGGATTGAACCCAGGACCTTGTACATGGGAAGCAGGCACTCAACCACTGAGCTATACCTGCTTCCCTCCAATTTATGTATTTAAAGTCAGAAAAAGAACATTCAAATAAATGAAATACATAAATAAATTTTATAAAGGGAAAGCATATGTAGCTCAGTGGTTGAGTGCCTGCTTGCCATGTACGAGGTCCCAGGTTCAATCTCTGGTTTCTCCTAAAAAAGATCACCAATGGATTAAAAGCACGTTTTATATTGCCCCAGTCTAGATCCCATATACATACCAGTCTCCAATATACTTGATAATTATCATAATTTTCTATGGATAACCTGATAGGAAAAATAGTTGAGAAGCATTGCTCTAGCCTAGCCATAGTGATCTTTTTTAAAGAAGTTTTCATTTATTTATTTGTCCCCCCTCCCTCCATTGTCTGCTCTCTGTGTCCATTCACTGTGTGTTCTCTATGTCTAGTTGTATTCTTATTAGGAGGTTCTGGAAATCAATCCTGGAACCTTTGGGAGTGGGAGAGAGGCGATCATTCTCCTGTATCACCTCAGCTCCCTGATCTGCTGTGTCTCATTTTTTTTTTTTTTTTAAAGATTTATTTTATTTTTATTTAATTTCCCCCCCTCCCCTGGTTGTCTGTTCTTGGTGTCTATTTGCTGCGTCTTGTTTCTTTGTCCGCTTCTGTTGTCGTCAGCGGCACGGGAAGTGTGGGCGGCGCCATTCCTGGGCAGGCTGCTCTTTCTTTTCACACTGGGCGGCTTTCCTCACGGGCGCACTCCTTGCGCGTGGGGCTCCCCCACGCGGGGGACACCCTTGCGTGGCACGGCACTCCTTGCGCGCATCAGCACTGCGCATGGCCAGCTCCACACGGGTCAAGGAGGCCCGGGGTTTGAACCGCGGACCTCCCATATGGTAGACGGACGCCCTAACCACTGGGCCAAAGTCCGTTTCCCTGCTGTGTCTCTTATTATCTCTCTTCTGTGTCTCTTTTCATTGCGTCATCTTGCTGCACCAGTTCTTCACATGGGGCAGCACTCCTGCACAGGGCAGTACTGTGCCAGTGTGAGCCAGCTTGCCACATGGGCCAGCTTACCACACGGGCCAGCTTACCTTCACCAGGAGGCCCTGGGACAGAACCCAGGGCCTCCTATATGGTAGATGGGAGTCCAACTAGTTGAGCCACAACTGCTTGCCTGCCTATAGTTTTATCTGAGTTCCCGCCCACCAAGGGGGCGGGGACTCTACAACTTACTGATGTAGCCCAATCAAAGTCCTAATCATAACTGAATCACGCCCAGGTACAGACCAGTTTACAAACATAATCCAGTATCTACTTTTGGAATTTATAAAGTGTATCAAACTGCTAAAGACCCTCACCTGGTTCTTTCTTTATTCATAAATAGTAGTAATAGCAAAATGTCTTATCACAGAAAAATGAGAGCTTGAAATTATTCACATTATAAAATAATTACCTATTTCAGAAGGAACATTGTCCCTTTAAGTCAAACCTGAGCAATTGCTTGTTAATGAATCCTTAAATTCTCCATAGTGGGAAAAACCACAAAATACTGAGTGTTCCTAGCATTGCTGAATTGATACCAACTGGCAGTTCAGACAAAGCAAATCTGAAATTATGATTGGAAGCAGAGATTTTTGTCATACATTGAATTGCATGTTACTATCCACAAAGTGAAAATATGCGATTTCCCCCATCCAAAACCAGGTACTTGACAACCTTTTGAGCCAAATGAGTGAATGAGCGGTGGTACTGCCCTGGTTAGGTAGCCATGGATCAGAAACACTTTTTTCCCTAGCCCATCCAAATTCACAAGAGCCAGATGTACAGCCCAATATGCCATTTAAGTAGTTTACAATGAGAACTACAAATTATCCCCTTTTGCCCTAAGGAGGACTTTTAAAAAAAATTTCTACCCCCCCTGTCTGTTCTCTGTGTCCATTTTGCTGCGCTGTCTTCTTTGTCAGCGGCACAGGAATCTGTGTTTCTTTTTGTTGGGTCATTTTGCTGCATCAGTTCTGTGTGTGTGTGTGTGGCGCCATTCCCGGGCAGGCTGCACTTTCTTTCACGCTGGGCGGCTCTCCTTACGGGGCACACTCCTTGCGGGGCACACTCCTTGCGCGTGGGGCTCCCCTATGCAGGGGACATCCCTGCGTAGCAGGGCACTCCTTGCGTGCATCAGCACTGCGCATGGGCCAGCTCCACACTGGTCAAGGAGGCCCAGGCTTTGAACCGCCGACCTCCCATGTGGTAGGCGGATGCCCTAACCACTGGGCCAAGTCTGCTTCCCAGGAGGACTTGATATTGGGGTTCAGTTCTTGTACTTCAGCTCCCCACTTTCAGATTCCATTCAGGTCATTCTCCTTCCATTAACATGCTCTTCCTTTCTCCCTTTCTTTTTTTCTTTTTTCTTTGGAAGTACCAGGGATTGAACCCGGGAACTCTTACATTGGAGGCAGGTGCTCAACCATTGAGCTACATTCACTCCCTGGGGTTTTCTTAGGTACATTCTGCACTCACAAGAAACATTCTTTCATCCTGAACTTGACTTTCCAGATTTCCTCGCCAAAGCCCAAGGCGGCTGGGTTGTAAATCTGATCTTTTGTGAGTGTGTTGACACCTACCATCTTCATTCTCTGAGAACATCCTGATACACGTTTCTGGGGGTGGCTCGCCATAGCTCCTTGTCCGCTTCCAGACTCTGGGCAGACCCACTGCAGGGTAGGCTTTCAAAGCCAGAGGCAAAGGGCTGGGCCAGGCTGAGTTTCTGAGAACTAGCCTCTCAGTTGGGAACCTGCCTCTTTACCACAAGGCCTAGGATACCAGTAAGGGAGTTGGGGTCTTTAAAAGTCCTGCTTAACTGAATTGTGGACCTCCCTCAGCGGGGTAAGAACTTATGCAGCTGAGGAAAAGTCACTGCACAGGGATTCGGCAGTGCGCCAAAGAAAAGAGCTGTCACAGCAAAAAAAAAAAAAAAAAAAAGGAGGTGGGCGGGTACCTAAAGCTGCTTTACTCACTAGTTTTGCCTGCAGCGGACTCTGAGGTCTGTTTGTGCTTTGGAGAAGTTGCGGCTTCCAAGCTCTGCCAAGACTCGCACTAGGAATTAATAAACCGGTCTGCGGGAATTTCTCCCTTCACGCTTGGACAAGGTGACAGACAGCACCAAGCCGCGCGCCACCCTCGTTCCCACGGTTCTGCGCCCGACAACCCCCACCGCCGCCGGTGCCCTTCCTTTTGCCCGTCTCCAAAATGGCGGCCGCGCCCTTCCGCGGCCCCGCCCCCGCCCCCTGGAGAGCCGCCCGCCCCTCTTCCCGGCCGCGCGCGGTCGCGCAGCGCGCTCCCGCCGCCCCTCCCTGCTTGAGCTCCACCCAGGTCGCAGGCAGCGCGGTCGGGGCTGCTGTTTCCCGCCATTGTGCGAAGCGGAGGCTGGGGGCCCGCGCGCGTCGCGCCTCCCGGTCGCCAGCAGCTCGTCGGCGGCAGCCGCTGCAGCTGCTGCCCCCTGAGGCACGAGCAGGCCGGGCGGCCCGCGCGCCGCGGCTGGCGCTGCGTGGGAGGGCGCGGGCGAGGAGCGGCCGAGCCCCAGAGCCGGAGCCGGGGCGGCTGGCCGCGCTTGGCCCGCGGGTCGCAGCCGTCCGCGCCGCGCCGGCCCCGACGCCTCGCCGAGATGCCCTGCGGGGAGGATTGGCTCAGCCAGCCGCTCGGGATCGTGCAGGGCTTCTTCGGTGAGTGGCGGCGCCGGGGCGGGCCGCCGAGTTTGCCGAGTCTCGGGGCCCGGCCGCGCGGCCCCCCACACGGGGCGACCTCGAGGGCTCGCGCGGCCCGAGGCGGCCACGCGGGGCCTTCGCCGGTTGGGGCTGCCCAGCTCGAGGCTGGGACGCTTCCCAGCCGGCGTCCCCGGCTTTCCCCTCGCGGCTTCCCCGGGTTGCGGCCGCAGGTGCCTCCCACCTGCCCAATTCGCGATTCGCGAGCGGCCAAGGTTAGGTCTGGAGGAGCCGTGGTCGGGCCGGGACTGGCGGCCTCCCACCCCTTTTGTGGCACAGTCACGGGCCGGGGCTCAGGTCCGGGTACGGCAAAACTCGGAGAGGTGCTTGAACTTTCCCGAGGGTCGGTAGAGCTGTGGTTAAGGAAAGACGCTTTGCCTATGGGAAGCCTACAGGATATTTCAAAACTTCCGGTGTGTCGGGCGAGTGCTCGCTCTGTTGAAGCAGAAGTTGGCTCTAAGTACTATAGTACACACATCTTCTCCTGTAGAGACAGGATTGAATGCTCTAGCTTAATTTTTCTGCTAGAATTTCTTCAGATTTAAAAACCTGTCTGATATCTGTCTATCTCTCGTGTCATGGCTAGCAAGAAACGTTGAACTCAAACTGCGGGCAAGCTTAGCAAATTGCAGTTGCAATTGTTATTTTGTTAGTGCTACTTTTCTGCCACGGGTAAGTGAAGAAAAGTTTTGGTTTGTTTGCCACCGAACTGGCCATTTTGACACCCTTCTTCCCAAAGTCTTTTTGCATATTAGAGTGGTGGAGTCAGATCCAACCAGAAATCACACATAGTAACCTTTGCCTTGTCCAGTGGTAAACAGAGTTGTAAAATGCCCCAGATCATTTAAAACATCGTGAGATAGTGAGAAAAGCTGGTAAGAAGCTAAATAGGCCTCAGCAGCCGATGGCATAAAATATATGTACTCCTTGTAGGAGGTTTTCTTTAATGCTTACTCAGCAAATCTTTATTCCTTTTACCTATAAAGCAAAGTCGTTTAATTATCGGGTTTCCCAGGCTGAAACTAGAGGCAGCAAAGTAGAAGGGGACCACATAGTAGCTGGTGAACATTGACAACCTGATTAAAAAACGATATGCACATATATTAAAAACAAATACAGGAAAAAAAAAATCACAACTATATATAGCAGTCAGAGGTGATTTGAGGAAGAAGCATGTATCTCTCCACTAAACCCTGGTAATTGGTGTTCATAATAATGAATACTAACCAGTAATTGATGTTCAAAATAATGGCCCCAAAATGTCAAGTAATGATTAAATTGCATTGTTTTTTAGGAAAAATCCTTCCAAAATAAAAAGTTTGGTGCCTAAAGGGTAACTGGAACTTTTTCCAGTTACTCATATTTAGAAAATTCGTTTATGTGAAATAACCCATACTGTAGTCTTGCTCGGTAAAAGATGATTTTATATTTGGTGTAGAATTGAATGTATTTGGTTGATATTTTTGTCTTTTAAGTCTGTGATCCTAAGGGACACATCTCATAATTCAGAAAGGGTATAGTTTGGGTATAAAATGTTGGTTTGATATAGTATTTTGTAAATTTTGTGGTTTGTTGTGGGGGTTCTGGGTCTTGGTGTGTTTCCTTAGAAGAAACTGATACAATTTTATAGATACGATTTTTTTGGTAGAAGTTTTGAAATATAGATATTTTTGCTATATTTTCCTATCCCTGTGACTATATTGAATGGTAGTATAGTTATACTTTTGTGAGAAGTGAGGTGTTAAATTGTAGAATCTTTTTGGTTTAGTAGGAAAAACAAATTTTTAAGGATATGTTTTAAATGTTTTTTGCCCCCAAATAGAGGGGGAAAAAAAAGGCAGTGACATAACACAGACTATGAATGATCTGTATAATCCTTCATCCTCAGAGTTAATCACTGGGTTGGTTGATAGTTGTCTGGTTTATTGTCCAGTTTATTTTCTTTGCATATATTTAGACTTAGTTTTTTAAAACTGAGAAGTGGAATCTTGCTGTGCATGTTATTCTGAAGTATACTTTTCTTAATTTAATATGTCTTGGACATCTGTCCAGCTGAGTCTGAGGGAATTCTTATTCTGTCCTGTCATTTACTGTCACATAAACTTATTAACCCTGTCGTGTATTTTAGGTTAGTAGTCTCATTAATTTACAGTTGTGCTGTCCAGTGCAGTGGCCACCAGCCTCTGGTGGCTATTTAAATGTAAATTAAAAATTCAAGGTCAGTCTCTCAGTCTCACTAACCACGTTGCAAATGCTCAGTAGTAAGTGGAGAGGGTTACTGTACTAGGCAAGACTGATGTAGACTGTTTTTCTCATCTCAAAGCTTTCTTGTACAGCACTGATAAAAGCACTCCCCTTTTTAGTATGGGATGTTAGGTTTTTTTTAATTACCTCCTTTTTGGGTCTGAATTCTTTCACTATGAATTGTCAGTTTTTGTTCTTAAATGTCTCTTAAATCTGTCCAGAGGTCTTCATCCCCAATGTTACTCATAGTTCAGACCTTCATAGTCTCTTGCCTGGATAACTAAAACAGCCTTTTAACCTGTCTCTTGCTTCCAGTCTTGTTTCTTTCCAGTTTGTTACGCACGCTGGAACCAAACCCTTCAGTGCCTTCCTCTTGGTCCTGAGATCTGATCCAGACTTTTTCATGTGGCTCTTCTTGACTCCACCCCTGACATCTCTCAAACCTCATCACTACATAACATTCTTCTCATATCCTACCTTCTGCATCTGCCTTTTTTCTTTGCCTGGTCCCCATTTTCCATCCCACCTCCTCTTTCCTGACTAAATCTTGCTATTCCTTTGGATACCTATACCAGGTACCCCATGCTCCATGTTATTACGATAACCTATGCATCTCTGAAAATTAACCCGTTGTTGAACTTGTTTCATGTGTTCCTTTGCTAGATTGTGAGCATTGGGTATTCAGGGTCTGTAGTTGCCTAGTTCGCTGTCATGTCCTCATTGCCTAGAATATGCCTTGTACTTTGAAAGTGCTTAGTAAACATTTGTTGAACAGTGGCAGAGAAAAGACTGATTCATCAGAAATAGTTTAAATTGGGATGGTTACTGAAATCACAAATTTCAACTTAAGATAGTCCTGATGGACACATTTCAGAGAATGTGATCATACCAGGCACAGACATGAGTTACTTTCTCATGCAATCCTAATTCTTCGTTCAGAAAAGAAACTTGGAAATTCTGGGGGTGGCCAAGCATAACCATCTGAATCATAATTCATCTTTGTGAACCAGTCTATTTTGAATTTGTATCTGCCATATTAGAATTGTTCATATGTAAAATTTTCCCTTTAGGTCTTTATAAAATACCTTCAATGTTTTCCAGTTTCTAAATAATCTCAGACAGGACACTGAGGTCCAAAGAATTAAGATTTAGGAATACTTTATGCAGCAAATCCTTTTTGGGCTTTATTTTGTGTAAAAAGCTAATTCTGTAGTCCCTATAGTGATTGGTCATTTAGTGACCCATCTTAAATTATTTCAAAGTCAAGAGCCTAAAATTTAAAAAAAAGTTCTATAAAAAACTCTAGTTTTTCTTTTCTTTTCTTTTTTAAAAAAGGAAATTTTCTTTCCTTGAATTAATAACTGCTATTAATTTCAGAAGAAATGGAAATTCTTTATCATATGATTTCTTTCACTGTTTTTCTCCTTAGGTTGTTATTAGTAGGACCAAGATCACATTCAAGATATTTTTTGTATCTGACAAAACTAGCCTAACTCATACTGTGCTATGTAGAGGAGGGTAGGGAGGAGTATTTTATCACCAGCATTTTAGGGAACTTAAAGCAATAAAATCAACTACAAGTCACTCTACTTTTTTTAAATCCACATTTATCTAAAATAGGCAGTGCAACCCATATTGTCTGCATCCACCTTGGCCCTCTCCCACTGCCCTGCTCTTTGTAGGCCACTGAAAACATCTCTTTTATTATAAGGCTGTGGAACCCAAAGGCAGGAAGGTAGCTGGGTATCCCAAGAGACTGAGTGGAATCCAGAACTGAAATAGTAGGAATAGTGGGAATCCAAGCACCTATTCTCAGAATACAGCTTAGGCTGTATTCATCTCAGCACACTAACATTTTGCTCCACAGCTCCCAAATTTACTTGTTCTCAGTTTTAACACATACTATCTGGCATCTTTATCTCAATTCTAGATTACAGGGACAGCGAATCTGATTTACCCAGCATGAAGTCAAGCGTCCACTCATGGACCAGTCAGCTATTGCCAGGGCACAGGGTTATGTAGGGCAATCGTGATCATTGAGGCCCACATCTCAACTTAAAAAAGAAATATGTAAAAATGTATATATATATTTTAAGATCTATTTATCCCCACCCCCCCATTGTTTGCCTTTGCTGTTTGCCTTCTTTTTAGAAAGCACCTGGAACCAAACTGGGACCTCCTGTGTGGGAGGGAGGCACCTAATCACTTGAGCCACCTGTATTCCCTACTTGTGTCTCTCATTGTGTTTCCTTGCTGTCTCCTTGTTGCATCATCTTGTTGCGTCAGCTCACTGAGCCAGCCCATCGCATCAGCTTGGGACCTCCCACGCAGTAGGCAGGCAGGCACCCAACAGCTCGAGCCACATCTGCTTCCCTGTATACATGTTTTAATTATAAAATATAAGTATTCTCACATGGCTAAAAAAAAGACAACATGTTGGTATTGAATAAAGAGTAAAAGCGTGTTCTATCTTCACTAAGGTAACTACCTTTTTTTAAGATCTATTTTTTCAATTTCTCCCACCTTGCTGTTTGCACTCGCTGTCTCATTATGTGCTCTCTGTGTCTGCTTACTTTCTTTTTTAGGGGGCACCGGGAACCTAATGTGGGGCCTCCCATGTGGGAGGGAGATGCCCAATCACTTGAGCCACATTGGCTCCCTGCTTGTTGTGTCTCTTATTGTGTTTCGTCATTGTGTCTCCTCATTGCCTCATTTTGTTGCATCAGCTTGCCCTCTTGTCTTCTTTAGGAGGCACTGGGAACCAAACCTGAGACCTCTCAGGTGGTAGGCAGATACCCAACTACCTGCTTGAGCCACATCCACTTCCCAGTAACTTCTTTTAACTGTTTCTTTTCAGTTCACATTTTTGTGGTATAATTCACATGACTTAAAATTCACCATCTTAAAGGTACAATTCGGTGATTTTCAGTATATTAATATTGTTGTACAGCCACTATCACTATCTAATTCCTGAAAAGAAACCTTATATCAATTAGCATTTGTTCTCAATTCCCCATTCCCCCATCCCCTGGCAATAATCATTAATCTACATTGGTCTAGGATTTGCCTAGTCTGGACATTTCATGTAAGTGAAATCATATAACATATGAACTTCTATCTGGTTTCTTTAATGTAGCATAATATTTTCAAGATTCATTCATATTTTAGTATGTATCACTATTTTTTATATGTTTGAATATTACTCCATTGTTAGATATACTACATTTTGTTTATCTGTTCATCAGTTGATGGATATTGGGTTGTTTCTACTTTCTTGGCTCTTGTTAATTGTCCTGTGAGTATTTGTGTACAAGTTTTTTTGTGTGAACCTGTGTTTTTAGTTGTCTCATATATATACCTAGGAGTGAAATTGCTGGGTCATATGGTAATTTTATGTTTAGCTTTTTGAGGAAGTGCCAAACTGTTTTCTTCTTGGCTGCACCATTTTACATTTCCACCAGCAGTGTATAAAAGTTCAGATTTCTCTACATCCTCTCCAAGACTTGCTGTTTAAAAAAAAAAAATTGCTATAACCGTCCTAGTGTGTGTAAAGTGATATTTCATGCTGGTCTTTATTTGCATTTTCTAATAACTAATGATGTCAAACTGGCTTTTCATGTGCTTATTGGTCATTTGTATATCTTTGGCAAAATGTTTGGTGCTTTGCAAATTTTTAAATTGGCCAATTTGTCTTTGTTGTAGAGTTATGAGTTGTTTTTTGTTTTTTTTTTAAGATTTTTTCTAAAGAATTATTTCTCCCCCCCATCTGCTTTCTGTGTCCATTCGCTGTGTGTTCTTTTGTGTCCGCTTGCATTCTTGTCAGGCATGGGAATCTGTGTCTCTTTGTTGTGTCATCTTGCTGTGTCAGCTCTCTGTGTGTGCAGTGCTACTCCTGAGCAGGCTGCGTTTTTTTGTGTGGGGCGGCTCTCCTTACGGGGTGCACTCCTTGTATATAGGGAGCCCCTATGCCGGGGGCACCCCTGCATGGCATGGCACTTGTTGCACACAGCAGCACTGTGCATGGGCCAGGAGGCCCTGGGTAGCAAACCCTGAACCTTCTATATGTTAGGCAGACGCTCTGTCATTTGAGGCATGTCTGCTTCCCATAAGAGATTTTTGTATTGTAGTTACTACACTTTTACCAGATACATGATTTGCAAATATTTTCTCCCATTCTGTAAGTAATCTTTTCACTCCCTTATATGCACAAAAGCTTTTAATTTTGATGCGCTGTGATATATTTCTTTTTCTTGCTTGTGTTTCTGATGTCATAGTTAAAGAAATCATTGGCTAATCCAAGGTCACCGAAATTTATACTTATATTTCCTTCTGAGAGATTTATAGTATTAATGCTTACATTTACGTCTTTAATTCATTTGGAGTTAGTTTTTGTAGATGGTGTGAGGTAGCGATCCAAATTAATTCTTTTGAATGTGGATATTCAGTTCCAGCACCATTTGTTAAAAAAAAACTGTTTTTCCCTGTTGAATGGTCTTGACACCCTCCTTGAAAATCAGTTGACCATAAAGATAAGGATTTATTTTTGGACTCTCAATTCTATTCCATTGATCTATATCTCTTTCCTTGTTTTGGTACCATATTGTCTTTATTAGTGTAGTAATAATAATAGCTTTTAAAATCAGGAAGTGTGAATCCTCCAACTTTGTTCTTTTTCAAGATTATTTTGCCTGCTCAGGGTCTTTTATGTTTCTATATGACTTTTAAGATCAGTCTATTCATTTGTGCAAAGGAAGAAAAGCATTTAGAATTTTGATAAGGATTGTATTCTGTCTGTAATACTTTTTGTTCTTTTGATGATAGAATAGTTAAGATTACAGACTCTAGAGCTAGACTGCTTAGCTTTAGGGGCATACCTAGGGTACTTAATGGCCTAAGTGGGTAATTTTTTAATACTCCTTTCTCTATACTAGAATTATTTTCAGTAATCATGAAATGAAGCTATATTCAATGCTAAAGGTAATACATATTTCAAAATAGACTTTTTTTCATTTGCTGCCTTTGTGCGTGTGTGTCTCTTAAATTTCTTTGTTGAGTTCCACTATGTTGGTGGTGTTTCATGTTTCTATGGCTGCCCCACTTTAGGCTTTGACTTAAAGAAATACTGTGGCTAGTTTGATTTTCTGTCAAGATCACTAAAACTTTGTCCATATCAACAATAAATCTGTTTTGTTTTTTTTTATCATTCGTGTGTTCACTGGAGTAGCTTTTTTTTTTTTTTTGAAATACCAGAGGCTGGGAATTGAATTTAGGACCTCATATGTGGGAAGCTGGCACTCAATCACTGAGCCACATCGACCCCCCTGAATCAGTTTTTTTGTTCATTTTGCTTTGTTTTTTGTTTTTTTTTTTCCAAGAGGCATGGGGAACCGAACCTGGGACCTCCTGTGTGGGAGGCAATAGCTCAACTGCTTGAGCCACATACACTCCCTGGAGTAGCGCTTTTAATTTCCTTAGGGAAATGGATATGACTCAGCCAATTGGGCTCCCATCTGCCATATAGGAGGGCCAGAGTTCAATGCCCAGGGTCTCCTGGTGAGGGCAAACTGGCCCACATGGAATGCCAGCCCATACAGGAATGTTGCCCCACACAGGAGTGCCGCCCTGCATGGGAATGCCAGCCAGCGAGGGAAAGCTGCCCCATGCAGGAGTGCCAGCCGACGCAGAGAGCTGGCGCAGCAAGATGATGCAACAAGAGACACAGAGGAGAGAAAATAAGACATAGCAGAACAGGGAGTTGAGGTGGTATGAGAGAGTAAATGCCTCTCTCCCATTCCAGAAGGTCCCAGAATCAGTCCCTGGAGCTGCCTAATGAGAATACAAGCAGACACAGAAGAGCACACAGCAAATGGACACAGACAGCAGACAACAGGGGGTGGGGGAGAAAGAAATAAAATAAATCTTTAAAAGAAAAAAAATTTCCTTAAAGAATTTTTCAAGGAGCAGGTGTGACTCAGTGGTTGAGTGCCTGCTTCCTGTGTACAAGATCCTGGGTTCAATCTCCAGTACCTCTTGGAAAAAAAAAAAAAGAATTTTCCCTTTGCATTTACACTGTGAGTAAACTGGGCCTAGCTTTTGACCTTTTTACTTGCCTTCCTTACTAAGCATAATAATTTCTTTCTAGCGGCGGCAGACTTGGCCCAGTGGTTAGGGAATCCACTTACCACATGGGAGGTCCGGTTCAAACCCTGGGCCTCCCTGACCCGTATGCAGCTGACCCATGCGCAGTGCTGATGCGCGCAAGGAGTGCCCTGCCACGCAGGGGAGCCCCACGCGCAAGGAGTGCGCCCCATAAGGAGAACCGCCCAGTGCAAAAGAAAGTGCAGCCTGCCCAGGAATGGCGCCGCCCACTCAGAGAGCTGACACAGCGAGATGATGCAACAAAAAGAAACACAGATTCCTGTGTCGCTGACAACAACAGAAGTGGACAAAGAAACAAGATACAGCAAATAGACACAGAAAATAGACAACTGGGGTGGGGAGGGAAGGGGAGAGAAATAAATAAATCTTTAAAAAAATTTTCTTTCTAGCTTTTGACTTAAAATGAGATACATGCTGCTCTTCCTTTCACTTGAACACTTAGAAGCCATTGTAATTGGCCTACTGTTTTTTGTTTGTTTGTTCTGTGAGTGAAAAGTTTATTGAGAAAGGAGAGAAAAGGAAAAAAAGGACACAACCCCAGACACAGGTGTGGGTGTGCTACAGAGTGAGAGGTGTGCGTGGGGCCCCAGGTTCAGCCTTTTTAAGGCCTTTCCTCCACCCCTTTCCTAATGTTGAGGAGGAGCCCCAGCTGTTTGCTGTTCTGGTTGGTTGCCCTAGAATCACCACCTAGAATCAGCTCTTAGGGGACCGATGATGAGGCCCTTTGTTTGGAGTTATCCAGGACCAACGGGGAGGCCTGTTTTGATTATTTGACCTTTTTTTGGACATACTAGGGCTGGGGATTGAACCCAGGACCTCATATGTAGGAAGCTGGCATTCAACCACTGGACCACACTGGCTCCCTGAGTTGGCTTTTTCGTTTGTTTGCTTGTTTTTGTTTTTTTGGAGGCACTAGGGACCTCCCATGAATGAAGCCAGGTACTCAACCACCTGAGCCACATCCACTCCCCTGGCCTACTTTTAATGTTTTGTATCTCAGAGAATAGAGAGGCATGAGCAGAGGGAGAGAAATGGGAATGAATGACTGGTGGGTAGAGAAATTAGAAGATTCACAACATTTACTGATAAAGTTTGCAGTCTTATATGGATGTGTTTGTGGTGCCCCAAAACAATTATAGAGTAACATCAAAAATCACAGATCACCATAACAGAAATAGTAATAATAATGAAAAAGTTTGAAATATTGCAAGAATTACCAGATTTGACATAGAGACATGAAGTGAACACATGCTGTTGGAAAATGGCACCTATAGACTTGCTGTACACCAGGTTGCCACAAACCTTCCGTTTGTTAAAAAAAAAAAAAAAATTCCTGTGAAGCTCAGTAAAACAAGCATTGCCTGTACTTTGCCGAAGAGGATATAAGAATGGCAGATATGCACACAAAAAAATGTTCAGCATCATTAGCCATTAGGAAAATGCAAGTTAAAACCATGAGGAGATATTATACACGTATTAGAAAAGTTAAAATTTTAAAAGTGCCAATACTAAGTGTTGGTGAGAATGAAAACAGTTGCATCTCTAATATGTTGCTGGTGAGGATGCAAAATGGTGCGGTGGCTCTGGTAAAAGGGGGGAATCTTATAAAGCTAAACATACAATTACCATATACCCAGCTGTCCCATTCCTAGATACTTTCCCTAGAGAAATAAAAACTGTTCACACAAAAAACTGTCGTCCAATAGCTGTTTTGTTTATAATTGCCCTAAACTGGAGATACTCTTAAGTGTGTTTCAATGTTGAATGAATAAACAAATTGTAGTCCAGCTACACAGTGGAATACTACTCAGCAATAAAAAGGAATAAGCTATTGATACATGCATGTATTGACGATCTAAGACCATCACTACTGTTTAGAGATTATAGGGACTCACAACACTGTATATAGGTGTATACCTGGCTAAGATTTATTACAGTGACACAGCATACACAGCCAGATCATAAGGGGGAAAGGTGGAGTCTGGACGGATCCTCGGGCAGGCTTTGTTTTGCTTTTCACCATGCAGGGTCACACCAAGTGCATTCTGTCCTCAGTAATGAAAATGTAGTAATATGTGTGTGATATTTCTGCCCAAAATAAGACCTTAGAGATTGTTTTGGTTTCCTAGGGCTGCCCTAACAAAGTGCTTCGAACTAAATGACTTAAAGCAAAATTTATTGTCTCATAGTTTTGGAGGCCAGAAGTCTAAAAGTGTCAGCAGGTGTACACACCCTCTCATGTTGCCAGGTAAGAGTATTCCATGCCCCACTCCTGGTTTATGGCCGTAGCTTCTGGCAATCCACGGCATTCTCTGCCTCAGTTGTCACATGGCATTCTTCCTTGAGTGATAAAGGCAGTGTGGTATTGGTATAAGGATAGACAAATAGAGCAGTGGAACTTAATGGAGAACCTGGAAAAGACTAACACAGATAGAGTCAGTTGATTTTTGACAAAAATCCTGAAGCAATACAGTGGCAGAAGGGAAATTCTTTTCATTAAGTAGCACTGGAATAAGTAGATTACTGTTTGGGGGCTGGAAGAGTGTTGACCCTCTATGTTAACCTATAAAAAAAATCATTAATTTGGTGTGGATTACAGACCTAAACGTTGAGAACTACAACTACAAAAAGGAAAATATTTTCATGACCTTCAAATCAGTAACCATAAAAAGAAAAGGTCGATCCATTGGGTTTATTTTTCTTCTTTATTTTAAAAGAAGTTTTAGATTACATAAAAGTTACACTGAAAATATAGGGGATTCCCATATACCCTACTCATATTTTTCCCTATTAATAACATTTTTTGTTAATGTGGTACATTTGTTACAATTGA